>NC_090889.1:27076393-27098893 GCF_036669925.1 Montipora capricornis
TCACTGCCAAGCCGGCCACTTCTGCTGGAGAGAACAGAACAGCCACACACCAGGGACTACATCCTATACTCTTATCGAATAGTGTGTGGGTCCTTTAACGTCCCACAGGGAACTTATGAACATAGAAGGTATTTGTGAGACGGGGCCTACGGTTTATAGTCCTTATCCGGGAAAACTTGAAAGTCTAACCGTTTGCAGATGAAATTACGAAGGCAGCACTTCCTCCTCAGTTATTTTAAGATCCTGAGTGTTGATCCGGCCGGGGTTCGAACCCGCGACCCCACGCATGACAGCCCGATGCTCAACCAACTGAGCCACCGGTGCGCGGTATAAATAAAGTTAAGCTTCACAACAGAACGACCACGAGATGCCCAGCCTTTATTACAATCCGCATGCTCTGAAAAACGCTGACCCATGTGTATGTAACAATTACGCATGCTCAAACTTTTCCTTTAGGTGGCTAAAGTCGAGGAAGAAAACTGTGTATTGGAAAGGTCAGTGAGAAACATAGGCAATTATCGCGTACTAAATTTCGTTAATGTGTCTTTTATGGTGCATCAAATCCGACAATGTTTTGCTTCACAGAAACGTCCAAGAGCTTAAAAAGGAGCTGGATAAAGAGAAAAGGGAGGTAACTACAGATTGCTACAATAATAGGGAGCTGAAGCACGCGCGTTCTTGAGACGCGGACCGCAACCGGAAGAGAACATTTCGCGTTCCAGGACCGTGGTGTCTGCCACATTTTTATACTAATCATCTGTAATGGAAAAAAGATACTTGGCAATGTTCATGTGGTTGTGTGAAGACAAGTTAAAAGGGAAAACAGCTCACTTCCGGTTGCCGTCCGCGTCTCAAAAACGCGCGTGCTTAAGCTCCCTAGTTACTTTTTTGCCAAAGGTTGCAGATTTTCCAGAGAGCCAAACACTGTAATCACGATGTTTTAAATTGTTTTTCGTTTCTGAAGATTGACGCTTTGGACAAGGATCAGGGAGACCTTCAAGTAGGTTACTTATGAAATTTTGTGGAACTCTTTACCCTACCTGTCTGCCAAGAAAGGAGATAGACACATTCCGGACGACAAAAGTGAAAGAAAATCGTTCTAACAAAAAGAAAAGGAAAATATTTAATGGACTCAACTTTCCATAATGCAGCCCTCCTCTCTTTCCTTTCTGGAATAATACAATGCTTTATTATTACAATGCCGTGTCTGACGAGGTACTTTTTCCTTTGCAGGAATGGTATACAGGATTGGAAAGGTGGGCTAGCTTTACTCACAAGTGTTAAAAAAGTTTGCTCTTTTGGATTTTTTATTCTTCATTTATCTCGTTTGTTGTCCGTAGGATGGTAGAAAGGTTTTTCAACGAAAGGGATGACATTGTCAAAGTAAGTAAAATATCCCGCTAATTTTGTGAAAAGAGTTAAATCCATTTTTTAAAATCAGCTTTTAATATATTTGAAGGTTGTTTGTAGCGATGTCTTGAATTCCAGATGTCTATCAAATAAAAGTTCAAACATTTCTGCTTTAGCTCTATGGGGAAAATTGTAATTCATGATTTGACCTTTTCCTTCGACAGAAAATGGAAGAAGACATCAAGGAGCTGGAAAGGTTAGCAGCTACTTTAAGTTGTCTTAGCTCTCATTTTGGATCACTCCACCTTTTCAATTAAAATGACGTTTCTTTCATTCTTTTCGAAAGTTTACAACACAAAATTGAACTTATCCTCTTTTATTTCAGTAAGGAAGAGAAGAAGAGGGAGGAATATAAGGCTTGGAGGAAAAAGGTGAAAAAAAGAGGGTTCCCAAAATTTCAACGATTTGTTTCCATCCTTGTCACCATAAGCATTTTACTTTCCTTTCCGTAAACAAAATATGTTTAGCAAACCTGGTTGTAGAATATTGTATTCATCATTTTTTTTACGTCCTCTTTAGGCAAAGGTCGAGATGACCCGGACAGATGCGTAAGTTCAGTTTATCTCTATGCAAATGTGACGCCACGGTGACCCGGCGCCAGTTCCAAAAAAATAGGCACGCACTGCGGACGTGTGGTTGTGCAGTAACTCAGGGCTTTATTCCATATTATCAACTGAGCTGCGTTTTGTCTTCCAGGAGATTCAAGTTGTCTTTGTGTAATATATAGCTCTTATAGTACACGAAATTGTTTTGGTACAGTGTATCATTATATGGTGCCATGGTAGATGTCTTAGGTAAATAGCCCCCTAAGAAGACATGTGGTTACTAGCAAAATACTAAACCCAGAAAGATTGAAGAAAGTAAAAGGGAATCGAGAAACCTTGGCTTCGAGGCTGACATGTTGGTCATTTTCAAGTTCCCTTACAACTTCTTTTTCCCCAGGGCCCGGTTGTTCAAAAGCCGATTAACGCTAATCCCAGGTTAAAAATTTACCAAGAAGTTTATTTCTCTAATCCCAAATGCTGTTCAACGCTGATATTCAGCAAAGCCTTACATTAGTATAAGTCGATCTTGTAAAAAAAAAGTATGCAAAAGAAACTTTCACCAAAAAGTTGAAAACGTGAAACAAAAGTTTACGCTAATCCTGGATTAAGTTAATCGGCTTTCGGCTTTCTAATACAAAAGTTCACAAAAGTTCACTAAAGTTAATCCCTAGGGGTACGGCGAGGTTAGTATCTGGATGGGAGACCTCAAAAATATACCAGAAACACACGATCGGAAATTCTATTTTAACGCTGAAAAATGCGAACTAAGCAAGGTACAGATTTTCTTAGCCTGCTTTTTGCAAAACAAGTATTGATGCAAAGTAAATATATATTGATACACAGTTTTTAAGAAGAGCAGAAGGTAGTTTTCAGGACGGTCGATCGAGAATGAAACACTTTGCCATCAGCAACAAAATTTGCGACATGAAAACAACAAATTTTGAAGCGCGAAAATAGCGTTCTTTTTGCTTTCAAGTGTTATAAAGTTTGACAAGAAATGTGAGCATTCAACACAAAGATCACAATTGCCCATTGTTTCTGCAAAGTCAAAAATTTAATACCCTTGACGAGGTTATTTATAACCAGCTAATTCCATCTTTTTGGAAATAGCAGCTGCTATATAATTCATCCGCGTCACAAATTCTTGCCGATTTTGGGGTTAATTTCGTTTAAACTCAAGCACGCTTCCAACAGACCTGTTTATTTCCGTGATTTATGCACATGCTGCGGGCCTATTGGCACCACAGACACCCTTACAATATTGCAACCCTGTGACATGGTGTTCAATGCACTTACAGTGCACTACCACAAAAACAAACCAGAAGGACAAGCTCTTTGAGATGACGTTCCACAAAGCTCCGTTCTCACCATTTGATTTTTCAATTTTTTCTTCAATAGTGAGTTAGCTGATTTGAAAAATGTTCTGCAAGATCTTGAGGTCAGTATGAAGTAATTAACACTGAAGATATTCTTAAAGATATTGGGCGAAGGCAGACGGTTATTTGTATAAATTTTTTATCCTGTAAATAATCCATTAGAGTTTCCGTTACAGCACTTTAACTTGATCCTCTGCACTTGCTTAAAATGGCCTGGACTGAACCGACACAACTAGGAGAGTTACCTCATATTTGCCACAACTCACATTTATCAGTTGTCGGATTGCGTCCATTCTAAAGCACAGAATGGCATGTAATGTCACATCATACCTTTATTTTTCCTGTGATTGTTGAGTAGCTGGTTGTAACTAGTATCTCGATCAGAGCATTTAAAATTCCAACAATGATATAAAATGGTAGAGAGACCACAACAATGGGAAAAACATGCTTACTCTTTGGAAATTGACATGATGGTTCTTTTAAGGTCCCACAGGGTTATAAACTTTGAAGAGTTGTGAACAGGGGGGCTATGGTTTATCATCCATAATTTTTGGCATTAAACCATCCTATATCTTATTTGCAACCCACTTAGAGGGGGCAACATTTGGCTCGTTTTAATTTAATCCTTTCACTCCTGTGGGGTTCCCCATTGACGAGTAAAATCGTCTGGCGTTAGACAGAGTAAAATCTATAAGTGTCACTCTTGGGAGTGAAAGGGTTAATAACCTTGGCCGCTCATTCAAAAGCCAATTAGCTTAATCCAGGATTAGCGTAAACTTTTGCTTCATGTTTTCTTCACTTATTTTTGTTGCTCAAGATTGAATTATACTATTAAATCACAGTAAAGTTTTACCAAATTTCAGTGTTGAACAGCATTTGTGAGTAGAAAAATAAACTCATTGGTTAACTTTTAATCCGGGATTAGCATTAATCGGCTTTTGAACAACTGGGCCCTGGGCATCTGTTAACCCCAAATCTGTGGAGAACAAGTACACAACAATCTATGCAAGTCACACCACAATAACAGATTGCTACATGTATGTATGCATCGGTTCACAGAACCTTTGATCAAAGCTTGAATCCAAATCAATGATTTCATCTTAATCACTCACTGAAAAACTGTCCCCATTAACCCTTCAACGTCCAAACTGGCCTAAACTGGCCAAACTTGGTATTTTACTCTGTCTAATGCCAGGCGAATTTACTCGTCAATGGGGAACCCCTGGGAGTCAATGGGTTAATATAATCCACATTCAATTTAATTAAAGTAAAATCACTTTTTGAAGGAAATGGAATTGTGTCAAGTGCATTGAGTTACTTAATATTGTTTCAAAAATATAATTTCCTCAGATTCAAACACAAAAAAGGAAGAAGAAGAAATGCTTCATGAAACTGTTCAATTTTCTTTGCTTTGGATGCAGAAGACACAATGAAGAAACTTAAATCTGCATAGTACACTTTGGCATTTTAAGAAATTGCAAGGAAAAGACTATATTCCTTTTTGAGGTGTGAGCAAAATTTAATAAACTTTGTTTTTGTAAAATGGTTGTCCTATACATGTAGTTGATCCAAGTTACTGGTTATAAATACAGTTACTGTTTGAAAATATACTGTTACATGTCCCTAAGCCCCCCACCCCCCCAAAAAAGAAAAGAAAAAAAACCACTTATTTACTGGTAATTGGCCTATGTTTTTAAAATGGCCAAAATCACCCAACTGTTTTGCTGGGGTCCTTCCATTATTAGGTTTGCAAGCGTTTTCAGCAAGGAGCAAGGTTTTCAGCAAGGAGCAAGGTTTTCAGCAAGGTTTAGGGCACAGCCTTAGTGCAAGAGGTCCAGTGTTTGTGAGATCCTAGGATCTCACATCCTTGTTTCAACTTTTTTCCTTTCAGTGTAGCTTAAGGACAGTGCCTACTAATTCAAAGGTATTTTTGTCCCGGTGTATGATTATGCAGAAAATGTAGATCTTAACAAGTGTTATTGAAATCCAAAAAGAAAATTGGGGGTAACCACGCATTTTTCAAAGATAATTGATGAATAATATTTGTAAAAAGCTTTAAAATACAAAGAAATGTATGGCGTTCTTTCTCAAATTGAAGCTTAAGTATCTCTCAAAAATGCATGGTTACCCCCAATTTTTTGCTTGGATACCAAGAGTACTTACTAAGATCTACTATTTCCGGATAGTTTTAAACCGCGCAAAATATCCCTGTATTAATAAGCACCACCCATAGGAAATCCCGAGTATATCGAGATGCGCAGAGCGTATGCGCAATAACAATAGTAGGCGCCGTCCTTAAGTAGCTTTAAATAGGCATAAAATGGAGCACTGATGGAAAGGAAGGGGAAGGAAGGGCGGAAGTAAAATGAGCACAACGTCGACATCGGGTTTGTCAGTAAGCTGTTGAATTAACGGTTACGAGTTATTGATGTTAAATATGGTTGCTTTACTTTACTTTAATATTAATGCTGAAACAGCAGTAGCAGTGGCAGCAGCAGCAGCAGTAGTAGTAGTAGTTGTCGTTTAGCACTTGCAAGTAAGCAGGCTTTAGAGCTTGGGATTAGGCTTTGAAATACTTTCCTTGACTATGCCCATCTTACAATGGCAACAGCGCAAAGGGCAAATAAATATTATACTTAAGAAGCATCTTTGGTAGCTATTCTAGATATTATTCCATTTTCTAATGAATCACATTGTAGTTCCTTGTCTGAAATTCCATAAACCTGAAAGATATACATCAAAATATGCACAGGTGTGAGCAGAGGATCACACTTTAAAAAAAAGTTGTTATAGATAAACAGCCTTGATTATCAATGTCGACTTACTTGGTAGGTCCTGATTTGATTTCACTTCAAAAATTAAAGTAATCTACAAGTTTGAAAGTGATAATCTCATGTAGTATATACTAAAACAGTGGATAGTGTTGAGCACGTGCCCTGGTTGGCTACTCAAACTCCAAATATCCTTTGCTATTCACCTCTGAGCAATTTGAATGGAATTTGTGCCCAAACATGTTGTAATCTTTGCAGGAATAAATGACTTAAAATCATCTTATTGTGCCATATTATCTCACTGTTTTAGTATATATACTAAAACAACTATTCACCTCAGTGTTGGTGGCGAGTGGTGGATTTAACTTGCCGCCTTGCGGCTTGGTAAATATGCACCACTATCCACCTCCACTTTGGTGAATAGTTGCTCATTATTACCTTTTTAATTTTGCCTTGGTCAGAAATTGTTTCCAAAACATCTAAAGAAACCTGTGTCCCCTTGATTAAATTGCTGAGTTCTGAAATCTGTAAAACATGGCAAATCGAATAAAATTAAAGAAGTTAGTATCAAAGAAATGTCAATAAGAATTATCATAACCTTTGCTAGTTTTGTCAATTGAAAGATATATACAGCATATGTACCTTTTCATCAGTATTTCCCTTTCCTATCATCACAACCAAAATCTCCTTTGTGTCATCAAGTATCCCAAATTTCTTGAAGGAGTCATTTATCTGAGTATAAAAAACAACATTCCATCATTACCAGAACAGTGTTTCATTATAATAGCAGTAATAATAAAGTCAATAAAGATAATGTCTCCATATTGCATGTAATATTCATAGTTTGCAAAACTACTTAACTACACATAGGGTGCTAGCAAAGTGGTGAGAGCACTCACTTCCCACCAATGTGGCCCGAGTTCAATTCCCAGACTCGGCGTCACACGACATGGGTTGAGTTTGTTGGTTCTCTACTCTGCCCCAACAGGTTTTCTCCGGGTACTCCTTTCCTTTTTACTATCTGTAATGAGTTCTTCACGCAAAACGTTGTGTTGAAATGAGTAAGGTATTTCAAAGTCAGAGTTCCTGAAGTCACTGTGAGGTTTCTTGACCTTGAATATCTTATGCACACAGCTTGGTACAAGCTACATTGTGTAAATAGTGACTTAACTCATTAGGTCCTCACATACATTGGAGGAAGGTGATAGGTTGAAAATAATCTCAGAATGAAGTGTTCTTGTTTTCATTTTTCCTTGTTGAAACAGATGAAATGCTTTGTGACCAGCAATGATCGCATGGAATGGATCTAAAATCTAAAAAATATAAATCAAAGAAAAACTATTGATGCCACATTATTAAAACAACAAACCGACAAGAGGGCATTAAAGAAAATAAAGTTAAAAGGTGGATTGATAAATCTGGCTTAAATAATAATTATTGCTGTGGAGCAAGTGAAGGAAGCGAGTAGCAACATAATCTGGATTTAAGGAAAGGTATGCAAGCTGCGACAAATTCTCAAATTCATCACTTTTTACCAGAATGCATTACATTTAACCAGAATTCACTGCATTAATCAGAATTCACAGCGCCACAAACAACATAAAAAAGTAATTAAACAGCTTGTAAGTAAATTAGTAATAGTTGACACCACAGCTACCCCTGCTGTTAAGTACATTTGTACATGGAATTCACAACAACAACAACAACAACAACAACAACAACAACTTGTACATGGCATTACCTATCCAATTGAGTTCAATGCATCCAGGACTCAGGTAGAGGAATAGCCGTTTACAAATGTTTACAAACTGAGCAGCTTTTGCATAAGGCAATTGAAGGGCTGGATGCAAAAACCTAGTAAGTGATAATTTTCAGTCGACTTTTAGTTTTACTCAAAGCTAGCCCAAATTTTGCTACTTGACTGGAAATTAACTTAACAACATTGCCCTGGTATTTTTTAAACTCATTTGAGCTTTATTTTTGAGAAATAAGCTATGCAAAAACACTATCAACTTCACGTTTGAAAAAGTAAAGTAGGGAGATTACAAATCAGTACTGAATATGAAAAGGACGTTATAAATAGACGGTTTGATCATGGCAGGCACAGTGGTGTACCAGATGAAACAAACTAAAGGAAACGCAAGGTCAAATTGTATGGCAATTTTTAAAAATTCAACATCCTGGGAGGGATGAAGTTTGTTCAAGTCTTAAATAATGTAATGAATAACCACTGATATTGCACCCTTTAGTGTCAATGCTTTATTTAGATGTCCTTGACCTGGATTGCATAATCGCAGATACAGGATTAAGTGACCAAAATATGCATAGTAAGAAACAGGAGTGGGAGGCACAATGGCCTCATGGTTAGTGCGCTTGACTCCGGATCGAGTGGTCTGGGTTCGAGTCCTGGCCGAGGAAATTGTCTTGAGTTCTTGGGCAAGACACTTTACTCTCACAGTGCCTCTCTCCACCCAGGTGTATAAATGGGTACCGGCGAATCTAATGCTGGGGGTATCCCTACAATGGACTGGCATCCCATAAGGGGGGAGTAGAAATACTCATGCTTCATGCTAAAGAAACCAGAGACAAGCCCTGCTTCTAGGCTCATAGCAGACTTAACCTAAGAAACAGGAAGTGTTAAATCTGACCATATGAAGGAAATGAAACAGTTGAGTGTTGTTTTGCTTTCTCATTTGGCATTTTGTATGATCTTCACATTCATCGATTTCGTTCCAGCACAAGAAAGTTCTGTGAACTTAGACAGATTTTGCATGTGAGTTACATAGTTCGCTTATTTTTCTTGCTGATAATTCTGATCTTCTTATTTAATCGTTTGACACAGTTATGCCTTCTCGGTTGAATTCTAGAATCATAAGAACTGTGATGAAATTCTTGTTACTCAAACTTGTAGAATGATTAGAAAAACTATACTACTCATATACATATATTTCCTATATTTCCTTAACTTCTAAAATTTGCAGTCGTCGCAGAAGTCTCCCTAAATATCAATTTTTGGAAAATGTCACAAGATCGAAGTATCTTTGAATTTGCCAGACACTTGCAGCTCTTGTCCCTAAAGTTTGTGGAATGCTACTGTCAAATGTCTCCTGTCATAATTTTTTAGGCTCCGCTAAAGCTTGCGCTGCAAACCTTTTGAGGGTGAACGCCCTAAGAGGAACCAAAACCGCTCTTTCAACCCCTAAAACGTACGACCAGCACCACTGTCCTTTTTATATGGGGGTCCTCCCTGGGCCCCCCACCTTCAAACAACCTTGGAAAATTGCAGAAGTTCCATTAAAAAAAACTGCCTGCCTTTCTCGCCTCGCTTTCCCACTGTGTCAGAGATTTATGATACAGTGGCCCTTAAACAATTTAGCACATACATTGTACCAAAAGATGGCCATATAAGGAAAAATCATTCCAAAGAACTTACACAGTCCATCACCACCGCACTTGCTCTCTTAGCCTATAAAAGGCCTTTGATAGCATTAGTCAATTGATTCTTGGAGGACATGTTGGTGCATCTTCCAGTTGTATAGTAATGTGGTTCAAAAGGCACCTGTCTGGGAGGTCACAGTGTGTTTGCATCAGCTCAACGGCCTCCTTTCAGCATATACTTGAAAGACAAACCATCACACCCTAACTACTGCACAACTGAGCCACTTTGAAGACCCAAAGGTATTCATATCTTTCCTTGGCAAGAACAATGAACAAACAAGCAAAAGTGCTATTGATCAGCACCTGATCCTGAAAACTCCTTAGACTTCCATCAGAAATGAGCCTGAGATTTTTGGGAGACGTTATTGAGCAAGAAGCACTTAATTAAGCCATGGACTTAGGAATGATAGTGGACTGGGGCCATTAATATGTTATTAGAATGTTCTCATAGATGATCACGGGTTCAAACCCCGTTGAAGTCCTGAATTCTTCAAGCTTCTCTGTGCAATTGCTAAAATTTATTATAACTGCGAGGTTGGTTTGTTTGAAAGATCTGCTTGTTACTTTCTAAATCAATGTACTCATAGTTCACTGACAATTTACCAGAAAAATTATATAGGTTTTTGTTGAGTGATTCAGACGGTACAAAATTCCCAAACTCAAATTCAACCACAAATCTAAATTCTAAAATCTACAGAAGAAATTATTCTGAGGACGTGACTTAAGAAATCAAATCATCGTACATACCATGCACGCATTTAAGAGAGCAGCTTCAACTTTTCCTTCAACAACAAGTCGTCGAAGCTCATCGCTATTTGAAACATTTGTGAATAAAGCAAGGTTCGTTGTGTATTCGGTGTTATTTTCAATGTTCACATGAAGAAACTCAGGTCTGTCCACCATCTTTGATGCGCTGAGTTCCAGGTCATCCGCAATCAATCTGCTCAAAGTGGGGCGGGGAAAATGGGTCTGGGTACTAGGGTTAAGGTTCTTTGAGTGTCGCATAGCTTTCACATGGAAATACTTGGAACAAAACGTTTTATTCCCAAACACATCACGAAAGGAATACATATCAAGGATTACAACATTTACGTCCACATATTCCAGCACCTGGCAAAGTCCCCTTGACGTCAGGAAAGGGTGGGTGGGGGGGGGGGGGGGGGGGGGGTATTCCCTATAATGGCCTGTACGGGGAGGCTCTGCCCGAAAGGGGTACTATTGTCACGCTTCAGGTATATGGAAGGGTAGGGATTTCAAGGGTCGAAGTGTATTAAAGGGTAGGGAAATCTGTCATTTACGTATTTAAAAGGGCCTTTTCATGAGAGGTAATATCGTTCATTATTAAACTTCATTCTAAGGACTAGAAAGGGATGCAGTGCTCTTTAGTAGGTTTGTGAAAGGGGTACTATTTTCCAATGGAAGTTATACGAAAGAGGTAACATTTGTCAATGGAAGGTATACGAAAGGGGTATCTTTTCTGCCAAAACTGGTATATAAGAGGGTAAGGGGTAAGACCTCGGAGCGGAACCTCCCCGTGTTTATTTTTTTGAACAATATAGACACTATTAAATTAACATCAAGTAAATGCACTAACGTGTGTTGCTTGGGCTTAACCTTGCGTCGCTATTGAGAACCAGGCTTAAACTTTTTTGAGACATTTATACCGCGCCAGTCCTGCGCCAGCCACTTATTGCCAGCGAGGAACCACCCCGTGCTTCTAGCCCCTTGTTTTATAGCATTTCTGGTGTGCCTTAGCCGATAGGATAATTAACTGATAGAAGTGTACTGTAGAATTACCCCAATACATTTTATCGGTTAAGATATCCTGGTCTTCTCAAAAACATAATACAGCCGGGTAAAAACCACCGTGAACGATTTGGAAAGCTGACGTTTCGAGCGTTAGCCCTTAGACAGAAACTAGAAATTTATCTGAAACTTGTACAAGTACAAGGAAAGGTTACGTTTATACAAACGTTGGCCGTGTAGCACTTATATTTTAAACATTACACTCTATTCAGTTAACTCTATCTGAAACTTGGTTCGACAAATGTCTTGGTAACACGCGCCGCCCTTGTCTCAGCAAGCAGGAGTCGCGCATTTGCGCAAATCAAATTTATTACACGATTCGTGACTTTTAGTTCAACTAGCAAAATTAAAGTTTTGCGGTTAGATAAAAGCAGCTAAGTAGACAAAGTTTACTTCACGATCTGAAAGCAATATACAAGTGGTTTTTGAGACAATCGGACAACTTGAAAAATATCAATCTATATATGCAAGTTTTCGTTCTTGTATTGATCTGTTTAGCGATTCTGGAATGATCCGTTGCTAATATTTTCTCTCAAAAGTGTTTTCACAAGCAGACTGAATATAGTGGAGAGGCTTTTTAGATAGCCTGTTTACCAAGATCAAGGAAACGTCACAAAAATTTATCAGAGAAGTTCACGCTCTTGAGTGCATCATAGGTAATCAGGGCAACATGGCGGGAAATTCAAAGCAAAATAAACTGTGCATGACTCTATTTTAAAGACTCTCGCGTTCATAAACCAAACAAATAAGTTCAAGTTTAAAACTGTGATGAACTGGACTTGCTATCTATTCTTTGGAATTCCTAAATATTCCATTTTTGTCTCCATACATTCTCTGTAATTTTGTGCCTTTGGAATTACAGGAAATGTATGACAGAAACTTTGTTTAATAAAAAAAATTCTACAACAGCCATTCTCTCCAACTTTATTCTGCCGCACCTTTGAGCGCATATCTTCTGTTTTGGAAAATAAAAATACCCAAAATTGCATTACACGAAAGGTTCACTATAACCTCACGCGAACCAAAAGTTGGCTTTTGCTGCGTAGTATCACTAACGTCTAAACGATAGAATCAAGCTTTTAAGTACATAGACCTAAAAAAAACTAATGCCTATCTTTAGGTGATGACAACAGAATAAGATTTTTAGAAAAGTGTCAGGTTGAAACTTTGACAGCCGCTGTAAAGGATGTCTTTATTTGTTTTAATGGCATCTCAGAAATAGTCATGATAGCTACGACTTCCCCTTTAGTTTTTCCGTCATTTTCGGGCTTAAGGAAGAACATAGTTAGTAGTCTACTAACTATGGAAAGAAGTACTAGATCGATACCGTGACTAGACAAGTTCAAACTGAAAATAGCAACAGTACGTGCTTGACCAAATATTACATTTTGTTGAATTAAACAATTTCTTGGACGTTTGGGTTCAATGCAACCAGAGTAGGCCACATCGCGGTGGTCTATAGATAATTTGGTAGAAACCCACGAATCCGGCATAAAAAACCTTGTTGGCTTACCAACACACTTTCTCTTAAGTGACAAATATCTAGAGGGGAAAAGAAAAAGGAACGGGACAATTTTTTTTACTTACAAGGTTAACACTAAATGTTTTAACATGAAGTATCTAAATGCAAGCGAGGTGAAAGCGTATGAATAAAAAGACCAACACAAAAGTCGAATTAGTGCTGTTAGTAACAGCATCCGGAACCTACAGTAAAAAACAATAGTCAAGACTTCTTTTGTGCTTTATATCACTTCAGCTCACTTCAGTTATACAGGACGTGCTAACAATCTTCCTCATTTTGATTAACACGATAGATATACTTTTCGTCCCGGCCTTTTCCCGAACTGATATTACATGAAATATTGTTCTATCTTTATTACAGGAAAAGTGGTTCACTCTGGGTCATTCACAAAACTCGTTCAGCAACTCTTGACCTTGCACTGTAATATCCCAGTGCTGTATTCACTATTCCTATTTACCTCTTGTCCGTGAAGTTGTCACGGAAGCCTTAGATTGCTGGTAGAAAATCTTGCATTGGAATTTATCTGATTTATAGCATGGCAAACCTCAGGAAGATATTTGCGTTTTGCCAAACAACGAAATGAACGTGCACGTTTGATTCTAACTAATTCCCTTCGTGTTGCAGCTACCGATATCGAAAACTTTGAACTTCCCAAAGAGAAAGAGGGACAATTTACAAATTTTCTCATGTCTTAATGACGAGTTTCAATAATATATCTCAGTGGTACAAGTAGTTAAATGAATGACAGTGAACGGTAAATTGTTGGAGTGTGTAAAATCTGTCAAACATAAAAACGGCGGAAACTTTTCGACCAGATTTGCACAATTTTCCCTAAACACAATGTAACCTGTCTTTCGTTTCAAGTGACTGAACACAACACAGAAGGAAATCAGAACCGACCAATCAGAAGGCTGCGTTTTGAACACTAGACTCGAATTATGCAAAAAACTTCAAACATTACATCCGCAAATTAATCCCGGTATTTGACAAGTAGATAGATCCTTTATAAAGGTTTGGAAAATACACTTCCGAGAAAACTATGTTTATTTTTTAGGTTGATGTTAAATCGGCTAAATCTTTTCGCGAGCTAACACGGGACAGGATCAGTCTAACGTCACTAAGCACTGGCCAAACGAACTAATTAACTAAACGCAACTTATATAGTTAGGCCCTTAGCCAAACGGGGATGCCGAGCCAAAATCTGAGTAAAGGGGTAGTTTCTAAAGAAACTGTGGTGCTGCGTCGGTGGGGAAGTAGTATACAAAAATTTGGTTTTATCAACGGAGTTGATAATGTAAATTGGCCACCGTACAGAGATTCTAAAAGCTGACGTTTCGAGCGTTAGCCCTTCGTTAGCCGATTCGCTCTGACGAAGGGCTAACGCTCGAAACGTCAGCTTTTAGAATCTCTGTACGGTGGCCAATTTACATTATCAACTCCGTTGATAAAACCAAAATCTGAGTAGCCTGCGAGCAAGCTCTCTTTCGGGGCGGGCGGCGCCGCCCACCCACCCCGAAAGAGAGCTTGCTCGCAGGCTAAAATCTGAGAGATGTTTCAAAACTTTGTCAAACAGTGTCGGATTTCCTTGAACTTATCACTGATAGTAGTTGCAAACAATGGGAACAAAGAAACATTTCATCGGCTTTCACCTTCCTGGCTAGACTTCACGGTTTATTCCACGTTTGCCCCATTTTTTTTACAGTAGTTGTTTCAGGTGATGTCTTCCAGCAAACACTTCCGAATCTGAAAGAAAAAATGTCCCCATGTTTATAGGCGTAAATACTAGGAGATGGCTGAATTGACAAAAAAAAAAACAGCCAGAAATAGACTCCCAAGGAAACCATTGCGGGGACACTGAACGATGACGCCCACTACCTTCGCCTGGATGCCTGTTTTTTTGTCGCGTCAATCGGTTCGAAAAATCTGTTTACTTGATTATTGGCAACAGATCACGCAGCAAAGTGTAAGTGTATCATGTTCACTTTTATCAAGGCCGACCGTCTTAGCAACAAGTTTGATAATGCAAAAAGGCAATTTTATGTATACATTTTGCCACATGAGCACGTTTCTACATACGAGGCTTTGTTCGTTGCCTTTGCGCCACAATATTGTAGAAAGATTGACGACACCACTTAGAAGTAATTAAATCTGGAAAATCACACTTCCCAAAAAGACCTAACAATTAAATAAAATGGATTTTGTTCTCGAAACTCCTTAGGCGTTGTTAGACACTCCCAGCAGCTCTCTGGCGACATCATATGGTTACACCAAACGGACTTCCGGATCACAACCGGATTCAGCGGCGAAGGGTGTGGTTCTTAGATCATATCTACGTTGTATCGGCTCTTGCTTAAAATATTTAGTTTCTTAAATCGGTGTGGATGGAACTTTTGAGTGGACAGGTCATGTAACTCCTTGTGTAACCCTAACCTTCTTTTATTTTTCATGTATGGTAGTGAATGTTAAATGTCTGACTTATAATTTATTTGCCTGATGCAAGAAGGGTCCGAGTTAAATCAATTAGAATGTCGGGTAGGGATCGGACGGACGAGGAGACATTGTCATATATAGTAAACGACTTCTGACTTTGAGAATTAACGATTGGAAGTGGAGCTGTTTGAGGAGGAAAGTGTTCACAAGTTGTGAATGTTTTTGTCTGTGGTTTAGAAAAATCAATATCGAACTGATCAATTTGCTGACATTCTCCTAATCACACTAAAAACACGATAAAAATCATCATAAAATCGCGGTTAAAAACCACAAAGTATACATTGACTTCCTTACTGACAAAGAACTTTTCTGGTCATTGTCGTACTGAAACTCAAAGGTTTGGTTTTATCAAATGGATTCGCTGTGACGAAGGGCTAACGCTCGAAACGTCAGCTTTTAGAATCTCTGTACGGTGGTCAACTTACATTATCAACTCCGTTGATAAAACCAAATTTTTGTATACTACTTCCCCACCGACGCAGCACCACAGTTTCTTTAGAAACTGCCCCGATCATTCATCTGAAACTCAAAGGGTTTGGCCGATTTGGTTTCCAAACAACTTCCGGTGTTCACGCTAAGCATTGCCATGTTTGGACACCGAAACAAATTTCATGACATCTGCCAACATTTTTAATCAACAACAACACTGGCAATGCAATATATAAGGAATAATTGCACGAGCGATCCTATTCAATTGTTGTTTTTAAATTTTAAATTGAACCCTTAAATCGGTGCATTTTAATAGTAACGTTAACTAAATATAACGAAGTAAGCAACATAGGTGCACGTTTTATTTTGTTTGAATGATTCAACCACACATTAATCAGTTTTTGACTAAAAGAAAGCTTTTCGCTATTTCGTGATTTTTTCGTTCCGAAATTTTCGATTTTGCCCTTTCGTTCGCTTTGAAACCACATTCAATATGATGTAAATTCCTAATCAAACCATTCCGTAAATAGTTAAGGCGATAACGGTTAAATTTTGTCAGATCATAAATGGCAATAAGAAGTGTCACTAACCACAATATTTCAACCAATCATTTTCCATCGAGCCCTTTAAGCTGGGTATTTTTTGAAAAAAGGTGATACCTTAGTGAACCCTTAAAATTACACGCGGTTATTAAACGGATATGTGTATGCCCTCAATGAATTAAACGCCGAAGGATATTACCTTTCAAAACATTTCGGTGCGATATATTGTCTATCTAAGGTTAAAAACACCCGTGACAGCCGCAATATAACATTATTTTGTGTGAAAAAGGAAAAGGTTTGCTTTTAATAAGGTGGTAGGTCGAGCGACACGGGGGGGGTTGCTTTGTGTCGTCACTTCCGATAAGTTTTGACAATCAGCTGGGAAGTGCCGTTTTTCTCTCCAGTTGGGTTGATTGAAAACACTCCCAGCGCTGCGGTATAGCTGTCAAATGTTTCTGAACGACTTATTACCATACTTAGCAAGAAGCGAGCGAAGGGTTGGATATGTGTTCATTTCATTAGTGGATTTGCAATGGACGAAAAGCTTAAGTACAAATGTCAAATTCGACCAATCGGAAGTCGCCAATCCAAGTCCATTTCAAAGGTCACGGTGTGATCACGGCACGTTTCTCGAAGGAGAGTGGAATTCCCATAAGATCCAAACCCCTTCCTCTTGCCTTCTGGTGATATTTACAAAGAACCGTCGACTAATTGTAGAGAGCACGGCAATTGTTTTGTAATCCGAGCGGAGAACGGTTAGGCAGATGTTACCTAAGAATAGTCAAGATCTTATCAACAAAAGCAATTGAAGACGGTGACCTCGGTTCACGACGTGACAGCATAAATCAAGCAAATATCCAAGTGTTCGGGAAATTCGACTCTGAAATAGAAGATCCAATTAGTGGTTGCAAAGACGGAATTCTTCGTTTGGTTGAAATCACGAACCTTCTGTTGTTTACAGGCTGATTGATAACGTTTTTCAAAAGGCAACAGGATGTTTGCTGAATAATCGTGCAACCGTGAACTGTAGCGGTAAGCTATTTCTTAATTGTCGTTGCGGGAAAAACAGATATTTGCCTCACGGACAATTGGTTGTGTTTTGAAATTGGTGTGGGGTTTCATACTGTGGATTCCTTGCACATGTTTAGTGTGCCGTTGGACTTTTGTTGTGTGAAACTGTAGGAGTAAACGCTTGCGAAATCCCCGTGATTCTGCTCATGTGAATTGCAATGGCTTCCCCGATTAAACGAATTATGAGCTTAAGGGAGACCAAAGCGAACTCTACGTCGCCACCGATGTCGCTTTCTCCTGGAAATCGAAAACCGAAATTTCTAAAAGTTCTTCGAAGGCATTCTTTCAGCCAAGGAAGGCGAAAGAGCCATGATGAGGAGGCACGAAAAGAGAGAGTGAAAGAGGTCGAAGATTTGCCGACAAAACCAGCAAGAAAATCGTCACAACAAAGCCGCGATTTGGAAGCTTTCGAACAGTATCACAAAGAACTAAAGAGCGCAGTTCACTATTTCATTTTGGTTGTTGACAAATTCCAAAACAACATGGAGATCGTGATGGCGAAGATACCAGATAACTGTTCCATAGTCTTGGAATCAGTAATAAACATAGACAATATGTTGGACACATGTCTTCGGCTCCACAGTTGGAACAACACTGAATTGGTTTCACACCGAAAAGTCATTCATAAAAAAGTCGCGGATTTAACGAGATGGTGTGATATACTATTAGTGAGAGGCAATGTGAAAGGCGATCTCATGGAAGGAGTACAGTTTGTCAAAGCACTAGAGGAAAGTGTTCAAGAACTTGTCCTTCTAGCGATCCCGCGACTTCGCAAGCAAGAACTTAATCATGAAATCAGAAATTCCATCTTCATGTTCGAGGGATCCAGTGAGAGCATACAAGTTGGGGAAGACTGTTCCGAGATTGGGCAGCCCCCATGGTCTGGTTCAAATCGGAGGGACTCTGGTATTAGTGAAGGAAGTCTTGGGGCAACTGATTCATCTAGCAGCAGGCCCTCGCCAACAACTTCACGGGATTCAGGCAGAGGGAGTTACAACTACATCCTTGATTCTGATACCTCTCATCATAATGGCCATTTGGGCCCACCTGAGCCACTAGTAAGGGGTCGGCAGTCTCACAGAAACACATCAAATTACTACCACCAAAGTCTCAATGCTAGTTCAAAGAACTCTGACTGGTCTCTCAGTCAGACGAGTGACTCATCCAGTTACAGATCCTTGCCACAATCTCCTGTTAGCTCTCATGATGAGTTCAGCGGGAATGCTTACTTCTCTGCATCAAGTTCTACAGGGGAAGAAGGATCCTTTTATTCTGCTGATGATGAAGATTCAGATCCTCCCATTATCCAAGCAAAATTTCTTGGTGCTACTGAAAACCACGAAATCTCAACACCTAAGAAGAAATCATTTCAAGTATACATTGAACTTGTTGGAAATTACACACAACCATCTGATGTCATCCTTAAGCGACCTTCATCAGCTTATGAGGGTTACCAGGAAACTTTCAGGAGAAGTATAACTACACAAACCAACTCTCCTGCACATCATACTCCTACGGCATTGAAGAAGGATATCTTTACTTTTCGAAATGTCACTGACTCAGAGCGGTCACACTCATTGCCTCTTCTCCAAAGTCCTGCAAAGGTACAGCTGAACTTTACTCAGGACTTTAATAAGAATATACAAGCGGAAGTCCCCAGGAATAAGCTTCTTCCAGTGGAGGAGGAGAGGCGCCGGAAGCAGAGTAATGCAAGCAGCAGCTCGAGCAGTTTGAGTGGAACTGAAGATGAGGATGTTAATACCCCTGCACTAGATTGCTTGGATGTTTCCAAATTTCTTGTTTATCGTCAGGATGAAGATGGACAAACATTGATTGGAGGTGCAATCGATGCGCTTATTGTCCATGCTAGTGGTTCCACCAAGAAAGACTTGGTGTATTATGAAGCATTTCTCACCACTTACAGAACATTTATCTCTCCAAAGAATCTGATTGATAAGCTCCTCTATCGAGAAAGAAGGTTCCGGGAGAAAGGTTGCAAGAAGGCAAGCCAGAATGCTTTTTTTTTACTTTTGCGAGTAGTTGATGAACTGACAGGGAAAGTTGAAAGGTGCATCTTAGAACAACTGATGAAAGAAGTCTACCGCCTTCTTGTGAATGGACACGTAGTTCTTGGAAAAATTCTTCGTGACAAGATGCTCCCTAAGTGCGAGAACTACTACAGGTCACGTTCCTTATCAGGATTTGTTCATCCAGTGTTTCCTGACCCAACTCAAAAGTACACTGTGCTTGATTTCCATGCAGAAGAATTGGCTAAGCAGCTAACTTTGATTGATGCAAAGAATTTTCATAACATTGAGATTCCAGAAATTCTTGCATGGGGGAAGGAGCAAAAAGAGGAATTATCTCCAAACCTCTGTATTTTCACCGAGCATTTTAACAAGGTGTCTTATTGGTGCCGAACCCATGTTCTGTCTTTTGAGAAACAACGAGACAGAGAACTGGTCTACCTGAAATTTCTTAAGATAATGAAACATTTGCGAAGGTTTAATGACTTTAATTCTTTGCTTGGAATTCTTTCTGCACTGGACTGTTCCGCTGTCAGAAGACTGAACTGGCCAAAGCATTTGCCAGATGGTCTTGCAGAGTATGCGACACTGATTGACAGCACATCATCTTTCAGAGCTTATCGGGATGCTCTGGCCACAGCAGAGCCACCATGCATTCCATATCTTGGGCTCATCCTTCAAGATGTCACATTTGTTTTCCATGGCAACACGGATGAACTTCCTGATGGCAAAGTGAACTTCATGAAGAGGTGGCAGTTATTTAACATTTTAGACAATGTGCGCCGATTTAAACTTACTTCTTATGACTTTGAATGGAATGATCAAATTGCACAGTTGTTTCTTGGAATGAACAATTTCTTGTCAGAGGAAGAACTGTATGAAAAGTCACTCAAGTTGAAACCTCGGGAGTAAAAAGTTTAATCAGTTGGTAAAACAAGTTTCATTCAGATTCTAAATTTGAACAATGGCTCAGTAAAAAAGTAATGCAGACATTTTCGTGTTCATTGGCCTTTCACACTTTCTTTAAGTGTATTTCAGTTTGTCTGATATTTTTGTATTCAATTCATGACAAATTTTTTTGGATATCTTTGGTTGAGATTAAGAAAAAGAGACAGAATAGAATCAAACAGATTAACTATACTGTAAAATCAAATACATTTTTATATTCTGGTACTGGTTGTAGGAGTCATTTTATTCTGCTTAATTTTGTAGTACGGTTAACCTATTTTTGTACAAAACAGTTATGCAAGACTATTGTAGGTCACTTTGTACCTTTTGTAAAGGCAAGATACCAGTTCAGCACAAATTTATTGTGGGTATAGTGTTGCATGTAAAAAGTTAATTTTTTCACGGTTAGAGGACTAGGATGTGACCATTTTTAGGGGCATGCTCTTTATGTAAAATAAATCACATCTTTCCATCAAATACTTCATTTCCTATCACTTGATATATCTTATCCCCTTCCCTTGCATATAAAGTATTTTGACACAGTGACATCAGTATGTTAGAGTTACAATATTCTTGCAGTTGATGTATTGATTCTTTTAATTCATGATACATTAATAGTTGCTCTTTGGCTTTCCTATTTTGTGACAAATGTCTTGAGGATTAGAACATGTTGAAACAGAATTTTAAGTGGCTTGACAAATTACATTTTTGAAAAACGATTTTGTGTAAATAATAAATTTTTAATCACTCTAGGCTTGAAGGTTTTATTTTTAAAAAAGATGATACTTTTGCAGGTAATATTAAAGGTGGACACAGTGACTTAAATAGAATTACTGTACTTGTTTTCAGAGGTTTCATTTCAATGTTACTGCAATAATTATTTGTCAAAATATTGCTTACAGTTGCAAATAATTTATGTGTCATTTACTGTGTTGAATAATAAGATTCTTCATTACAGTAAAAAAATCAAACTTTCAAAATGCAAAAACTTGGTTTGGTAAAACTTAAAATTATATAACTTTGTTTTGAATTTGAGTCTTTATGAAACAGGTTACCTCCAATGGCGAATTTTTGTTTACTTTTTACCTATTAGTAGGGAGAGAAAAAATATTTATTTGTGCTGGAGGAACCTTACTTTCAATTCCTGAAATTTATTTATCATATGGTTTACCCTCTCAGGAAGTACTTTGCATTTCTGAAAATTATAAATATAGACTTACAAAATAATCCTGGAAAAGAATGTATTCTATTAATGTAATGATGGTAATCAGAACCTGCTAGAATTATTTTCGGGAATATGAAAAATGTGAAACATTGAGGGAACCGTGGAAAACCAGTTTGCCTTATATTAAGTTGGATGTACCAGAGAAGACTCACTTCTTTCTTCTGAGAAGATAGCAATGAAAAAAAATATTCTAACTGATAATATACATCAACAAAGATGAAAAAGTTTCATTTGCGACTTCATATGTTAGCCGGATTTTGTAGATTAGTATTTGTTGTTGGTAATCCGACTCGGGGGCTAATTTTTTTCGCAAATGGTTACAAATCCCTTTTGTGATATACTTTCACTAGTTGAAAGGGATTTACATGAAAATAAGAATGGACCTCATAGATAGCTTTTGCCAGTGACAAAATGAGGAATTCTTGGAAATTTGGTAAACAGATAATGAGATTATTACCAGTTTAGGATTTTTTTGCAAATGAAATAACGGAAGGGTTTCTAAGTTGGAGAATTGCCTCGGTGATTGGTTGTTTGATCGAAGAGTTTTGCAGGTTTTTGTGCCAATTATACTATATTTTTGCTCCATCGGACAGAAATGTTAGATAGCTGGGGAGATAGTATCGTTCACAATAGGTGCTAAAAATATCTTGAAAGATTTCCATTTTGGTTTTCTAGGGCAATGCACAGCTGCGCTTGGTCATTTAGATTTATGAAATATATAGATGTTCTGGATAAAATGCACGTCAACAAAAGATTAAAGATGAACTGTGCTCTTGTTTTGGGGTTAAAAAGGATTCTTCTGCACATGTTCCCCAAACCGCTTAAGCACGCGATCGAACTGTGTCATCATGTCGCGATTCGATCTCTCTGTTTTTGGAACCGAAGTATTTTAAACACGAA
>NC_090889.1:27103893-27133893 GCF_036669925.1 Montipora capricornis
AAAGGAAAATTTAACTTGACTCGAACTTGACTCGTGACTCGAACTTGACTCGGGCTCGAACTTGACTCGTGCTACGATCAAACTCCTTCTGTGTATTGCATTCATTGCACTTGCTGATGAATGTTTTATTTACTTCACTCGGTACCATTCGCATTATTAACCAAGTACCGTACAAGAAAGAAATTAAACTACCTTTTCTTGTTGTTTCCATTGCCAGCTATTTGGGTATCAAATAAATATAGGTTTCTTGCTTATAAAGGTCCAGTTAAAAGTTTAAACCAGGTACCATTCATGTAACCCTGTCTTTCCCTCTTGAATTTACTTAAAACACATCTCCATGCTTCAAAGAAAAGTGCTCGAAATAGCAAGGTAGTCTGCAGTTTTTCTGATTGAATATTCTCCCTCGAAGATCTTTAAAACATTTGTTATTTCCCTGAAAAATTTTTGTTCAAATGTTTTTTGAGCAAGACTTGCCCATTTATGAAGTAGACCCTCCAAATTCCAGATAATAACAACAAAAAAGGTGCACAATGTAAAGGGGGTAGGTCAGATTCTTTAAGAACTCACTATAAATCAATGTCCCCAATTGACAAGTAAAATCGTCTGGCGTTAGACAGAGTAAAATCTATTAAGTGTCACTCTTAGGGGTCAATGGTCAAATTTTAGATTTTAGGGTTACATTTTGTAACATCTCCACTCTGGATATGTGAATAGTAATAAATCCATCCTGCCAATGGGCAAGCTTCACAAATGTACATTGGATGACAAAAATACTAAGTGAGGAATGCAGAAAAATGAGTGTACCCTATTTGTGTGTGTGTGATGCCAGTAATGAAGTAGGTGCGTAGATCTGACAAAGACTTGACTGAATCATTTCAAATATGGTAAGCTGTGCATTACTCAACTCTTGATGTTGTGGCTCATGACACCCTTTGGTTTCCTTTTTTTATTGATAGCTTGATGATGAGAGGGAGAAAGAACTTTTGAAGGAACTGGAACTGGATACAGATGAATTCATCAAACAATATCATCTTAAGAGACTGCTACAACTTAAACAAGAACAAGAAAGGAGACTGAAGCTTTCAAGGTTGTGTCTTAATATAATTTATTGCTTTCTCTTCAGGTAATGCTGGAAAAATTCACGGAACTGTTAAATTGAATGATGACCCCTGTAAGAGTTATTGGCATGCCAATCACATGAACCCATTGATTGACCCCTGAGAGTGAGACAATAGATTTTACTCTAACACCAGACAATTTTACTTGTCATTGGGGGCGCCTTGGTGTGTTTGAAGTGTGAATGGGTTAAGAAAAACTATGATATCATTATGATAGTATCCTTGAGGCTTTCATGTTTAGTCGTTAAAAAATGCCATATCTTTTTTTGGGTAAAATATGTGAAATTGAAATTGAAATTGAAATTGAAATTGATGTTTCAGCAGTGCTGGTGACAGCCTCCATCAGAATGATTTTTGATATTATTATGAATATGTGTCTATTTGTAACTTCTCTTTGCAGTCAAAGATTTGGTAAAGTGATCAATCTGCTGGACAAGCAACAGTTTCTTGATGCTGTGGACAAGGAGGATCCAAATATTGTGGTAGTGGTCCATCTCTACAGTAAAGTGAGTACCGTTGATTTTGCGAAAGTACATGTAGACTGTACAGCAGCTTGTGGAGTAAATTGTCCACCGTACAAAGATTCTAAAAGCTGAGGTTTCGAGCATTAGCCCTTCGTCAGAGTGAATCGAGGAATTGTGGGTTACGTCTAGTTTTTATAGAAGAGTAGGAGCTACGCTATTGACGGTAACATGGCAACGTGAAAAATATTAGTTGAATGAAATTTGCTTTCTTCCAAATCAGCACCCTTCATCCTCACGGTATTAACGAACGCTTTTCATTAAACTAATATATTCTGATTTTTCTTGTTGCAATGTTACCACCAATAGCGTAGCTCCTACTCTACTATAAAAACAGGACGTAACCCACAATTCCTCGTTTCGCTCTGACAAAGGGCTATTAAACGCTTGAAACATCAGCTTTTAGAATCTCTGTACGGTGGCCAATTTACATTATCAACTCCGTTCAACTTGATAAAACCAAACTTTTGGATACTACTTCCCCAACGACGGAGCACCACAGTTTCTTTAGAAACTACCCCCTTCATTCAGCTTGTGGAGTAATAGAGCAGGGCAAATGTGAGCATGGGGATTCACAAGTCAAGAGAAAGGAGACCCCAGTTCAAAAGGATTGCAAAAGGGGGGTTTTCACTTTTTATAAAATAATTCAACCGTGGTGCATTTTTCTGATTTCTTCTTTGAATATCATTTTTAGGATCTCCAAAGTTGCAGAACAATGAATGGCTGTCTGCAGTGCTTAGCTCAGCAGTATTCTTTAGTGAGTACACCATCTCAAAAACGTTTTTTGTGAGTCAATACCCGTTCAATGTAAGGTAGGCAGTCTTAACCTGTAATTATGTCTTGTGTTCTTAAATAGTCTCCTATGCAGCTGTTCTTTGTGTCGTCGTGCAGTGCTCCTCCCCATACAAGGAACATTGCGTGAAGACATAAAAGAATGGCTGCATAGGAGACTAGTTGCTAAGGTTTCACAAAAGAAGTAATGGGGGGCTTGTGCTGGGCACTGTTATTATTTTTTATTTAAAAAACCGAGGAAAAAGGTAAAAAAGGCAAAATAATAGCATGATATTGTGTGCTATTGTAGTGATATCATGATTGTAAAGTGGGCGGTCACCTGTGTAACCTATGCTTCCTTTGGAGCAGAAATAAAAGATGGTGGATTCACATCATGTGCATGTTTCTTTGCTGTGTATAATCCTCTGGCATCAAGGTACAGTCTGGAGTGCAGACATCACAACTGTTATTCAATTCATAGGGTTCAGCCCCTTTTGGCCGTTCTTGTAATGATTATGAAAAGGAAAGATTTCAGTCATCAGCATTATTTTTTTTTTCAAAGGTAAAATTTTGTAAGATTGTTGCTCAGGATACTGGCATCAGCAGACATTTTGTAAGTATAAGAAGAACAGGGGTGTGATGAAGAAAAATCCCAGTCACTTCAGTTGGGTTGCCTGCTAGCACAGGTCTCTTTTCTTTTGGGTTCGCTGGGTTGACAAGCATGGGAATAGAGGCCTCTGCCATGGGTCGAAACTCACTCAGCAAACAAATCCCCATGTGATACTTCATGTTGTATAGGCTCACTTAACAACAGCGGAATTACTGTAAAGGAATACTTGGGACACAGCAGGCTCAAGTCACAATCAGCAAACGTATCACAGGGCATGTGGTTTGAAGAGTGCCGTCCAAGGTTGCGAATGGCAGTTGGATCAAAGTGAGTTCCGATCCATGGCAGAGGTTTCTTTTCTGGTACGATGCAAATAGAAAAGAAACCTCTGCTTGCAGGGAACTGTTGGAAAACCCAGTGAGACTGGTGGTTAGAAGTCTTTTAGCTGGTCAAATATGCTTACTTCAGTGCTTAGCAAATTCTCTCATAAGGAGAGAGTGGCATCAAAATTTGTGGAAAGTATGTTATTTTTATTTTTATTGTTATCGTTTACAAGAAAGGAGAAGTAAAAATGGCATTTTAATATTTTGTATTATATAATAAATATTTTTATTGATATTTTTGATGCCACAGAGAAAAGAGGGTCTTCCAGCTTTACTTGTTTACAAAGGTGGGCAGGTTATTGGAAACTTTGTAAAACTTGAGGATACCTTTGGTGAGGACTTTTTTGCAGTTGATGTGGAGAGTTTCCTTATTGAGTAAGTTTAAAAAAATCACATTGCAAGCATTAATATACTTTAAAAGGCACAATGAGCACTGCCAGGTGATTTCCAGTCTGAGCAATACATGTATGTCCCAGTCTTGAGACAGAGCATAGGACTGAAACTAAGGCTTTACGGAGGGGATTTTCCCTGCCTTCTTGAAGAGTGACAATAATAAAGTAAACAATGCAAAGCCACTGTTTTCCCATCTATTAAATATTTTCTCATAATATTGTTGCAACTAATTGATTGGCTGGACTAGTTGAAGGTGTTGAAGTATTGTACATGTACTGGTAATTGCATACAAAGACCAACCTTTTTGAATTTTGATCCTGTTATTGAACGTTTTATTAATTTTGATCAAATTAAGGTAGACTGATTTTACCTCTGCAATCAAGTTACTGTTACTTACTTTTCCTGATTCAAGATTCACCAGGTCCTTATCATTACAAGAGGAAAGTGGTCACCAGAACCTACTTGAATGAACTGCTATAAAGGCACTGTTACACTTTGCAATTTCTTGTGCAACTTGTCTTGCAACGCCATTTCTACAAACGTTCTCATGTTACAAAACAAGTTGTTTTACAGGTGTCACACTGAGCAACGTGTCACGCAACTTGTCTCATTTGGATGATCACATGAGGTTAAAGGAACATTTTCATTGGCTGGTGCTGCAAACTGTTGTGACCCAAGTTTCAGGACAGATGTTACACTGTGCAATGCAGAAAAAATTTGTTGCAACGGTTACCATTGCAGAAAGTAGAACTCAATTCTACTTTCTGCAACAGTTCTGCAACTGGTCTCGCAATGTTTTTAGCCATTGCAAGGTATGTTACAATGGGCAATAACGACTCATGCAACTTGTCTCACAATCGCGTAGCGACACAAGTTACAAGAAAAATTTCACAGTGTAACAGCGCCTTAAAGAGATGAGATAGATAGTTTTAAAATTATTAATAAAATACCACATATGCAGCCAAATGGCTGAATTGCATAGGTTACAAACATTTTAAATATATATAATATGTAACAAACATTAACGCAAATAATACTTAAAAAATACAATTTTTTTTTATTACAATGATGAAAATTGTAATAGCTTCCATTAGTTCCCTATGGCTCAGCGGTAGAGCATCTGAATGCGTAATTAGAAGGTCATAGGTTGGCCAGAACCACTTTGATTTTTTCTTTACTATCCCCAAGTCTCTTCAACCCAATGAAACCTCAAACGACCCAGGTGATGAGTCTGGCATTAGCCAGAGTAAAATCTGTCAAGTCTCACTCCCAGGGATCAATGGCTTAACAATGTGACTATGTTTTGGTAATTTCTTCTTTCAACCACTTTACTTTATTTGTTTGTGTGTTTTTCCTCAGGAATGGTACTCTGACAGAGGAACTGGAATGTCAGCTAACATCAAGTATATCTTGTAAAAAGGAGGAAGAAAGTGACAGTGATTTAGATATAGATTAGATTAAATTCAGATTTTGTTAATAATTCTTCGTTTATCAGTTGGCAATTTACCTACTTGTGCAAAGATGTTAATAAAATATTCCTCCTCCCAGCTTAATGTTGCAAAATGTATTATAGTAGTGTTAAGAATTTGTTCAAGAGGTTCTAGGCAAAAGGAAAATTAATTTAATTGTGCAAAAACACAAAGCATGTAATGGATGTTATAGGCAAGAATAAATATAACTATCATGCTTGGTCTGGACGAAAAATCTAGGACAAGTAAGCAGCTATTAAAATTATAATATATTATAATATAATGCTCTTGAAACCAGTTCAGATGACAATGCAATGAATTTAATAAAATATACAACATAAACAGTGAACCTCAACCTCAAACACAGCAGAGTTGTACCACAAATCAATCCAAGGAAATATGAGGTTGTCAAGACCTGTATTTTATCAGTGATTTTAAAACATGAAATAAATTTTATTGCAAAAATGGGGGCCAGTGAATCATATCAGTCTGACTTTGGGGTCAAATATCTGTGTACCACAACAAAAATAACAAACAAATGGAAAAATGTTTACATGTGCACTAAAATGTTGAGGATGCGTAAAATGTTCATGAAAGTTTCAAACATGTAGCTAATCTGAACCCAGAGAAAATTGAAGTGCAAAAAATATTTCAGTTATGCATTTGCCAGTGAAAAAAGAGGCAGCAGTCACAACTTGTCTGGCTTTTGTGCCATTTTGCTGCACCTGTTATGAATTTTCCAGTAAATTATATTCTACCTTTGTGCATATTGTCCATACTAGCCTCATTAGCATGAACAGAATTTAATGGACACATAGTTTTTCAGTGAGTGATTAGCCCATTGACTCCCAGGGGTTCCCCATTGATGAGTAAAATCGTCTGGCGTTAGACAGAGTAAAATGCAAAGTCTGGCCGGTCTAGGCCGGTTTGGACGTCAAAGGGTTAACCCTTTGACTCCCAAGCTGGCCTAAACCGGCCATATTTAGTATTTTACTCTGTCTAACGCCAGTAGATTTTACTTGTCAATTTGGAACCCAGGGGAGTCAATGGGTTAATAAGGGCATTGTGACAATATAAATGATCGTCTGCCCATTTTGGCAAACAGTCCCTTTGTATTTTCAATTTGTTCTTGGGTATTTTTTAACTTGTAGTCAAGTGAAATGCTTGCTATTACACTGATAGGAATTTTTTTTGCTTCAGTCGACAAAATGCATTTTTTTGTTTTGTTTTTTCACAGGGTACTACTGTTCTTGAGTAGGTGATGTCTGAAGTTGTGATGATAATTATTAGTATAAAATTATACTAAAACAGTGGATAGCATTGAGCGCGTGCCCTGATTGGCTACTCGAACTCCGGATATCCTTTGCTATTCACCTCCGAGCAATTCACGTGGAATTTGCACCCGAAATGTTGTAATCTTTGCAGGAATAAATGAGTTAAAATCATATTTTTGTGCTGTATTATCTCACTGTTTTAGTATATACTAAAACAACTATTCACCTCAGTGGAGGTGGCTATAGCCACTTCGGTGAATAGTTGTTAATTACAACATCAACATCACTGGTTATTCACATTACTCAAGACTAAAAAAACAATGGCCACATTGCAGTAAAACTTGACCTTGCATTTCCTTTAGTTTCTGTTTTGACTGCTACACCATCATGTCTGCCATGATCAAACTTTCTACTCAACAATGCCCTTTCCATATTCGGTGCTGATTTCAGGGTTATTTTAGCGGTTTGTTTTCCTTTTTACTTTTTTGCTTATTTTTTAAAGAGAATTAGAGTGAACTCCAGCCTTGCCTGGGAAACTGACCATTTTACAGTTCTGTGCCCTGTTACCAGGCCTTTGAATAAAAGTGAGGCTGGAGTTGACCATGCATGCTTTGATATGATGATGTAAATCATTTTGTTGTAATGCACTGATAAACTCGAAACTTCAACATCCCCCACCAACCATAACTCTAAAAAAATGACCAACTTTCTAAACGAAAGTTTAGACCTAATCATTGAAATGTGTACTTAGACTTAATCTGTAAAATTAGAGATTAAACAAGGGGACTCGTGGTTGGTATAACCATGAGATCTTTCCCTCTTGTTCTGTGCTCAGTTACTAGGCCTTTGAATAAAAGCGAGGCTGGAGTTGACCACTGCTTTTCTCATGAAGATAGAAACTCGTTAGCATTATGCTCCGACAAAATGGAAACTTCAACACCCTTCCCCCAGGCATTTGACTATCCTCTGTGCCCGGGGAATGGGCAATTTGACCTTTGCCTGCGTCGGATGGGGATAATTGAACCAGAAGAAGGTTTCAAATGATTTTTTTTTCGGGCGCCGAAGTCACTAACAGCCATAAAACACGTGTTTGGACGAGATGGAAGAGTTTAAAGGAAGAGATATTGCATTTGTGAGCGATTGGCTTACAAAACAGGTCTTCAAAAGTTGGCAACAGACAGGCAAATCCGACGACAGGGTAGGGCATTTGAACACTATTTTGGCCTGAGGGGGCGGGCATTCGAACGATCCAATCTTCAAAAGTTCAAATGCCCGTGGTTTCCCTGGGGGGTGGGGGTGAGGGGGGGGGGGGGTGTGTTACCATGAGATCCTTACCGAACATGAAATGGGAACAAGAAAGAAAAAAAAAATGATGAATTTTTCATTAAAAATGGAAGGTATTACAATATACAGCTCCTAAATATGCAGGTAAAGGAGATCCATGACTACACTCTCCAGTTACCAATCCCAATCATTTCCTTGTGGAGCCTTTTATTCCCGAGGGGGGTACTGCTATATATGGGCTACATAGGTATGTGCCGCTGTGAAGGGGATGGTTTTCAAGCAGTTTACTCTAGCATAGGGTATATAAATCAGAGTGTTTGGGTCTAGAATAGGGTATCATTTTTCATTAATCTGACCAGTTGGTTGAAGATTTTATCTAGACTAAGGAAACCAGGAATAATTTGCTACTCAAAAATATAAAGAAATGAAATTGGCAAGTTTACATTTTCACGGCTCAGCCTCAACAGCGTTGATAGATGACCATCATAAAACACTACTGGATATTATTAACTGACAAAAATCGGGATTCAGATGGAAATCGGTGGTATTAATACTGGTTAAAACTAAACAATTTATTGTCTTGATAATGCGTACGTACGTGCTTGGCATTACTGGACAAGTATAAATAAATCCTTTTTTAAGAAAGAAGTGATTGTGGTATAAGGTTTTGTTTTGGCTTTGCTTTAGACTGTGCTAGTGACCTCAGTTTCTGGAAAACATCTACTCTAGGATAGGAGTGCTTTGGAGAGTTTACTCTAGTATAGGGTAGCAAAATCCAGCTGAAACTAGCTCTGGTATAGGCTAAGGGTTCCAGGGTCCCAGCGGCACATCCCCACCCAGAAATTCCTAAAGTACCCCCCCCCCCCCCCCCCCCCGGGCTTTTATTGAATTAGTTTTGCATATTTGCTCCTATACGAAATGCCTAAAGCACCACCGACATAACATCCCAAAGATTGCCCAAACCGAGATGTACGTATAGAGCTGTAAACTTACCACACCCTGAAAGAATATGCTATTCTCAAAATTCTCAAACCATCCCATCCGGCGCCCGCTCGTACCTTCCTCGCGTAGTTAACTTCCTGATCTCCGTGCAATGAAGTCCAGATTGCGATTGGTCATTAAAGGATCACGTGATATATTTCGGCCGCGAAAGTCCCACGGATGTAAACAAAATGGCGGGGAGTTGAGGGACCGCAAATGGGTACGATGTCTGGTTCGAAAGTTCAATTTCTTGTTTTCATTCTCTTATTTTCAGGATGAGTTCTCTACAGTCAACTTTAGAAGCTTTGACAAGTGTTGACTCTTTGGTTGGTACTTTAAAAGCTTGTATTTGGAAGCAAGATAAAATAATACGAGAGCAGAAAGAAGAAATTGAAACGTTGAAGAAAATTGTGAAAGAATTGGATAAGGAACGAAGAGAACTTCGCAGCCAGATCGCAAATGAAAGAAACAATGGTTCCACTTCTATAAACACTGATGGGTCAAACGCAGCGGTTGAAAGAGACGGGTGAGGAAAGATGGCGCACTGATTTCTGAAATTAGATACTTAATTAATTAACGAGGAAATCAATGATATTATTATTTTCATGTACTGGATCAATCCTTGTGCATGAACTAACATGTTTTGAGTTTCAATTTAATTTTGTTGCGCTTTTCAAATTTTAGGTATTTGTCTAATTGTTGTTTTTTTTGGTATTGAACTCAGATTTTATGCTGTCGTCAAGTTTCGCGTTCCTCGTAAATTAACGTGTTTTTAAATGATAAGCGTATTATTGACGAAAACATTTTTAGGGTGTAAAAAGTCACACATTTTCGTTATTGATTGATGTCATGTTGTTTTTTGGCTTTAACGTGATTACTTCTCCGCTTTAAATGTAGTAAGTTTGTGGTGAAGGTTTGTGGCTTATGATCTCTTTTATCTTATACAATAGCATGAATAGTGACTTAATAAATACTTATGGTTTTATATCCTTTAAATAAACTTAACCTTTATTAATGACAATGATTACATAATTTGACTCGTTTTGTTATTTTTCAGTCTATCGAATTTTCTCATCCTTAGATGAAACTGTTAAAAACAATATTGTTTTAATAGAATGCAAAACATCATTTGCCCCTTCACGTGTGACCATCAAGACAATTGCTTGTGTTATGCCAAAAATAATACACCTTTATTTTAGTTAATTTCCTCCCTGCTATTTACAGATTTTGGGCAACTTCTCTAATGTAGATCAATGTGCCAGTACTGAAGAGGGCAATTTCTTTAAGAGTTGACATTTTCTTGCTTGAATGCACTCATTTTAATGAGCAAGACAAAAGATGAAATCTCCCAAGTATCATCACATATCCAATAATTATTATTAAGGTCCTTGTAAATGATATTCTTACCAATGGTGTTATGGTTTTCTCTGAAACATTTCTCTTGTCGTCACTTGTTGGTGAATTAAAGCATTCCTCTTATAAATTAAGTTGTGTTCCTCCTTATTTTCTTACTTTTTCTCTTTTCCCAGCTAGACACAGTAACTTCCTTCGCCAACAGTCTAGCATTGTTGGCTCGAAATTTTGGACACCAGGCTGAATGGTGTTGGCCCCCCAATCACCCAATGTGAAAGGAGCCGCGAGAGAGCTATGAAGCGGCGAGAAGAGAAAAACGTCTGGTTACCTTGGACTTGAATCTCTCTTTCATGCAGATGCCAGCTTTCAAATGCATCAAATTGATAATTACAAAAGGGACCATTGGCAACTTAGCCATCACACATCCACTCGGTATTGCCAATCAAACAAACCAATCATATTGATTTCATTGTTTGTAAAAATATCAACCAATTCGAGCCTGAGGGTCAGGTCTTGACCCTGGCGTCTTCATGAAAGTTAGATTTAAGTCCAAGGTAACCAGAGGTTTCTCTCTTCTGGCTGCTCAGCGACTCATCCTTGCCACTTGATGGCTGTCTTGCAGCTCAAGAAAAACCTCTGGTACCAGGGTAAAGAGTTTTGCCACTTGCCCTGGATGTGATGGAGTGAATTAGAGTGAGCCTTACTGGTCTTACTCCACAGTGTTTTTTTCTTAATATATTGGTAGTTATGTTGGAGGAACAATAGATTTATCTTGAAAGTTCCTGTTTCATTAAACCAATATGGCTGCTGATCTCGTGAGCAAAACTGTGTGCCTTTGTACATGTAAAAAATGAACTTTTTTCTTTACAGAAATGAAGATTCTGAAGGGCCTTCAATGTCTACATCTAAAGAAAATCCTTTAAGTGAAGAAGGTGGAAGCACACTAGAGGTAAACTTTTCCCCAGAGCATCTGAAGTCCCCTGAAATTACAGTGACTACAGAGAATGGTTATCCTGTGCAATACTCACCACAGGAATCTCCAGGAGGGACACCCAAACTTGAAAGTAAGGAAACTTACAAGCCTGTGAAAAGGAATGACAGTATAACACGGCAAAAGTCATTCAATCGAAAATATGAATTAAGTCCTGACCTTCAAGACAGAAATGTGAGGATCCTTGAGCGTCAGTATGGAGGAAAAGAGACAGCTCACCAGGCAGCCAGAGTTATCCAGTCCTATTATCGCAAATACAGGATGGACAAGCAATTCAAAAGGATGCGTACATACTCTGGAAATGACTCGAATAGAAAAAAGACTAATACTGACCCTTATTCTGAAGCAAAGACTTTGAGCCCTCAACCCCGAAATGCTGGAAGTCAAGTTACACCAGTATTACGAATTAAAACGAAACCTGGTGGTGATCAAAGAGTCAAGTCAATTCTTATTATAGATAATATCAACAACCAAAGTGGAGGAGAACCGCAGATGTACACCGGCGAAGATCTGCCGACAGATCTGACTTCTATATTCACTAGACTTGAAAATAAAGACTCTGAAAATGAGCAAACACAAGCTAGAGATGAAAAGAGAGACTTGAGGCTTGCTAGTGTCACCAATGAAACAGAACACTATGTCAAAGTTGAGATTGTGGATAATGTAGGGTCTCCACCAGAAGCATTTCATGGGGATACCAATGGTAGTTGGAAAGTTCCTAATGGAGATTTAACCAGAAGACAGCGGAAAGGAACTGTTGATGAAGATGGTTCCTTATATGGGAGTGATGACTCAGGTGAGATGGGTGTTGTTGTTCAGACCTTCTTGTTTTGTGTTTCCATTGCATTACTGAATTTTGTTTGCCACTCATTCTAATAAAATCAAGATAGTATTCTAGTATACTTTCATTTTTGTCACACTTACATGTATTTGACGTGTAGTGGCTCAGTGCTTCACGCTTTATTGACAATTAAGCTGTGGATACACGAGTGTTTTCTCGCTCGCGCCAGTGATGCAATTTTTTCAAATTTTGTCACATCACCAGTGCGCGATGAAAATTGCAAGTGTAGCCACCCTTGAACCGGCAATGCAACAGCTGAAAAAACAGGAGAAATTCAACTCATTCATTTTCTCTGAATTTTTTTTCTGGGATTTTTTCAGCTATCACGTCTCCAGTTTAAGGGTCGCTGCACTTCAATTTTCATCGCGCGCTGGTGACTCGACAAAATTTGAAAAAATTGCATCACCGGCGTGAGCAAAAAACCGCTCGTGTAGCCGCGGCTTTAATTTAATTTTTTGACTACAGTTTTTTTGTCGATGATCATTTCCCAAAGTCTGATGACTCATCTGTGATTAGTCCTGATTTACACAACATTTTGTTATGCTTTTTGTAAGGCGATGACATGAGCAGAAGAGACGTGAGCAGTGTGGACAGTTATGATGGTGTCTGTGCTTCATCAGGACCACCAAGCAATGATGATGACACATTGAGCATCTACTCTGATTTTGAACTCAAACCACAGAAGCTAGAGATGAGAATTGGTATAAACCATTTTAACAGGTACACAGCAATGACAGGCTCACAGGTTCTTTGCAAGGTACCCAATTAGCTGCCTAAGAGCGCATACAGTGTTTTTGCAGAGGAGAGCTACTGTTACAGTATAGTCTTTAGTGTTGTGGACTGGTTCATGGTTGAGTGGAACATGATGAGGTTGCACTTTCTGGTTTACTGGTGTCAGTGCAGAGATGACGTCTTATGGTATTTGTTAACAGTGTCAGAGAAGCTCAATAGTTGTAGTGTAGTGGCGTGCATCTAATTTGCTTGATTGCAAGAAATTCTAGAAATATATTGAAAGTCATTTGGAAGTTTCATGTTGAAATGGGAGAATAGGAGGGGTAGAGACTAAAAATGCACCAAAGCTGGACCTAACATATTTAAGTAACAGATTGTGGAAAATAAACGGAGACTTGTTTTGATTAGTCTCTAACCTTGAACAGTGGACTGAACTCAATTAAGTACATTTGTAGTACCCGACAATACTGATGCCAGCTGTCTAGAATTCGTTGAGAGGTTCTCAGCCTCTAAAAGTATCATTAATATCTGGCTTATGTATTTATCCCTAAAGTGCCCCTGTGGCCAAAAAATCAATTCATATTTTTCTTTGGACTTTTAACCCTAACCCTAACACTTGATATTTGTTTGTACATTTTTTAGTGACTATAGAATGTGGGCTCATTCTTTTGACAAGAGTATTTAATGTTTTTACACGTACAAAATGCTATACATGTAACACTATACATCATAAGAAGAGCCTTTATTTCTTAGTCGTTGAAAAAAAAATGTACACAAAAATGTCGTGTTCACGGTTCAAGTGTCCTTACTGTAACTAAACACTAAGCGACCATAGTTTTAAGCCTTGATAAAAAAAAACCACCTGTTTATGTTAATGGAATTTCCTATTTAATGGTCCGCCATTGCTAACTTTAAGATCTTCAGAGAGCTGGATCAGGGCATGTACTAAAACCAGGAACACCGGAACACTCCGGAACACTGACCGGAACACCCTGGAAGTAACCCAAAACCCTCAATTTGGCTAACCCTAGGCCTAGCTAGGCCTTAAGTTGGTTTTTAGGCCTAGGGTTAGCCAAATTGAGGGTTTTGGGTTACTTCCAGGCTGTTCCTGGTTTTAGTACATGCCCTGGATCAGGGAGAAAATGACGTCAAAGGCTCTCTAGTTTAAGAATGCAATGGGTGTGTACGCCGCATTATTAATTTATTAATATGCAGCACGGGAGTTTTGGGCTTTCAGGCTTTTAAACTTGTGTTTTGCATGCATAACAAGCTGCATTCGCATGCTGAAATTTTAAGCTAGTGAGCCTTTGACATCCCTTTTCCCTGGATCCAACCCTGTGAAGTCCAATCTGTCAGTTTTGAACGTAAGTAATGGCGGCCCGTGAAATCCAAAATTTACACCCAAAGTAAATGGCCTTTGGATAAAAATCAAAGCTTAAAATTTTGCCAGTCAGGTGTTAAGCAAACACACTTTCCAAATCTGAAAAAAAAGGAAGTGATTTTTTTATCACAGGGGCACTTTAATTGTTGACCACCTTGTATAGCTAATTACTCTGTGTGTTTACCTCCACAACCATGTTATAGGGATTGACCCATCTCCTGGTTATTACATCTACTCTTTGCAAACTCTATACAAGTTTTTTTATTGTCCCGTAGGGTTATTGATCATTTACGTTTGGGAAGATGGGTGTACTACTAATAGTTCTTATTATACTTTATTTATGCTTTATTGACGAGAGTCTCCTGCATGCAAATGGTTAAGAATGGTTATGAACCCCAACTGGCAACAAGCAACAAGTTGCCAAAATCAGAATTCTTGTTGGAAAATCCAGCCAGTGGTAGAAGTGAATTTAAGATCTTGGTAAAGGTAAATTTGTGTGTCTGACTCAAATTTCTTGTTTTTGCAAATCTTGAATCAGTGGGCTGTTAAGTATATTTTCCCGGAAAAAAAAAAAAGCTGAAAATTTTTAAAACAGCTAAAATCCCCTTTCTTTGTTTCCTGCAATAATCTGTGTGCGAAAAATGATTGATGCATCATGTCAATCACTTGTGAAAGGATCATGTATCAATTGACACCGTTCACGTGTGGTCTGCTACCTAAGCACATGCCTGAACACTGATTGGCTCAATGTAATTGGCTTTCAAATAGGGTGCGGGGTTATTCAGCAGACCATGAACTCCACGAAATCTTTAAGCTCGATTTTCTAGGGTGTTATTTTGACGCCGAAATTACAACTTCTTGGACCTCCTGTCCTGACAGGTTTAAGATATCGCTTCCAAATTTTCTAATAGATGATTGTATTACCCCAAATGCTGTGTGAGGAATTTTTAGTTTGTCTTCAAACACTGATTTTCTGGCACTTTTTCTGCCCTATTTAATTAAGTATGAAATGAGAGTTTAATTTATACTTCGGTGCATGATATTTCCTTCATTTTTGCAAAAAATAGCCATGCGACTTTTTTTTGCTGCCTACACATCATTTTCCTTTACCAAGAACTTAAACCTGGCACAACCAATGCAATGATCTCTGGACCAGACTACCTCCCCTCCCCAAGAAGACTAGAATTCCAACAAATTGAAGATCTCAAGAGAAGAGGGCAATCTCTTCTCAGTTATTAAAGACAAAGGCTGTAGGGTTGTCCTTTTGGTAGTGAGCTTGTGACGTTTCTCATAGTTAATTAAACAAAATATGCTGAAATTGCAGTCAGGAATTTGTGTAATGACTATAAGAAATGTTGGACACTGACTTATTTAACGTCAAACGACGTTCTCAAAAAACTTGGTAAAGACGTTTCGACTGAGGATGACCGAAGGTTTTCGGTCGAAACGTCTTTACCAAGTTTTTGAGAATGTTATTTGACGTTCAAATAAGTCAGTGTCCAACATTTCTTATAGTCATTTTTTCATAGTTGTCTCATTCTTTCTATTAAGCTAGTGGGTTAGTTGGTTAAAAGGTGCATGAATGTGGTCCAAACACTGGAAATGCTACTTTTCTTTTTCCATTTTTGTTTCCTGAAACAGAAAGCCAGAAAAAGGAATAAACTACCTTGTTACTCACCAAGTCTTGGAGGATGATCCTGAAATGATAGCAAGGTTCCTTTTGACAGAGCAAGGCATCAGCAAACAGAAACTCGGAGAGTACCTTGGAAACCTACAAAATGAGTTTAACATGGAAGTATTGAAGTGAGTAATGTTGTTTTCATATAATTTTCAAAAAGCCATCCACCATTGTATCAGTGATACAAATCTGATGGGAGATGTGTGTATTAAGCCATTGACACCTCAAACGCCCTAGGACGCCCCAGTTGACAACACTTATGTCCAGGTTTGACCCTAATTAGATGCACACCCAATTTTGACATCCAACACAAAGTGTCTCTCTAAGTCTAAGCATTTGCTACCTATTTTCAACAATAAGGTTAGGGTAAAGGTTAGCGTTATTTTTAGCTTTGGGTAAATGCAGCAGTTAATCTTCACTTAAAGAGCAGCATTTGGGGGACACTTTGTGACATACATTGTCTGTATTCTGAGACACAAGTGACGTTGAAGTTGGCTAGAAGAGCAAGGGGACACACTGTGACGCTTATTGAAATCCGCATGCATCTAATTAGGGTCAAACCTGGACATATCTCGTTGACAAGTGAAATTGTCTGGCGTTAGAGTAAAATCTGTGAAGTCTTAATTACTCCCAGGGGTCAACAAGTTAAAACATTTTTGATTTTTATATTGGATGATTTGTTGACCAGCTGTTGACTCTCAACCAATGAATTGTGCAATTAGGGCATTGCTAGGGTCAGATTTATAACCATGTCTTCAAATTCTAGGTGCTTTGTTCAAGCACTAGACTTAACAGGAATGGAAGTCGATGAAGCTCTCAGACTCTTCCAAACTCGCTTCATTTTGCCCGTAAGTTATCCACCTGTACCTTTCAGATTTTACAGGTAAAATCTTTGCTTTCTATTTGTTTGTAAAGCAAATTTTGTTATTAATATTTCAGGGTGAAGCCCAAAAAATTGAGCGACTCATGCAGGTGGGTTGAATCAACCAAATTCAGCTTAATTACATTGAAATGTCTAGTTTTTAAGGTGTCCATTGCTATATGCTATCCCGTAATTGGATTATCAAGTCAAGCATTTTAAGAATGGAAAACGTAATGCATGATAGATATTACTAGAACAGATTGTTCAGCTGAATTTGTAGAGCACTGGATTATTGTTTAGTCATGGTTGAAGGTTCAATTACTACTGCACTCTTAAGACCAACACCCAGCATTAAAAATAGTGTGCTTTCTCTGTGTTCAAAATTGCTTTAATGCAGATTAGCATACATTGGTTCACGACCTTTGTGTCCTTTGGTAGTGACAGCAGAAAGAAGGTTTTTCCAGAGAAATTATCGTCTTAAGAAATTGTTGCAAATTATCAACCTAATCCATTCTTCTCCTTGATTCTAGGAGTTTGCCGAGCAGTACGTGAGCTGTAATCCATCCTCAGAGCAGGGTGCAGTTGATGCTATTCTCATTTTATCGTTTGCCATTGTGATGTTAAATACTGACCTGCACAGTCCAAATGTCAAAAGGCGCATGACTGAAGAGCAATTCATCAATAACTTAAAAGGTACATAATTTAGTTATTATAAGTTTTTGTGAAGGTCCTAGCTCACATCATTTCCTATTTTCAGAGTTGTTGCATTACAATGGTTAGTGTGCCCAAGTGGGCAGCAGGTAAGGAAAATGTTGCCCTTTAAAATTTGACTTGGAATTGGTTTTTTTTTTTCCTTGTCAGGTACAAACAATGGTGGAGACTTTCCAGAAGAAAGCCTGCTAGGAATCTACAGCAGAATAAAAAAGGTTTGGATTTGTAATTTGATTAGGATTTGTTATTTTCATTTTCAATATTGGAAGGATTTTTACTGGGTATTCTATCAAGAATGGTATTGAAAGTAAAGTTACACACCATCATTTAAACACAGTACAGTGTCATTCAAATATCGTGTGTATGTAGCCCTGTAAAATATACAAGTGACATCAACGAGAAGCTGTTATTGGTAAAGAAAAGGAATTACTCACATGGACTGCTGTAGCTTACAGATATCCTTGTTTTTATTAACAGAAGGCCTTTGTCACTGGTAAGGACCATGTTAGCGTGGTTGCGAAGCTAAGCAAGAAAATTGTTGGAACAAAATCACCTTGGACGGTAATCATTTGCAGATGCTACTTTAATTTTCTGGATACCTTTTTTGGCTCTAGATTTTAAATAGCCTGAGTAGCAAGTATTCTGCATTCCTGGTCAAAATGGCAGACTTCTGGAAATGGAGGGAATCATCCTTCTGGTATTGATCCTAGCTTACCTCTTAAGTTTCATGGTTGACACTACTCCTCTTACTGAGATCTGCACTTAAAATAATTTGTAAAAGACTGAGTAAATGATTTAAGTTCCCATACAATATTTTGTTTGTTTTGTTAAAGACATTGGCAGCTCTTCACAGACAACTGAGAATGTTAACCCCTTTGTACAATGTGCGTGATCCGGACAAGAAAGAAAAACCACACCCAAGGACCATCTTCCTTTTTAATGACATGCTAGTTGTAAGTAACCCGATTAGGTTAACAATAAATACTGTGAACGTGAATTCAAAGTCTTCCTTTCTGCTTAGAATCATTCCATTTGGGACTTAAATGCTTTACTGTGAACTATTTAAGGCTTGCAAGGAGCGTGGCAGAGCTGGTCGTGGAGAAGGAATTCACTATTACAGCTACAAGCATTCATTCTCCTTGTGTGGACTGAAGGTTACCACATTCTCCAATGACTGTAAGTTTTTAAACAGCCAAAAAGGTGTCTTAAAGTAACTTGCTTTTCCCTCTTGGATTACTTTCTCCTTCTGTTATTATCATGTTTCCCCAGGTTTTAGGTTATATATATATGACTTGCAACTTTTCATTGGAGAAATTATACACCATGTATTTCTCTATCCCTAATGAGTTTCCCTTTTTTAATACATGCAGACTACCAGTTTGGAATCCAGGTTTACTCAAAGCTGGATAGTCGGGTAAGTAAGAAGATAAAACCAACACTTCTTATTTTCAATATTAAAAATTCAAATACTGTGCATGAATTGTAGTAGAATGAAACTAAACTTAGGCCTTAAACAGTAAAGAAAGAACTTCTCCAGAGAAGAGTTGTCACTCAGATGTTACAGTTGTCCATTTTATCTCTCTGAGTCACCTTAAGGATGTTTGCGCCCAAAATGTTCCCACGTACAGATTTTTTTAAAACTTGCCATGCAGAAAGGTAATGATCGACTTTTGCCAAAAAGGAAAAAAAAAAATAGGGGGTCACCCTGCTCGTTTTCGAGATCATGAGGTGCACTTTTAGAAGATTGCGTTACTTTAAGACGATCTTAGCTTACAACTGTCAGTGATAAAAAAAGCTACGTTAGTGAAATTTAGATCAGGTAAACATACTCAATTCAACATAACTAATATAACTAAATTAACCTTTGCAGCTGATGTCTTTTTCTGAGGTGAAATAGACCTTGAAAAATGATACATATCCAGGTGATCTGGTGACGTTTCTAGGAGGACTGGGGAGAAAAATTTTAACGCCGTATCCCACAACCGCGCGCGGCCTTATTTTCGAATTCAACATGGCAGAGGCGAAGTTAGATCTTGTCGGGTCTACTTGAATGTTCATTTAGTAACAGGAAATGTGGTAGACACGTAATGATCTGTTGAGTTTTGGCGATGGCAATACTGCAGGGAGTTTGGAAACAACACCTAAGGCCGAGGGCGGTTGTGGGATACGGCGTTAAAATTTTTCTCCCCAGTCCTCCGAATTACTTCACCAGATCACCTGGATTAGTCTAAGAAAGAAAACTTCCATCTCACGAGAGCATAAAAGGCGAAATATTTGTAACTTTTCACGCACAGATTTTTTTGTTTTTTGTTAAAATGGACAAAATCAGAAAAGGAAGTGATCTACGGAAAGAAAAATGGGGTCACCAAGCATTCAAGAGAGTAAAATCGCTGCAAAGTTCTCAAAGCGATGGTATATTTGCACTGTCACATCATTGCATGACATTTCCAAGAAGACCTGGGTCCACAGCTATTCCATGGTGCCACACGCTTTTACGTTCCATTCTTGTGGAAAATGTTGGCACCTTTAGCTGGGATGCATGACGTGTGCGTGACATGCACGAAAAAATGTGCATTAGCGATGAGCGCGAACATCCTTAAGGACGGTGCCTACTAATTAAAGATATTTTTGCCCCGCTGTGTGATTATGCAGGAAATGTAGATCTTAACAAGTGTTATTGAAATCCAAAAAGAAAGTTGGATACCAAGAGTACTTACTACGATATACCTTCTCCGGATAGTTTTAAACCGCGCAAAAATATCCCTGTATTGGTAAGCATCACTGATATCTCAAGATGCGCAGAACGTATGGGCAATGACAATAGTAGGCACCGTCGTTAAAGAAGAATTTCTTTATGGTGACTCAGAGAAAACACAACGCATCATCACAACGCTACTCAGGAGCATTCAATGCATCCTTTCATTAATCAATCTTTTCTTAGAACAAAAATTCCTTGATTGATGAATTGCCCTTAAAGATTATTCCATTTTCACAGGTCTTGGCTTTTTTCAATGCAAGGGATGACCAAACAAGAAAGGTGTTCCTTGAAGAACTTGAGGACTGTGTAGAGGAGGTTATTAAAATGATCATAAGTTTGTTTCCTATTAGACTGAGGATGGTAGTTTCAAATATTCATAAATGTCATTGTACATGTAGGTAGCTCAGTGATTCGCCTATGAATGGAGGGAGCACTGCTGTTGGTGTCATGACCAATGACAGAGGCAACTTTTGATTCTGGACCAGTAATTTTGCCACAACTATGCAATACTCTTTTCTCAATTGAAATGAAAGTGTTCTGGTACATAAAGTACTTGGATTTTTCAGGAAAACTGAAGTCAACATTTTAGATGTCATTAACCCCTCAGGCATCCTAGGACAACACCAGTTGACGAGTAAAATCATCTAGCACTTGACAGACCCCCAGGAGTTTAAAGCAGACTTGCTGCTAATAACGAAGAAAATACAAGTTGTTTTGTGTCTCCAACCTTACTGCGTTTTGTGTTTGTTTCGCAGACAAATGAAATGGAAAGTGACAGGATAAGTAAGTAACACTTGCACCTCTTATCAGGAGAATACTAAACTCAATAAACTTTCCAGAAAAAAAGCATACTCTGAAGTTCAAATTTCACTTAATGTTTGCAATCAATGAAATTTGTCAAGGAAGTGACAAATTAAATAGAACCAAACCGTTCACAAAGTCGGATTTGACCTTGGTATCCAGTCGTTTACATTGACAGCTCAGTGAAAAATGAAGCAGTCTGACTGAAATATTGAACTTCATGTCTGCATGTTTTATAAAGGCGCAGTTACGGATATATGGGGTTTACAGCAAGAGCAGAACTATTTTGCTCTAACAGCAGAATAAAAAATAATTGCAGCACCTTTTGTCAATAGCCACTGAAAAGCAAAAGCATCTTGGAGCAAGATTCAACAGATCAGGGATGGACCTCAGCCGGGCATCACTTACAATCCCAAAGAAGATAAAGAAACCCTCCCATGACACCATTAGTTTGATTGACAGTGGAAGTTCTATAGAGTCACTGAATTCAGCTGGTCTGTTTGGATCCAAGCAGCTGTCAAGCTCAATGTTAAACATAAGTGAAGGTGGAGGTAAGTGTTGTGCTATTCCAAACCTTACATGTAAGTGCAAATGTTTCTGAGGGAATGAGGAATGTTCTTCCTTTCAATAACTTACCTTTGCAAAATATTTCTTGTTACCCTTTCCCAACTACAGTAATGCTTAAGCTCCTTAATAATAATAATTTTATGTTCATTGGAGTTTGGTAGGAGGGGGGGGGGGGGGGGGGGGGGGGGTAGATTTACAAGGCAGGCTTGCTTGTTTGCACAGGGTTTAGAAGAGCCAAGTCACAGTTGGTAGCACAGTTAATGTGGCATTGTCTGCATACTGTTGACAGGATTAGCAGTGGTGTAAGGTGAAAGGGGCTAGGGACGGTGTAAAGTTTTGCATCTGAACTATTCAAAGACAGTTTCAGTTTTCCGTTTTTATTTGCATTTTTGACAGAATAAGTGAAACACATTGTTTTGTTCTTTTGTGTCAGTCTGTATAGTACCAAATGTTGGGAAACTTCAAGTCACTATCTGACATTCTGACGTTCTATCTCACCCCAGACAAAGAATAATATAATAATTGTAATCTGCCATGAGACTTTCTGATGTGTACACCATAACCATTAAGGTTGCACATTTTTCAACAGAATTTACATCTGAGCTCAAGAAAAGCAGTAGTATATCCTCACTGGACAGTGCTTTTACAGATGGGGTGAGTCCGCTAACTTATAAAGAGCATATAACACAATTTGCCGGGCAGAATGCCAAAGATCGATATATGACACAAAACTCTACTTGAAACTTAAATTTCTCACTCAAAGTTAAACTGTATCAATTTAACTGAAAACAGAACAGTTCGCATTCACAAACGCATGCAAAATCCTATTGTAGCTTTAGAACGAAAAAAGGTGACAAAAACAAATTACATTCATGTGCATGTACCAAACGAGGTTTTGGAAAGCATGCACATGGAAACATGGTTGAAAGCTTGCAAAGGAAAACTACCGGTAGGTACTATTGAATGAATGGAAAAGCCTAGGCACCAATAAAAGTATAGGTGAAGAAACTTTTCACACAAAACTAACAAAAACATCTAAATTAAACGAAAGTCTTTTGTTCAACAATTATTTATCCTTCTCTCTTTCTCTCTAGTATTTTTACATGTACATCAGATGTGCTAAACCTTAATTTGTACTAATTAAAGAATCTACTTTGGAAGGAAATAGTACAACTGTGATTTTGAATGCCTAACATGTCTAACCTTTTAACAACCCTTTAACGCAAACACAGCTTGTAAATGGAGTTCCTGGAAAGGTTGAAAAACATGGAGGCAAGTTTAAAAGGGATAAAGGAAAACACAAAAAAGCAGAATCCAAACACAGCAAGTCTAGAATTCTTCTTTCTGTCAGTGAGTATGCCTGGCAGCTATGATGCCGCATAGAACAGTAATCTAACTATGAAATGAGTTTTTAATGTGAGGCTTGTTTTTATGATCATCTTTCCCAGAGCGAGTTAGGAGTTCAGCTCCTGTAACGTATTCCCCAACTTACATCAAGGTTTTATTTCCAGCTTTTTACTAATACCTAATTAATCAATGCTTTTTCACGTTCCTAAGTTGACATCGTGCTTCATTGGCAGGAGATCAAAACTGCCTTGGAAATGTGTTATGATGATTGTCATTTATATACAGATAGCAGAGGTTGTCACTTCCACACTTTTTGGAAATTTCCCCTTTGGCATTTTATCAATGAGGTTCCATTTTGATTACAGTTGAAATATTGCAGAATTCTGGGTACTGTTTTTTAGCTTACTGTTTTTATTATTTTTTTAATGCCAATTTTTCAGGTTAAAAAACTGGTAACAGTTTAAAATTATGGCAGAAATGAGTTTCACTCCTTCCAGTAATTAATTTTGTATTCCTTTCCATCACTTTATGAACAGTTATACACTTCAATTCTACAGATTATCAATGAACAAACTGAGTGATACAGTTCAAATATATTGTTTTTTATCGCTTCCTCTACACATTCACCTCCTACAGGATATTATACAAACATATGCAAGTCATGTTCAGTGATGGGGAATAAGATCTGTAATATCCACTTGCTGCTTCCATATGACCTTATAGCTTAGTTGGCAGAGCAATGATCTATGCTCAGGTGGACCTCATTAGACTCCTAGCTCTAAAAACCACCCTCTGATGGCTAATCGAGCGCCTGCCACGTAACCAGCTGTATGCAACACAATCCCGTGATCTTGGGTTAATTTACATGTATGTCTCGTAGAAGCCTGGATTTTTTAGGCCTCTTTGCAACTTTTGAAGTTATTTAATCCACATGGTGCTGGGGTTTTTTGCATCTTGAAAGTCATTACAACTGACGTAATTTATTTTGTTTTATGTCTCTTTAGGATTCTGATCAAACAATCTCGGAACATTTTCAAAGGCTACATACACCTCTTACGCGAAAAGGATTATTTGGAATAAAATGGCCGCAGAGGCACAGTTCTAAGACCTTGCCAAGACGATCTTCACCAAAATTGAGCCCAATTGCTGTTCCAACAGAGAGAATGGTCGCAACTCCATGAGGACAATGATCCCGATGTGTCAATTTCAAACAAGTCATTATCTCAATTTGAAGGGTTACTCCTTTCTTGTTTTTGTGTACTTCATTCCAAAATGACGTGCTCTTTATGATAACTTTCTTTGCATTCATATCACAAATCAGCCCTTTCTTATTTATAATTTCCCTTTGAATTTAGTATTTTATTTGTTCTGAGGTTCATGTAGCAGATTTGGGAATAAGGGTGCAAGATTATCATTTTACATGGCAGGATTATAACTAATGATTATTCATACAGCTTTTTGTTATGTTCTTCCCTGTCAACAACCATAACATTAACATTGTTACTGTATTAGTATGATCATCAATAATTTGCATTTAAAATACTGAACATACTTATCCATGACTTGGTTCTCATTATACATGCCATGAAATTATCAGTATCATCATTGTTAAGCTGGTAACACACGGTTCAACTTTTGTCGATCAACAAATGTTGAACAGTGTGCCATGTCACGTTGAAATATATCATTCCATACATTGAATGTTGTTGAACGAAAATGGAGACCAGCTCTATTCTGTTCAACACATCTGTGCAACATTTTTCAACATTTGTTGAGCAACAACATGTTTTAAGATGTTGAACTGTGTCATCTGCTTAAAGGTGCAGTGTCACGCTATTTTAGGCAAACTTCAAAACCCTAAGCGACGTCTTTGCATCAATGAAGACCAAAAAATGATGATGTAGGGTTGTTACCAATAACCACTGAAATGCACTGAAGCTATTCTTTGTTGTTTACGGCCAAGGATGGAGAGGATGGAAATGGATTGAAACTTGAAAAAACTGGCTAGTTTTTTCAAGTTTGGAGACGACGTCTTCAGAAAATCACCAAAAATTAAATAAGAATAGAACTTTGTGCCATAAATACAATGCATATCTAGTCCGTTGGATGTCAAGAATGTTAGCTAATGTTGCACGTGTGAGCTTAAATGCTAACTTAGATTTTTACCCAGTTTTGACATAAAAACAGCAAATTTAGCATGACAGTGGCCCTTTAAATACTGTTGGTGGTCACAATAATATTGTTGTTTAGATGATGCATGTAACACATTTAGTAGCCAAGGAAGAGTATGATTAAAGATGCTCAGTTAGAAGGCCTTGATATGAAAGTGACTGGCTTTTTCCATAAGGCTCTGTAGTATTGAATGGTAGTGTCTTGTGATATTTTCTAGTATACACGTTACACGTCATTATCATCTTTGGTACACACTGCAAGTAGTTTTGAAGGAAGTATTTAAGGTGACTCCATATGGCATGAAATTCTTTAGCACTTAAGTATGGCATGTATAGTTCTTTATCGACTGTGAGCAGTCCCTTCATAAATCAGTCAAGCAGCCCGCTTTTCTGAGGCAGTCGTGTTTTTTATTTGTTTGCATGACAAAACACAACTGCCTCAGAAAAGCGGGCCGCTCGAATGATTTAGGAAGGGACTGCTCTCAGTCTAAGTTCTTTAGTAATTATTTTGCAGACTTTGATCTTGCACAAACAGTTGTCACAATAACAAGAATTTCCTAATCTTTTGCCATACAGTGGGTTTGATTACCAGCTGCTGTTTCGGGAAATGAGCCAGCGCTCACTCCTGTATGAGTGGCGCAAATCGAGCCTAGCCATACAGTGGAGTTGATAATGGTTATCACAAGCTTAGTTGAAATAAGACAAAATTATAGCCTTCCTCAGATAATGGAGATATAAAAAATCTATTATATACTGCTTGAATTTTGTTCATATTTTTTGGATGACTTCAAGTATTTGGGATTAAAATACACCGTAGCACTGATTGTAGTGCATTCACTGAAACCGGGCCCACCCAGATAATGAAAACCATTCGGAAGGCAGAGCTGAAACAATAGATTCCAACATTTTCAGATGTCCAATACAAAACAATGAAATTGCAACTTGTTCGTTGAACGGTGATGCTCTAGTGACTCTAGTGTTAATGTAAATTATCTAGGTGGCCCCGGTTTCAGTGAAAACAGTGACCGAAACAATCCAATATATATTTCTGAAAAAAGGCATTCTATGGATTATATCTCCCTTTAAGTCCATTTTAAGACATTAATGTTCACAACAGCTTCTGAAAATAGGTCTGCTTTTGTGAAATTGTGTGTGGAATGACAGCTGTAAGTGTTGCAAAGAAAAAGTATCGCTGCTGAAGAGAGAACTTAGACTGTCGCTGTTTTTGGATTTTGCACATTTCACAGAGTGTCTGGGACACAGACTGATTTCATAATGGTCACAACTGTGTAATTTTAACTCTCAGCACAAAAAAACAAACCTAATATCAGTCATTTCAATCATTACAGTCACTTCTCAAACATTCCTTTGACTGTTTAAAGGAACAGAATTCATTTATTTTACACAGGTAGATTAAATTTATCAATGTCAAATTAGATTATTGAAAAGGAAGGATGAAGAAATAGAAATTTTGCATCAGTAGAAATCTATTTTTGCATGGATGCGCTATTTTAAATTTGTACATAAATAATTGGGCTCACCTTTGGTAACATAATCAGGAAGGAGCAACATTCATTTTGAAGCAGACATTCTGCATTTCCATGGTTTATTACATTAAATGAATAAAAAGAAATAATAAGGGTTACAACACTCAATAAAAGGCTTTGAATTATTATTGAATGTTTGATATGTATGTGTAGCTAGCAAGAACAGTCACAAGGCTTGTGAAATTTTCAAGTCTACAACATTAATATTCTTCTTTCTTGATCATAGCCCAAAAGAAAATAATAACTTCAAGACTTTGGAATCTAGTCCTGAATTTTATGAGCCCGTTCAGATGTCTGGAAAAACACATGTACAGTATGATATCTTTCACCTGTCTGGTTTTTATGATAACAATAATAATTATTGTTTTCATCCTGATGCATGCATTCAAAGACATCTGTTTTTTGAAACTCCACACTGGATTATTCAGAGGCTTTGGAATGATTACTTGGGAATTACCCCATTATGTATCACTTCTTGACTTTTGAGGAGTTTGCTCCAATTATTGATAGTATCATTATCATTATAGTCATATAAACCCAGTTCAAGCTATTTCATTGGCTCTAAATCTTCTGAACGATATTGATCACATTGTTATGAAGTGCCTATCACCTCAACACACTTTTCCACTTAATTTATTCTATGAAATGTCCCAAATACATAGTGTTTCTTTTAGAACCTTTTGATTGAAATTTCACTGTTTTATAGTTGTCATACTTTGATCCATAACCGAGGAATGAAGGGGAATGGGTTTGACGTCACAAATCAACTTGCATTGCTGTTTTCAAAGAACTACTTCAATACAAAGCAGTCTTCTCACATCAACGCGGTACTGAAAACCCATTCCTTTTCATTGCTTGGTTATTGATTAAAGTATGACCACTTTTTCCGTCTTTCAAAGCTGATAAAAAAGTGAAATTTCAATCAAAAGGTTCTGAAGACAATATGATGTATTTGGGACGATTTTGGAGAATAAATAAATAAATAAATTGGAAATGCGTGTTGAGGTGATAGGTACTTTAACCCATTCACAGCTCAAATGCCATAGGATGCCCCCCCATGGACAAGTAAAATCATCTGGCGTTAGACAGTAAAATATATTAAGTGCCAGTCTCAGGAGTCAGTTGGTTAATGGGGATATTAAGTTATTGTCTTAGTTGAAAGTTTGCAACTTTATTTTACAGTACAAAAGTGAACATGAAATCCTCATTTTGGTAATAAAATTATTGTTATCAGTTTTTAAGGTGGCAATAAAAAAGCCTTATCCTAACTATAAAAATGTTTGGATATGTAGGTCTAAACTATAAAACAGAATTAATACAAGAACATTAAGAACCCATATGCCTGACGTCATTTTCTAAAGAGTAAATCTTTGCTTTTAAACTGTGGAGTTCGCCCACAAGTTTCTTTGATCTTCCTGCAGTTTTGCGCACATTCCTCAGCACCTCTTCGTCATAATTATCTCCCATTGTAACAGTCACCTTTAAACAAACAAGAAACTAAATATATTGAAATGAAGCCCTCTGACTTGTATCGGTCAATGACTTCCATGCAGTTGACTTGGGACAGTCTACAATAGGCCATTTCCGAGTTCTGGCCTTCCTCATCTTCAAAGCGAGTCTAAGTGCGAAGTTTTTGTTATGAAAATTAGTTTTCATTCATATGTAAAGTAGAACTAATTACCATCACAAAAACTTCGCACGTAGACTCGCTTTGAAGAGGAGGCAGAATTGAACTCGGAAATGGCCTATTGTACCACCATTACTAGTACAGGGGAGATGCCTTCTATGCTGGGGCTTATATTTCATTTTGACATTTTTCGTGCCTCATCCACAATGAAAGCAAGACTGCAAGAATAACATTTCAACTCAGTTGGCAGCAAACTGGAGGTAACTACAATCTTGCCAATGATCAGGAACTTTCTTACCTTAAAAAGTTGTTTCTCAACATTCTTGAGCTTATCTCTGAGCATTTTAATGTCAGTTTTGAAACCTTCCACCTCTAGAGCTCTCCTTTTTTCCAAGTTTTCATATCTTGAATTCATAAGAGCCAGTCTTTTACTCATTTTCTCTGTCCGCTCCTTAAAAATGTCCTCACTAACATCAGTTCGCTCTCTTATCCTGGCCAGCTCATCCTCCAGACCAATGCATTGTTCTCTATACATTTCTGCAAGTTTTTGTGACTGTTCAAGTTGATGTCTGAGAGACTGAACAGCCGTAAGCTGGGCCTGACGAGGGTCCAAAACTTCACCTGATACTTCCAATACACTAGCATCTGACAATTCCAGCTGTTCTCGCAAGTGCTCAATTTCTTGGACAAGTCTATCCTTGTCCACCATCCAATGCCTTTCATTTGCTCTGATCTCATATTTGAGTTCAAGAAAATCCTTTGTGCTGTCATAAAGGAGATCTTGTGTTTTCTTTAGCTTCTCCTGCATCATTTTAATCTTGTCTGAGTCTCTCTCCCTTTGTGCTTGTTGTTCTTCCATGTGCACTCGTCGATCCTCTAACAAACCATCCACCTGCTCCTTTGCAAGCTTAGTTTGTTCTTCTAGTTGAGCTTGTAGTGACTCGATCTGAAGTAGTAGACTTTGGTTGTTATCTTCACTATTTTCAGCTATGCTCTTTGCTGGTCGGATATTACCTGTGGAGTCTTCAAGTAAAAGTGAAGAAAAAAAAAAGTAAATAAAATCTTCTGCCATCCTATTAAGAGATGCAGGTTAATAAGGTGCACACAAGAAAGATTTTCAACCACATAATATATGGGTATACTCGAAGCATAGACCCCAGTTTTTAAGACATGCAAAAGAAACTCTTCCTGAAGCCACAAATCTTCTCTAACAGGTTTAGTGCCATCAGTAATATTATTCTTATTGCTGCTAATGCACACAGTTATTTTTGGGTGCGGGGGAAATGCAGTACACTAGAAAGGTGACACAAGACTCTTGTAATTTTTGAGAGGACTTTGATGAATGGATCTTCTATGTAGGGTTTTTAATAGTTTTCTAAAGTACTGGATTCTTCAGGAAGGTACCAGAAATGGTAGCCATGATGCAGGTTTGCCAAGAACAAAGGTGTAACCCCCCTCTAGGGTTTTACAAAATTGTAACCTGTCCCTTCCCCTGACCCCTCCAAGAACATTTTAGAGATGAAATCCTCAAGAGTTTCCTAGGTAAGCAAAAAAACAAAAAAATTCCTTCAAATGCATAACTTCAGAGTATCTGGCATGACAAACGACCGAATCCTTCTTTGAAGGTTGGGATGAACATAAAAGCTGTAGAGTAGGCCCCCTTGTTGTTTACCTCTCTTGTGTCCTCCCGGTCCACGTCCAGTGAGAGGCCGCCTCCTGCCAGATCTGCCCTCACTGTCACTTGGGTGATGATGCTGACTAACAATGGCCTTTGCAGGTGGCTGATGGTGAAAATAAGTTATTTCTGGTGCTGTTGTTTTTGAGAGACTCAG
>NC_090889.1:27136393-27171393 GCF_036669925.1 Montipora capricornis
TTGGGAAATCAATAGAAAGGTTTTAATGTTTCATGTCTGTAAGGTTAAGAGAGCAGGTATTACTAGTACCCTTCAGTATCTGCCTTCTAGCTTTTGCTATTTGAGGATTAAGAGATTATACATAACACGACATTATCATGAGAAGAGATTCTTCTGACACATAGTCTCACTTACATCTTGGAAATATAAATTTCAACACTTGAAAAAGACACATTTTCCATTTAAAGCCTGTAAACTTTTAATATACGCTTGAAATGTAACACCTAGACCACGTAAAAATCACGTTTCAAAATCATTCACGCGATTAAACAGTCTCCGGTAGACCTTATATCAAAGAACTACTTGATTCACGTGTTCACTATTAAGCCTTACTTTTTCTTTGAAAGGCACTTTTATAAAAAAAAAACGTGACTGGCATTCTTAGCAAGTGTAATTGTTTTATTTCCCGGTGAACATTGAGTTTCCGAATAATTTCCTTAAAAGCTTTTCTCTCACAAACTTTACGTCATTATTAAAAACCAGCAGCCAATCACGCAATTGACCTATGGTCACGTGGTATTACAAACACAACTAAGTTCACCGCTCCGGTCAGATGAGATGATTTGTCGATTTTAAAAATGGCGTTGTTGTGTGGGAAATGCGAGTCCTTTGTTTTGAAATGGTTGGTTGTGCTCTGACGCGACAGCAATCATGGAGGACGAAGGGGAAGAGTTCATTTTCAACCCACCTCCAGAAGCTCCTGTCTTCGAACCCACGGAGGAAGAATTCCAGGACCCTTTGGCTTACATTGCAAAGATAAGGCCGTATGCAGAGAAAACTGGCATTTGCAAGATTCGACCTCCACCGGTTATAGATCCTTTTTTTGCCTCTTAGAGTTTTATTTTTCTTCTGTAAAGGCGTTTATTTTGGCCATTAGAGGATTGTTAACACGAGTTGATATTTAATCTTAGGAGTGGCAGCCCCCTTTTTCAGTAGATGTGGAAAGTTTTAGGTTTACACCAAGGGTTCAGCGTCTGAATGAACTAGAGGTAAGCTGTTGGTCTTTTTCGAGAAATCCATTGCACATCACACTTAAAAATAAGTTCATATTGCCCATAAGAAAACGTTCGGTGTTTTTCCTGATCTTAGTTGGTTTGTTTTAAAAAGTTAGGGGTCTTTAAATTTGATGTTAATGATCTAAATTTTCACTTTTATAAGACTGGCCCTAAGTAGTAACCATGTGTCCCTCCCAGTACTAGTACATGTCTCTTTTTACCCACACATTTCAGTGTTAACGGCTTTTTCTTTACACATACAGGCAAGGACAAGGGTCAAACTCAACTTTTTGGATAGCCTTGCCAAATTCTGGGAACTTCAGGTGACTACTTTTCAAGTAGAGTGTTTCCTTGCTGGGTTGATCTTGGCGAATGTGAAATCCCTTCTCAATGGCAGCCATATTGGTTTCGTCATGTTTACCTCTCATTTCCTATTCTCAAATAATTCCTGTCGTTCTAACTAGTTGTCTCGTTAAATATCTCGTTTCTTAGGGAACTACTTTCAAGATCCCAACAGTGGAAAGAAAAAGTTTAGACCTTTTTCGCCTACACAAGGTGAGAGAAACCTTGAATTTAAATATGGAAAACCAGGTCTGGGTTCAAGAAAGCAACGTGGGCTTTCGCATTCAGTCTTCGTGATCGGAAGGAATCTCTTTAGCACCATTCCCGTCGTTCCAGGAAGTTAGTGTGCTCTTAACCTCCTTACCAGGAAATCGCAAAGAGAAAGTTTTGTCATGGAGAAGAATTTTACTCTGCCATATTAAAGCTTGACACTTTTTTTAAACCGTTTAAATTTGCACCTTCCTTGATTGCATTCATGGTCAAAAGTCTTTTGCTCGCAAGAATAGAACGGGGCTTAGTGTTTGCCCCATTCTAAACGAGCATTGCATGCTCCTCAATTTTTTAGATTCGACTTTGGAATATCAGATTAGTCAGTGTTTACCATTTTGTCCAGTGGCAATCATTTGGTTAATGATGGCATTTATGATTGTGAGCAATTGGTGCCTCTGTGTTGCAACAACAACTGACTGTGTTAATATAAGTGAAAACGTGTGCAGTTGGGATCAACAGCTGTAAGTATTTTACAAGTGAAAACAGAACTTTTGTGGGTTTGAATAATATGGCTGGCTTTATTTGGGCATTCTGGTTAACAATAATTCTCCCATGATACTATAAGCCTGTTGCTTAAAACTGAAGTTGTTTTAAGTAATAGATTAAGCTGTTTTCTCATGTTCTTTCTTTAACAATCAAGGCTTTTTTTGTGCACTCAAATCCTTTCTTATTGTACCATCCTTCTAACTGTTGATGTTCAGTTAATACCAAGAGCAAATTGTAAAGAGGCTGTTTAACATTATTGTCAAGAAGCAGTATGATCGAACTGAAATTAATTTGTCTGTATTTATTCACTATTTTTATGGTCTTTACACCCAAGATCTCTCTCCATTTTGTTGCTGTAACTTTCAGTATGGCAATTATGTATAGAATGAAAAAGCGTTTTCTTAGTATGATTTATTTGTTGGTTTGAACACTGCAGTTACAATTCTAGACATCTCAAGAAACCAGCCTGGGGTCTCAATCAGCATTTATTTCCATGTCTGCTATAGGTGCATTGATAGTTTTTTGTGCTTACTGGCTATTTATAGCCAGTAAAGCTCTATGTCATTGTCTGCACAAGAAAGAAAACAAGTAAAACCACATCACATGATCTCACGAATCGCGATGTCAGATCGACGGCCTACAGAAACTGGTCCGGGTTTTCCCAAATCACTTTTTATTTTCGAAAATAGATATTTGCCTTTTTTAAGTGACAAATTGTTATCTTTTCTTCAAATGTAAATATTCTGATAAATTAACTCTTTTTGAGGCACTTTTACAGCAAAATTTCTCACAATTTTTTTTGGCGCATGGTTTTTTTGAAATTTTTTTATTCGCTAAGGTTTGCATCTTTTTAGTACAAATGAGAGCTCAAAATAAAGATTATTTGAATCTTTCAATATGATTTTTTTTGTAATTTAACATCAAAATTTGCATAAGAAGGTAAATATCCCATATGTATCCCGTACGTAAGAGAGGAAAGAGTTGTACTTACCTCTTCATCGCATTCTCATGGAAAACGCAGGAATTTTTTACAGAAGAGATTCTTTCTCCATTCATTAGCAATCATCCTTTCAAATCTTGCAGAAATCGACCGATTTGCAAATATTTGATTTTTTTTTAGTGAGATGATAAAAGGTCATATTTTTGGGCAAACCCAGGCAATTCACGCAACACCAGGCTCCAGTTGTTCAAACAATGGATAGCACTTTCCGTCGGATAAATCACGATCCACTGGATACTTCAATTGATTTTGCTAGTGTTTATCCGCTGGATAGTGATTTATCCGCTGGATAGCGCTATCCATTGTTTGAACAACTGGGGCCAGAAGTGATAAATTTCTTTTCACAAAATGCCCTGAATCGAGAAGTATCATCTCAGAAGAAAAGAACATAATTCTAAAGGCTTATTATATGCAAAGAGTAGGTTCTGGGGGTAATTTTGAGAGTAGAAAATATGTTAATGGCAAGCTACGTGGAATACTTATGATGTTTATGCAACAAAGAAGCTCACTTTTATTTGACAAGTATATCTTTTGCGACTGCCATATTTTGCCATAAAACCCATCCAGATGCCTTTGCTATACTTGTAAGGTGGCTCAAACCAGTTTCAACACTTAAAAGAAACGTTCTTAGAAGAATTGACACTACAACACTTATCACTTAACAGCAAAGTTATGGTACCATATCAAACACCAATTATTGCTGAAAAAGATTCGGTCATTTTTGTGACGTGAAAAGTTACTGTGGCAACAGGAAAGCCCTGCGAAAACAGCTCATATTTTGGCTTTAGCTGTTTATATCTCAAAAATGAACTCAGTGACCCCCATTTTTTATTTCTGAGATGTAATCAGCAGGTCAAGAAAAAACTCTCTGCAAAGTTTGAAAAAGTGTGTGGAGCAGATTCAGAGCCACCTTAATCTTTTGATGCCTAAACCGACCAGACTTTTTACTATTTTACTCTGTCTAACGCCAGATGATTTTACTCGTCAAGGGGGAACCCCCAGGAGTCAATGGGTTAAATTTTAGAATTGAAGATTTACTTTGCAGAGAGTTTCTTCTTGGCCTGCTGATCACTTTTGTGCAATAAAAAATTGGGGTCACTGAGTTTGTTTTTTTCAGATATGACCAACTAAAGCCAAAATATAGGGTGCTTTTGCAAGGCTTTTCTGTTGCCATGGTAACTTGTTACGTCACAAAAATGACTGCATCTTCTTCAGCAATAACTGATGTTTCACATGGTATCATAATATTGTTGTTATGTGATAGTGTTGTAGTGTCAATCCTTCTAATAACAAGGTCTCTTGAAAGTGTGGAAACTGGTTTGAGCCACCTTAAGAAGCTTTCTCTCTATATGTATATTTATTGATTTCAACCAAAATTCCGTTTTTTTTGTCCACTGTGGACGCTTTGGCATATCAGAGAATGACATCATCTAACTGATCCCTATAAAAACTGGCGAGTGTGACTGACTAATTTTATAAACATCCGGTCTACCAAAATTTGGAGAGAAATGGAAATAACACAATTTTTCAACAAATTTTTCATCGATAGGTTGAATTCGCATGGTGGCCCACATTTGACCCATTTGTCCGTGTGATGCTTCAAAATGAGTTTTAAAATAGTAGTCATTTTTTTTACTTAATATGGTGTCTTTGAACTGTAACACGGGATACATAAGGTATCTCCCTTCCTGTTACTGGTCCTGGTACTGAACGTTGTTAGTACGTTTTTCACTGCGGACTTGTTCTATTTCATGTTGCTTGTAAATGGTGTTTTTCTAGATTATTTGTAATATTCGTTGAACAGGCACATCTTTGCTCGTGCAAGTGATGGTGGTTGTAAACCATGTTAAAGCTTTCAACTTTATTGACAGAAACTAATACAGTGCGTTGACTTGAAATTTAAGTTTGAAAAGGGTTCTCAAAAATTCGCAACTGTCCCACAAATTTTCTCCTTCCTGCTTTGGTGGAGAGCTGTAAATTTCTGGGATGGGATGGAAAACATGACTTTGGAGAATTCCCAGCCAAATTAGAAGTTACATTAAAAAAATTATGCAAATATGTGTAATTATTATTGTTTCTGTGGTTCCATTGCGGTATATAGTGCCCAAGGTTGTTTATTTGATGTTAGGGAGAATTTATTCTTGCTCATCTTTCCATTTCTTTATTTACTTTTACTTGTTGGAACTTACTGACAGCCACAACTTATCTCACAAAAATAGTTTCTCACATAGCCTTTGCCTTGTCCTAGCAGTCCTAGAGCATTGGTACACTACAAAACCTGCCACCATAGGTTCATAGGTTCGAAAAGCATTGTCAATTTCGATTACAAATAAGAATGAAGCAGAAGATGACGATGTTAATCGGTTTACCATTCATTACCAGTGAGCACATGTCCTCTCAGGGGACTATTTTTTATTTTTATGATTGATGTTAGCCATTTATCACAAGAGTAAATTCCGTATTAATAACTGTCTTTCTTGAGCTATTTTCCAAAATGGTTGGATGATATTCAATAGCACTGTGACTGGTTTGACATGATTGCATCTTGTGCAGGAGAGTATGTTCAAGGATGGAAATCGTTTTCTTGAGTTAATGTAAAGTTGTATTTCTTTAGACGGTAAATGAGGAAGGAGGATTTGAGTTCATAACCAGGAAGAAGAAATGGTCAATTGTGGCGAGAAAGGTACATTAACTTTCAAACAGCTGCTGTTTGAGGGTAAATAATGATTTTGTTTGGCTGTTTTTTGAAAAGGGGATCTGCTGGGAGACTGCCTTTTGCAAAAATCATTCCTTGTAAAGTTTGTAACTACTATATTTTCAGTTCTTGGACTGAGCAAGAAATTGAACACCTTTTGTTTTATTTGATTTAGGGTTAGGGTTAAGGTTGTCTCATAGGGAAACAGTAAGTTTTGCAAGTCATTGATTGTAAAAGAATCATTTTGAGTTTTAAGAAAAACGTTTTTACTTGTCTCTGCAGATGGGATACCACATCGGGAAGTCGGCACCATCTCTTTTGCGTATGAATTATGAACGGTACCTTTACCCCTATGATATTTTTCAAGCAGGAGCATTCACAGGGGATCCACAGTCTCAGGTATGGCTTCATATGTTTTAAAGTGCACCTAACCCCAAAATATTTTTTTTGCTAAAATGAATCTTTGCAACTGTTTGAAACGCATTGCGGGCATTTTTTCATTTTTCATACAAATCCTGCCATTTTATAGCTTAGAAAGTTGCAAAAATCCAAGCATCTTTTGTTCACGACCGAGTCAGAAGGGGAGTGGGTCTATTCCTGATTTGACATCAGAAACTGATTTACATTGCATTAACTCTTTGTAAACATGCATGCAAAGTAGATTGTGACGTCAGATCAGGAATAGACCCACTCCCCTTCTGACTCGGTCGTGAACAAAAGGTGCTTGGATTTTTGCACATTTCGAAGCCTATGAAATGGCAGGATTTGTTAGAAAAATGAAAAATTTGCCACAATGCATTTTGAACAGTTGCAAAGATTCATTTTAGCGAAAAAATATTTTGGGGTTAGGTGCACTTTAAGAATCAGTACAGCCATAAAGCCTGGTTTACACTGTGAGCATAGGCATACACATTAACATAAGCATAATGAAGTTTACACTTGTTACATAAGTGTAAGAGAAGTGACATGAAGAACTGACAGGCAAACTCTACAATATAACATACAATAGAATATACAATGCAATACAATTATTGTTTTAGCCAAACAGAGAAACAGAGACTGGAAACAATACTTTATGCAAAATTTTGGAGGAACAAACAAAGAGTATTATGGTATTTTTGATATTGACTAATACAATACTATATCGTATTGTAGAGTTTGCCTGGTAGTCCTTCAGCATCTTCGATGTTTTTGAATTTTTTTGTTTAACCCATTGACTCCCAGTGGTTCCCCATTAACGAGTAAAATCGTCTGGCGTTAGACAGAGTAAAATACTAAGTCTGGCCACTTTCGGCCGGTTTGGATGTCAATGGGTTAACCAGATATTAAAATCTGATAGGAAGCATGTTGGGAATACAAATGTTAGGTGTGATACTTTCAGTTAGAAGCTGGGCCAGCTTGTTTTGAGCCTATTTAACTTTATGAATGAAGGGGTAGTTTCTAAAGAAACTGTGGTGCTGCGTCGGTGGGGAAGTAGTATACAAAAATTTGGTTTATCAACGGAGTTGATAATGTAAATTGACCACCGTACAGAGATTCTAAAAGCTGACGTTTCGAGCGTTAGCCCTTCGTCAGAGCGAGCCCTTTAGACTGGGTTAGGGCTCACCCTGTCATCCTCTTATTTTCTGGTATTAATTAATTGTGTAGAAGTATTTTAGAAGCACAAAAATGAGGAGATTTCTTGAAGAAATAAGATTTACATTCTTGAAAGTCCTTGGGGGAGTCCAGGTGGCTTAGAGGATATCACTAGTACCTTTCCACCTTTGCAACCTGGGTTAATTTCAACCTCAGCCAAGGGTTGTTTCTCTGGGTACTCTGGTTTTCCTTCCTCATCAAAATCAAAATTGACTCTCAGTCAATTAAATCCGGCTGCGGGCAGATAACCTCAATAGGGATGACCTCTGGTATCCTCCCCTTTCATTTATTCAATGAAGTGAATCAATAGGGTTGGTATTATTATTATTATTATCATTATCATCATTATGATAATGATAATGATAATAATAATGATAATGATAATGATAATGATAATAATAATTATGATTATGATTATGATTATTATTATGATTATTATTATTATTATTATTATTATTATTATTATTATTATTATTATTATTGAAAAGCCCTTGAAACTTTCATTAAAGAATATGAAGAACTCTGCTTCAGAACTGTATGATTGATGTTTACAGCTGTAGGAGTACTTTTGGGGACCCTTTTATCTAGTTGGCTGCTTTCATAAAATAACAAGCCTTCTGATTAATTGAGGCTGAAATCTTTATATGCTCCAAAGAAGGACACTTAAGAGATTTCACTCTGTTAAAGACCAGGGCCTGGTTGTTCGAAGGCCGATTAACTTAATCCACGATTAGCTTAAACTTTTGTTTTATGTTTTCAACTTTTTGGGGAAAATTTCTTTTGCTCATTTTTGTTTTTCAAGATTGACTTCTTCTATTGTAAAGTTTTGCCTAATATCAGCATTGAACAGCATTTGTGAGAAGACAAATAAGCTCCTTGGTTAATTTTTAATCTGGGATAAGCGTTAATCAGCTTTTGAACAACCGGTCCCAGATGATTTTATTAATCAGTTGGGGTGCTTCAGGTTAGCATTATCTTCATCCTCTCAAAAACTACTTGTCCTTTAACCCTTTGACCCCCAGGGGTTCTCCATTTACAAGTAGAATCGTCTGACATTAGACACAGTAAAATACTAAGTATGGCTGATTTAGGGGTGAAAGGGTTAAAGAATTTCTTTCCTTCTTAGAATTCTGAAAGCAAGAAAGATGACAAAGATAAGGATTACTTTCCACATAATTCACCTAACACAAATTACCAAATGTCCAGGAGATCCAAAAAAACTAGAGCAGAGGAGGTAGGAACTGCCCAATGATGCTTGTATAAAACAATTTGCGAGTTCTTTGTTCTGCCTAAACTCTCTCTGGTTCCCTTCAAACAAGACAGCCTATAATAAGTATAGAAGAAGGAGATAGTTTCTAAAGAAACTGGTGCTGCGTCGGTGTGGAAGTAGTATACAAAAATTTGGTTTTATCAGCGGAGTTTACAATGTAAATTGACCACCGTACAGAGATTCTAAAAGCTGACGTTTCAAGCGTTAGCCCTTTGGCAGAGCCCTTTGATTTGCTCTGATGAAGGGCTAATGCTCGAAATGTCAGCTTTTAGAATCTCTGTATGGGGGTCAATTTACATTATCAACTCCGCTGATAAAACTAAATTTTTGTTTTTTGTTCAAAGTATAGGTTGTGTTGATTTTGTGTACAAACTTAAGCAGACATGTAAAGATTGTTGAAAGGCATGGGAACTTTCCAATAGTTTTGTAGCTGTTGCTGATGATCATGGCTTGCATACTTTCTGTTTTTCATTTTTTTTTTTTAAATTCTGCTTACGAGCCAGTGGCCCAACGCACTGGAGCCTATCCCCAGTTTTCTGTAGCTTGAAGTGACTAGGAGTATTTCTACTCCCCCTTGGATGGGGTCCTAGTCCACCCGCAGGGCTTAAGAGGTGAGGTGGCCTCATGGTTAGTGTGCTCGACTCTGGATCAAGTGGTCCGGGTTCGGGTCCTGGCTAGGGACATTGTGTTGTGTTCTTGGGCAAGACACCACACAAGTGTATAAACGGGTAGTGGCAAATTTAATGCTGGGGGTAGCCAAGGGAAATAGCAATAAAACCATAAAACCAACTGGTTCATTTAGCTTTCTAGCTTGCCCATTATGACTACTATATATAATTAATTATAAATTTTAATCCTACTAGACTGTAAAAAAAAGAAAAAAATGTACGCCGACAAAAGCATAATAAAGATTAAGTAAAGCTGTGATCTTGGCAGTTATGAACGCAATTTTTGGATCATATATGAACAGGCTTCTTTACAGAATTGCAAAAAGTGCGTTCGTAACTGCCAAGATCACAGCTTCACTTGATTTCATATCTGCAGTTCACATATGATCCATTTCATATATCATTTCATCATTGATTCATTCCTCACGGGAACATTGGAACCCACAAATGACCGGTTCCCAATGTCAGTGGCTTCATACCTCAGTTAGTTAGAGCGTCGCACCGGTATTGCAAGGTCACGGGTTCAAACCCCGTTGAAGTCCCGAATTTTTCAGGCTTCTTTACGCAATTGCAAAAATTGCGTCCATGACTGTGAAGATCACAGCTTCACTTGATTTCATATCCGCAGTTCATATATGAGCCATTTCATATATAATTTCATCGTAAAGATTGTTATTATTATTAGCTCTGTGATCTTATTATTTATTATTTTATTATTTTTTAGCTTGAAGCAATAGACTTTGAGAACAACCCAGAGTTGAAAAAGTTGCAGTTCCTTGCCCCAGGGCCTAAAATGGCAGGGCTGACAAAAGGTACTTTGCCATCTAAAAAGGATCAAGTTAAAGTCAAGCAAGGTAGTGTTGTGTACAATGTACCTTTTTCCGTAAAAATGTAAGTTGAGTTAAGCTTTCATAAAAATGAAAACTCAAGCCCAAAGTTGGTCATGCTGCTTCTCATTATTCCTAACAGAACCTGATGATAGCCCATTGAAAATGGAAACTGATTCTCAACACAGAAGTGAACAATGTCCTGGTAAAACCAAGTTGCCGGTACATGTAACAGACAACATTTTACCCTGTCCAAGCAAACAGAAAAGGCAGAGGCAAAATGTGAAAGCTAAGCTTGAGAATTTATCGCAGCTGAAAGAACACGAATTCACAAGAAGAAGACCAGTGAGAAGGGCCAGCAGGAAAAACTATTTTCCAGACACACTTATTGTCTTTGTGAGTGATTTTGTGATCATTCTGCTCATCTTGTTTCTCTGATCTGATTGTACCTTTTCCTTCAGAAGTAATTTTCTGTTGGACTTGAAGAAGTTGATAAAGCTAAACATATCATTGATTTTGTTGCAACTGTTGGAATTCATGCTGTGTACATGTTTACAGTATTTCTTGTACTCTTGTTTAGAGAAATGGAAATAAGTAATAAATAAATTTGTTTTTCAGTTTGTATGGAGTGTAAACGATCTACATGTATCTTGACATTGTGGAACAGTCTGTGTAGTCAGATTAATTTTGCTCTCAATTAGTTGTAGTTTACTTAAGGTGGCCAAACACAGTTTTCGCGCAGCACGCACATTGATTGTAAAAAGATTAACATGGCTTCAATACAGCAATCATTTTATTGGCTCAACGCTTCTGCTATCTGTACTATTTTTCCTCATAATTAAACAAAGTGTTTTGATGGTTTTAGTCTTTTGTGAGAAATGTACCCTAAAGACTCTTGTATAAGCCGCACCTTTTTGCTTAAGTTTTGGGCCAAAAATCGCGTTTGCGGCTTATACACGAGACCATTGCTTTCAGAGGGAGTAAGCTGGCTTGTATGGGTCACAAATTGAACTGAAAATCTTCAGTAACAAAGATTAAATGATATATGAAATGATATATGAAATGGATTGTATATGAACTGTGGATATGAAATCAAGTGAAGCTATTATCCTCGCAGTTTTGAATGCAATTTTTGCAATTGCAGAAGCCTGAAAAATTCAGGACTTGAACGGGGTTTGAACCCCTGACCTTGGGATACCGGTGTGACACTCTAACCAACTGAGCTATGAAGCCACTGACGTTGGGAGATGGTCATTTGTGGGTTCCAATGTTCCTGTGAGGAATGAATTAATGATGAAATGATATATGATTCATTCCTCATGGGAACATTGGAACCCACAAATGACCAGCTCCCAACGTCGGTGGTGTCATAGCTCAGTTGGTTAGAGCGTCGCACCAGTATCACGAGGTCACGGGTTCAAACCCCTGTGTGTAAAAAGTGTGTTGTAAAATTCATGGTTGTGAAAATATGTGGGTGACTGGTAATATTGCACTTGTTTTGGAACTTTCGTTGGGTTGAGTTTGCCAGATAATTGAGAATGCAATATCACAACAGCCCACTGACATCTTTAACTTAAGTATTTTTGAAATCCATGGGAATGCATTAAATTAATGCTGTAAAAACTGCCTAAATCATTAGGATGAATACCTTTGTCAAGTGTGCAGCAAAGGTGACTCTGAAGAAAGCATGCTTCTCTGTGATGGCTGTGATGACAGTTACCATATCTACTGCCTGATTCCACCATTATCATCTGTACCTCGTGGAGACTGGAGGTGTCCAAGATGTGTTGCAGAAGTAAGAGGCCTCAGATATTCTCAATTTTTGCACTGATATGACCAAAAGTCACTTGCCTGTGGTTTTCACACCTGGGCAAGTTTTCTCTTGCGGAAATTATTTAACAAAACATGGCTGTTTTATTGTGAGCAGTTTCATTCTTGTATTTTACGTTCTTAGTTAAATCAGGGATGAGGTAGTGATGCTTATTGCAGGCCACTTACATAAAATTAAATTGAACCTTATTTTTGTTAAATGAGTGCCTTTTATTGATTATTGATCATCAGGAGTGTAACAAACCTGTTGAAGCATTTGGGTTTGAGCAAGCCAAGCGAGAATACACACTGCAGTCGTTTGGAGAGATGGCTGATAACTTCAAAAGGGAATATTTCAAAGTTCCACCAGAGCAGGTTCCCACTGAGATAGTGGAGAGGGAATTCTGGAGGCTTGTGTCCTCAATGGATGAAGATGTAACTGTCGAGTATGGTGCTGATCTGCACACAGCAACCCATGGCAGTGGATTCCCACGTCAATATAATGCTGTTACAAGCGAAGAAGAGGTGGGGATGTAATGACCATAAATTATATGAAGCTGGTGCCGGCCCTTTGCAGCTGTTTAGAACTTTTTTTAACTGCTGGCTTTATTTTCAGTAGAATCTTGTTTTTAACATCCCTTTTGTTTACAGTTAAGTTTTACCTTCATGAAATACCCTTTAATCCTGCACTTATTTGTTTATTCATTTATTGTTTCAACAATGCCAATATCAAGACAGGACACATGTTCCAGATGTTGTGAAAAATGAGTACCCCAAAAAGCCTGTTGCAAGTGATCATTCTCATTTTATTCTCAGTTTTATGCCAAATCAGGCTGGAATCTCAATAACCTTGCAAACTTGGAAAGATCTGTTCTGTCACACATCAGTGCTGATATTTCAGGAATGAAGGTTTGTCAGTTGCCATAATTTATATTCTTGGTAGAACTGTGGAGTTATGATAGTTATCATGATTTTAGTGTTTCAGTAATGATTATTATTGTAAGAACTACACCTTTTTACTATACACAGGTTCCTTGGATTTATGTTGGCATGTGTTTCAGTAGTTTTTGCTGGCACAATGAAGATCACTGGAGCTATTCAATAAACTACATGCACTGGTAAGCAAATTAATACTTCTGTGAGGAATCCTTCAGTCTGCAATTTGAAGCTGCAACATTTCTTTGTGTTTCAGGGGTGAGCCAAAGACATGGTATGGTGTGCCAGGAGAATGTGCGGTAGATTTTGAGAAAGCGATAAAAGAAGCAGCACCAGAGCTGTTTGAAGCTCAACCTGATCTTCTTCATCAACTTGTCACGATTATCAATCCAAATGCACTTACTGCCAACGGTGTCCCTGTGGTGAGAACAAACCAGTATGCTGGTGAATTTATTGTTACCTTTCCAAGGGCTTACCATGCTGGATTCAATCACGGTCTGAACTTAGCTGAGGCTGTCAATTTTGCCACTGCAGACTGGGTATGTAGCTTGTTGTTTTCATGTGGAAGCCAACGATAATGTACAATATCTTTCTTAAGTTTCCTTAGTGTTTTGGTGTTTTGTCTTTGTCTTTTACTTGTTCTTAAATGCATGTTTAATCAATGTGAGTCTCTGGATAGTTGTTAATTTCATTGTTTCTTGCTAACAAGGTTGCTAAAAAACGGCCAGCTGCAAAATTGATATATCACTTACAACCATGGCTGAGTTTTGCAGTGCAGAAATTGGGTGAAAGTAGATAAAAGGCATCACAACTTTGAAGGTTTATTTAGATTTGATAACAAGTTAACCCTGCTTTAAACACCTGGGCCTAAACACTCCCCCTTTTCACACCATTCAAAGTTAGCAGGAACATTACTTACTCACACCACGGTACTGAAGTGAGCGTGGTGGCTTCCAGAAAGTGATGACTTCATTACCAAACTCCGTTGATATTTGCAGCTCCCAATTGGACGCAAGTGTATTGATCACTACCGTGAAATGGCAAGAAATCCTGTATTTTCACACGAGGAACTGGTTTGTAAAATGGCTGCCGATCCTGATGGGTTGGATCTTGACCTGGCCAAAGCAGTTTATGATGAAATGTTGGCTGTTGTTGAGAGGGAAGCTAAGCGCAGACACTATTTAAAAAGAATGGTAGGTTAAGTTGTATCATAAAAGAATTCTACACTAAGTGTTCAAGTTTCAAATATGTACTTATTTATACTGGTTATTTAAAGGGGCTAGGTCACGCAATTTTAGGCAATTTCAGCACTGATCGAATGGTCATAGAATTAACTAAAATATCAAAATAACTGTTCAAAACTATAGAAGAACTCTAACAAAACACAGGGAAGCCAAGAAGGGACATGGATGGACAAAACTGGAGAGGATTGAAATGGATTTAATTTGGGTAAATTTGAAAAACGTCGGCCCACCTATTTTCAAATTTATATCAATCTATATCAAAATGTCATTTACAAACTTGGAAAATCATTCTCAGTTGTTATGTGGCAGTGATTTTGCAATGAAAGACTCTTGCTCTGCCAATTTGACGTTTAGAGCTCATAATTAACAAAATTAAACAAAATTACCTAAAATAGCGTGACCTAGCCCCTTTAAAGTATGTGTACAGCGTATTTAATCATCATGTATAAATATTAACTTTGAGGAGAGTTCAAAAACAAGGAGTGAAGTGAAGTGAAGTGAAGTCTTTATTTATCAAGGGTAGCTCAAAATAGCATCTAAATGCTAATAAACTAGAGTGCTTTAACCCTTTGACTCCTGGGAGTGAGACTTGACAGATTTTACTCTGTCTAATGCCTGACAATTTTACTTGTCAACTAGGGATGTCCTAGGGCGCCTGAGGGGTCAATGCGTTAATCAGTCAAAAACTGCATCCCCTGCATTAAGGAGTTGTGAACTAAAGTCCTCTGACCTTGAAGTTTGCCTGAATAGAATGTCAGGTTTAATTTCTTGATATTTGTTTCTGAATTTGATAAGCACGCATGAAAGGCTGTGACCACTTACTTAACCAGGTGCTCAACCCAGAACATCCTCTGTTAGTGGTCAGAGCAAAACGTCACCCAGGCCCTCTGAATTTCAAGTCCCCTCATCTTAACCTATAAGCTGTTTGACTACCCAATCAGAGAGTGCCTTTTCACCATCAAAAGTTCTTTACGACAAGTTTTCTTGTTTGCTTTTCAGGGAATTTCAGAGTATGAAAGAGGTGAAGCATTTGAGTTGCTGCCTGATGATGAGAGACAATGTACAGTGTGCAAAACCACTTGTTTTCTGTCCGCTGTACAGTGTTCTTGTAGTCCAGGTATGGCTGAATATCTCAGTTGTTAGATGGTCAAGTTGAAGATATTATCATTGAGATGAATTAAATTTTGTTTTTCAGGTAAACTCATGTGCTTAGACTGTGTCTCGGAGCTGTGCTCCTGTGAATCCTCAGAAAAGAGTTTGAGGTACAAAGTTTCAACAACTGCACACAGGCTGTACTTTAAAATAATGTGTTAGTTGTTTTGAGTTTTACTGAATTACCCTTTCTTTGGTAGATATCGTTACACTCTTCACGAGCTTCCCTCTATGCTGTTACGCCTGAAGAGAAGGGCTGACTCGTTTGATAACTGGGCTACCGAAGTCAAGCGAGCCCTAGATCCCTCAGATCCTAGAGTTGGTGAGTTATTTGAAGATATTCAAGCCTTTACTGTAAGGTCAAACTGCTGAACTACACCCTGATGTTTCCTGATTTGAAATTCAAGTTTAAAAAATGATGTTGTTGTTTGTTGTCCTGATTGATAGATGTATCAGAGCTCAAGTATCTGGTGACCACTGCTGAGCAAAGTCAGTTCCCTGACTGTGATTTGTTTCAGCAACTCAAAGCTGCAGTGGCAGAAGCTGAACGCTGTGCTAGTGTTGCGTTACAGCTTGTGAGCAGAAAACACAGAACTAGGTAGAGAAACAATATTATTCAATTAGAACTTTGCAGAACTGTGATTTTGTTTCATAATAACATCAGGATGTAAAAGTACATGTACTACTGCTCAGTAGCTTGAAAGCACTTTTATGTCTTTATTTTTTCAGGCCTCACAGTGGTGCAGACACCGCTCCATCGACTCGCTTGAGCCTTGATGAACTGCAAGGTTTTATGCAACAGCTACAGAACCTGCCTTGCGTTGTAAGGGAGGCAGATTTGGTACAAGTAAGCAACGCATTTTTGTGAGATGATTATAAAAAAAATGGTATGGTATGGGGTCCAGGGGGGTGGGAAAAATGGGGTAATCCATTTGGGGATATTTAACCCTTTCACCCCTGTGGGGTTCCCCATTGACGAGTAAAATTGTCTGGCATTAGACAGAGTAAAATCTATAAGTGGGCACTCTTGGGAGTGAAAGGGTTAACTGACTACTGCAGTGCAGTAACTGTTAAAGCAAGAAAGCAAGCTTATCGAGGAAGCAGTGTTCTGGAGAAGCCTTGAGGGCAGTAGTTCCAAAGAAAATCTGGAGTGGGTCATGCTGAAGTCAATACCTAGCAGTTTCTATGCATATTTTGTCAAGTTTCCCACTTGATTTGTTGGGTAAGGAAGGGGTCCTGCTTTGCTGGAATTTTGCTCTAAAGCTTTATTTTGAATGGAATACTGGAAGAGATTTCTTTACAAATTTAGTTGGCAAGAGAAAGCTTTTTTTTTCCTGTTAGCTTAAGACAGTGTTAATTCATGTTAAAATGAGGTGGCAAGTCGTAGATTTAAAGGGTTTTTTTTTTTGGATCAGGAACTCATGACACATGTAGAGAGTTTTCAGTGTGAAGCACAGAAGGTGATACAGAGCAGTACAACTGATGTAACTAGATTACAACAACTCTTAGATAATGGACATACACTGGACGTTGACTTACCTGAAATACCAAAACTCAAACAGGTATGTATGGTGCATTAATGTACATGTAAATATGTGCGGATCGGGGGGGGGGGGGTATTTTGCTAAAGTACCTTGGAAAAAACCCCTTGTGGCACAGAGAAGAGCGACATGATCTGTAGTCCAGGAATCGATCCTGGATCACATTGTTGGAGGTTAGAGTGCTCTCACCATTGCACCAACCCTGTTCCCTGGAAAGGAAGGAAAGTTTGTTGTTGAACATGTCTTTTTCCTTGCTTTGGGAGGGATTTCTCTTTGTTCATCAAAATGGATTTGTCTTCAGTTGTCCCAATTAGGACTTCACTGCAGTTTGTAAGTGATCATTTTGGTTTCCTTCTGGCAGCATTATGTGGGTTTTCACGGTCTTTAGGTTCTATTTAGATAACCTCTTTCATGCTGGGAGTTAAAAAGCGCATTTGAGTAAATGATATTTGGTTTTCCCATATCTAGTACTACGAAAAGGGAATTATGGGAATTAACCATTTGATCTGTTCTCGTTCAGGAATTGCGGTTGGCAAAGTGGCTGGAACAAGTAAATGCTACCTTAGTCAACACGGAAGAAGTCTCCTTTGATACCTTGCAAGAATTACTTGAAACCGGGAACTCACTTCCACAGAAAAAAGGTTTGTGGGTTCATTTGACTAAAAAAGGGATTATAACCGAGACTTTTTTGATAGCAGTGGCGTTGCTTGCAGCCGGTAGGTTCCTTGGCTGCGAACGCATCAAACGTCTTAGATCCCGGGTCAGTTGAGTGGTTTCTAGCGGGACAAGTCCAGTTGTCAAAATGGACGAAGCAACAGCCGGGGTTGTAAAGCTACGATCCTCCGAGTTATGGGCGCAATTTTGCAATTGTGTAGAGAAGCCTGAAAATTTCAGGACTTCAACGGGGTTTGAACCCGTGACCTCGCGATACCGGTGCGACGCTCTAACCAACTGAGCTATGAAGCCACTGACGTTGGGAGCTGGTCATTTGTGGGTTCTAATTTTCCCGTGAGGAATGAATCAATGAACGAAACGATATATGAAATGAATCATATACTGAACTGCGGATATGAAATCAAGTAAAGCTATGATCCTCACAGTCATGGACGCAATTTTTGCAATTGCGTAGAGAAGCCCGAAAAAGTGCAATTGCAAAAATTGTTAAGGGTTAGAATAGAATAGAATTTTATTTGCTCAGTTCATAGTTAATGTACTATTTAAAGTTGGAAACAACCAGATAAATAGATAAAATAATCATAATTACAATTTTAATTAATTAAATGTTTGAGCCTAGGAACTAAATAAACCGGTAGGTTTTCGAGTTAGCCCCTAGCTGAGTTGGATAGAAAATTAACAGAAAGGAGTAGTTCCCCCTGTGATTTCTTTTGTTTTATTAGCAATAGAGAAAGCAGTTGGTGAGCTTCGTGCACTAGTGTCACTGGGTGAGCGCTGGGAAGAAAAGGCTAAACTGTGTCTTCAAGCGAGGTGAGAGTTAAAATTAGTGCTTTGTCACACACCCTTCATTTCTCTTTCGGAACAACCGAACTGACGTAAGTTTTATGTCAATATCACTTTCCGGCGTAACATTCATGATATCCTTCTTTTCGCGACTTGCAAGAAAATTAAAACTATCTTTGTTTATAAGAGTAATTCTGGTTCTCAAGTCTCAGTGTTAAAACATCTTTCTCTTTTTTCTGTCAGACCACGTCACGTGATGGCCACAGTAGAGGCTATTATTCAAGAGGCGTCTCGCGTGCCACTGTACCTTCCAAACGTGAGTGCCCTCAAAGAAGCACTCCGCAAGGCTCGTGAATGGTCTGACAAGGTCGATCAGGTTCAGGTAAGATCGAGACACCAAATACGTACCTCAAAGTTAATAATAAACATAAAGCGAGCTTGCATAAGGGGTGCATTAGAGTTGTAGGGTGCTTGGTCCTTGTGGTTGCTGCAAAGTGATTTGTTATGGGAATTATGAGAACCTTTTCCCAAACAAAAAGGATAATTTTGGGAGCTTCGTCAAGACTTTTATCACCGAATTCATCAAAAGGAAGAAGAAGAAATAAAAGAGACGGGAGCTTGATGTACAGTCTGTTACTTTACTCAAATCAGCCGCCGACCTCACATTTTATTGAAACCCTTGGGTTTTGTTGGTAATATTAAGTTGATTAACTGCAATCGTCAGGATAGGACAAGTGTTATTGTCATTTGTAGCTGTTCGTAGTAGAGCGAGTTTCAATCGAGTGTCGTAAAACCAAACCAAAGTAATTACTTTGGCCAACCAAAAAGGACGGAGACAATTTCCAGTAAACCAATCAAAACTAGAAGTAATTACACGTATCCGACACAGAGCAATTGGTTTTGGTTTGTTTCACTTCTGATTGGTTGAAAAAGTGGCGCGAGAACTTTGAACCAATCACTGAATGAAGTAATGCAAAGCCAAAGTAGTTCGCTAATTGCTTTCGACACAATTGAAAATCGCTCTAAACTTGATTTCAAAATTATTGATTTCACTTGTAATGTCACTGCAGAATGATGATTACTATCCTTACCTCGACGTACTGGAGTCCCTGGTTATGCGAGGCAGACCCATTCCTGTGCGTCTAGAACAGCTTCCTCAAATGGAGTCCCAAGTGGCGGCGGCACGGGCTTGGAGGGACCGTGCAGCACGGACGTTTCTCAAGAAAAACTCGACAACATGTCTCTTGGAGGTCAGAGATTAACTAATTCAATTTATTTCGTCTAGGAGTAGACTGGCTTCCTTTATTCCTAACTCGCAAGTCATACATTCCTTTTTAAAGATCCCTGTCATGGAGAAGTTATTTTATCATCTTGTTTATTTGTTCCAGATCTTGTCTCCGCGGAAAGACGTCGGATTGCACAAGGCTTGTCCAAAGCCTCGCAAGAAACGGGAAAAAGAGAAAGAAAAAGAAAAAGAGAAAGAAATTATAATCGACCTCGTTGCTTTAGACGATTATATCGGCAGAGATCCTGCTTTACAGATCGCCGAGTTTCGAGAAACGGAGAGAAAAGAGATTGAGGCCATGAGGCAACTTCGCGAAGCAAATATTCAGAGGCAAAAAGAGGAAGACAATAAACGTAAACTTGGCGAAAGCTTGGAAGGGCAGTATTGTATCTGTCGGCGTGGACCAGACGGCTTCATGTTACAGTGTGAACTATGCAAAGAATGGTATCACAGTTCATGTGTACCCCTCCCACGCACGCAGGGTGGTAAAGCGATGAGCAAAAGCACAGCGGCAATGGAAGCGGCAAAGGAGCTCAAGTATCTGTGCCCACTGTGTTTGAGATCCAGGAGACCTCGCCTGGAGACCATCCTTTCTTTGCTGGTATCATTACAAAAGCTGCCTGTGCGTCTCCCTGAAGGAGAGGCTCTGCAGTTTCTAACTGAAAGAGCAATGAACTGGCAAGATCGCTCTCGGCAGTATCTTGCCGATGAAAACGTGGTCTCATTGCTTGCGGCTATAAGTAGGAATTCCACAAGCTGGCCTCAAGGTGTAAGTGCCGAGAATTTGTCAGCTTCTGCTGCGTTGCTTCGTCTCGCGCAAGGAGGTCCTCAAGAAGAGGATACGAGTAAACTCGCTTCTAGCGATGTGTCAGTCACAGATGCGAATATTCCGAGTCCAGCCGAAGTAAGACCGACGTTGTCCGAAGAGAACCGAAGACAAGCTGAAGTTTTGATGATGGAAGGAGATTTGCTGGAAGTGTCACTTGATGAAATCGAGCAGCTGTGGAAAGTGTTGCTCAGTCAGAAAAACCGCGAAGAAAACGAGACAAAGGTGAGGAAACAAAGGACTCTTCCGAGCGTTATCCTCGTAGTGTTTACTGATTAAAGTTAGTACTCCCTTCAGTGTTCTTAATTTTCCTTTTGTACTCCCAAGCAGGGTTAATAATATTGTTATTATTATTATTATTATTATTATTATTATTATTATTAACAACTCGAAAACGCCCGGCTTTGTCCACCTTTAATTTCATTTTTTCTTGTCACTCATAAGTGCAAGAATAATAATTCCGTGGTCCGTATTTATACCGAACAGTCGCATTTGTCTAACTAGTCGAGAGGAAGTTGGATCGAATAATTTGCGAATGGAATTGTGTGGATACCCAAGACCTTTCGTTATCCTTTTCTTTTAAACTAAGCAGTGTTACTTACCCTCATCAATAATCGTTTGCAGGTTTTTGAAGTAAAATCAGACAAGGAGAAAGTGAAGAGAAAACGCAAAAAGAAAGACGACGAGAAAGACAAAGACAAGGCAGCAAAGAGATCTTCGAACGCCACAGCAAATGCAAGCACAGCAAATGGCACTGAAACGGAAACTCCAAAGAAACGCAGAAGAAAGGAAAAAGAAAAGGTGACCAAAGTGAAACGAGAGGAGATGGTGGACGTTGAAGAAGACGATGATGATGATGACGAGATCTGCGCAGCACCTTCATGTACTAAACCACAAGGTGATGAAGTGGGTTGGGTACAGTGCGATACCTGTGAAAAATGGTATCATCTTGCTTGCGTGGGACTGAGCCCAGAGAAAGCAGAAGCTATGGATTCTTACAATTGCAAAACATGCACTGGAGAAGGATCCTCTACAAACTCGGCTGTAGGAACACCAGTGCCTGCCTCGCCGGAGTCTGAGAATATTGATGTGGGTGGGACCACGCCTTCTGCCACTAGTCCCAGCTCACCAAGCCCGCCGGGCTGTTTAGTGGATGTGGAAAGCACGGATGCCGTTCATCAACAAGAAAATGCGGAGATCGAAACAAGTCCTGTATCTGTTACCTGCGAAAAGCCTTCCTTGGTGACTACGATCGATCTGTGTTCGGATAACGAAGAAGATATGGAAGCGGAAGTTGATGTGGAAACGGAACAAAGAGAACATCCGTAATGAACAATTTTAATTAACTTGCATCAAATAATTATCGCTTTGTAATGAACAAAACAAGAATATTTTTGCAGGGATTAATCTTGCATCTCCCCGAAGTTTATACACGAACGCTGTGCCTTTTGCAAGCAAGTTTTTGTAGGTGTCTATTCACGGTGGTGAAGATGAATAATGTACGATGCTCAGACCAACCAGGTTAAGAGTTGGTGGTACAAATTTTGCGTGACGTCTCAGCCCAGGTCATGGCTCTGACCTTTAGAATCTATCCGACATTATTACCTCCAATTGCAATGATTAACACGTGTTCCGGTGAAAAGATGTTCTCTGTGTATGTTTAACTTATTGAAGCATCTATCTGAGATTCTGTCAACAGTTGTATCCAATAGTTTGCTTTGCCACAAGTCTCCATTTGTGGGTTGGCATGGAACTCTTCTTCCACCGGGACATTATGCTTCGTGGAGGCAAGGCTAATGCCTTCGTTTCAAACTGGGTTAGCGGGCTAAACACAAAGACAAGATGATTCTGGTAGGCACGCTTTTGCCGTGCGCTTAAGCCCTCATGTCACGCTATGCCCGCCTCATGAGGAAGTGGCCAAACCCTTACCATTTCATTGTTAGAAGGTAACTCGGATCTTGCGCGGTTTCATTAAAAACAAAAATTAATCTGCGTTAAATGATGTTTTGGGAACTTTAAGACTTCTGATTCACTTAACAAGCTGCACAGCGAAGTTAAGATGACAGCGATATAGTCGCATCCACTTAAGCGGAGAAATGTTGTTGTAGGTCAAAGTTATTCTAGCTTTTTGTCCTTCTTTGTCTTTCAGTTGAACGATAGCGATAACGCTACACAGTTGCCATCAACAGAATTTAGCTTATTTATATATGCTTGTAAATAATTCTCTTAAGTCGTTTATGAATTTCCTCAGTCGCATTCTGTCGTTGGCGCAGTCTACGGAATCACCAAAGGTATTACTAGTTCTATATGAAAAGCAGGTAGTTTACCACCGTCAATCCCACTTGTAAGCCCTCAGGTATTTAATTCATGTGAATAAAATATTGGAAAGAATTAAAAGAGCATAGTTCGAAGTTTTTGCAACTTGAATGTTGACATCGGATTCCGCAATTCCTTTTGCCGCGCACCGAGAATAAGGACGGTTCCGAGATAGTTGCAGTTAAAGTAAACTTCATTCTCGTCCCTAAAGTCCGCTTTTCTTTTGTTCATCACTAAGAACACGGACTCTGGCAACAGCCAAAGCAGGCGAATCACTGACTTCCTGCTCTTCTGCGCATTCTCAGAGAATTAAAACAATGGTTGTGAACGGTTTCATCATTACCGCGATTGCGCGCAGTTTTGGCTTTGGCCAGAGTCCGAGTTTGCGCAGAAGAGAAGAAAGTTCATGATTCATCGTCTTCCTTGTAGGGAACAACAAAGAAAATCTACTATTGAACTAAAGCATGATAAACTCTCACGCAGACAATAAAGTGCATACTGCCTCGAACAACGCTTCGCTCATGCATAAAATGTAGGCTCCCACAATGGTCACAGAATAAAGAGACTTTAAAATACTGACTCACCAACAAAATTGTTGAATGGTACGGGCGGTGCCTGATATACGTAACGGGCTGCGGGGAGCTAAAGCCCCGGGTTTCTCGTGGTCAAGTAGAGGAACTCGCCTTCAATTTTTGTCCTGAGGGCCAGCCATCGCTTGTGGTGCCCTCGAAATCACCATACTTGTCTGTCTGCGTCTCAGACATGAGGTCACAGGGACCGCGCTTGTGTCCCAGATCACTCGCCGGGGAGTAGAGGTCAATTCTTTTTCTTTTTCTTCGTGTGAGTGATTTACTAGTGTATATGTTCACTTTGACGTCATGTTAAGAGAAGAAACTTAGAAACGGCGACTACGTTGAAGGAGAAAAGGATTCTCTGGACAATCGGCCTGTACTTTTACCCCTTCTGCACTTTTGTGGTGATGGAGCGGAACCCGCAAATCCCCGAATTTCTGGTCATCGATGAAATGCGAAGAAATTTCCCGAAATAAATACGCTACATGTTTCGTAACTGTACTTCCAACTGATAGGCTCGGAAAATACCATTCAATTTGTTTCCCGTCATTTAATTAACTCAAGCCCTCGAAACCACGTGGAGCAGAGTACAACTGATACGGAATTTGGCCACAGAAAGATCATACGTCTACTTCTGGGATTTTCAGGAGGTAAGCTCAAGTTGAGTTTAACAGAGGAAGCAAAGCTAAAAGCTGCAAAGGGTTTTATTATTGAAATACACATGTACAACTTCAGCGAAAAAAACAATAATTGATAACAACATTAAATTAGCTTGTGTCCATGACTGATCCTTCTGCGCCAGAGTTGGATGGTTGTTCCGCGTCTGAGTCCGTTTTGTCTTCTGCTATGCACAAAAAAAAAAAGCCTTTGCAAACCGGGTTTTAGAGCGGTTTTCAATTGAGTGTCGAAAGAAATGAGATAATTACTTTGGTTTATGATTACTTCACTCGGTGATTGGTTCAAATTTCTCGCGCTAAGTTTTCCAACCAATCAGAAGTGAAACCAAAACCAATCGTCGCTCGCGCGTGCACATTTTCCCGCGCTTTGTAATTACTTCGAGTTTTTATTGGTTTACTGGATTGTCTCAGTCCTTTTTGATGGGCCAAAATAATTACTTTGGTTTTGGTTGTACGACACTCAATTGAAACTTGCTCTAACTAGAGAGAGGGAGACGTAATAACCTGTTACAGTTTTCTAACTTGCGGCCCTCTCCGAGCATTTTACCCTCCCAACCGTGATACACCACAACACCGGGAACTACATGCCCTACTCTTTGCGATAAGTGTGCGGGTTATTTTACGTCCCACAGGATTATGAACATTGAAGGGTTGAGAGACGGGACCTCCGGCTTACCGTCCTTATCCGAGAAGACTAGAGAGCCTAACCATTTGCAGATGTAATTACAAAGGAAGCACTTTCTCCTCAGTTATTTAAAGACCCTGAGTGTTGGTCCGGCCGGAGTTTAACTCCCGGCCTCCCGCGTAACAGCCCGGTGCTCAACCAACTGAGCCACCGGTGCACGATAACTTCTGATTACCCAGTCGTTGGCTTCCGAAAAAAAAGTTTTGATAATAACGAAAATTAAGGTTCACATGTTAACCAAGATGACAAGTGCACAAAGTTTGGTGCTACTCTAGTTTGGAGAAATTTGAATGTAGCTTTAAAAAGTTACAGTTCAAAGACCCAACATTGCAACATTGCATGTATAATAGGGCCGTTTATACGAGATGAAATAAAATAAGCCGCGGCTAACTTTGGCCGCGGCTTACCTAACACCCCGTATAAATGGTACAAAATCTACGTTCACGGCTTTCTCAAGCTGCGGCTTATCCTGGCCGGGGAGTTTATACTCGTATAAATAGTTCCTTTCGCGGCTTACGCCAGAGTTAGCCGCGGCTTATTTTCTCTTGTATAAACGGCCCTATTATTATTATTATACGAGAGAAAATAAGCTTACGTACACCCCGTATAAATGGTACAAAATCTACGTTCACGGCCAGTTATTTTCTCTCGTATAAACGGCCCTATTGTCTTCATCTGAGGGGGCTGTTCACATGGAGGAAGGAAGATCCTAGCACTAGGAAGATACTAGAAGGCGGATTATCCTAGCGCCATATGTTTTCTGTATTCAGTTTACATGCAAGAGGTCGTACTTGGCCCTAGTGCTTGGATCTTCTTAGCTGTGAGCTAGGAAGATCCTAGCATGTAAACTGCCTTCGCTCGGAAGTTCCTGGTACTAGGGACAAAAAAACAAACATGGCGGCGAAGGACACAAATTACATGTTTGTTGTTCTGGCCCCCGCCCGCCATCTAGCTTTCATTCTCCACTTCCACCTAGACAGAGATTTCTGCATGTAAACCAAACGAAAAGTTGTTTCGCCTTCTAGGATCCTCCTACCTCCATGTAAACAGCCCCTAAGGGTGATCAGAAGTTATCGCAAGTTTTGCTGAACTTCGTTGGTTTCTTCGAATTTTTAATATATTCTTGACTTTACTCAAAAAAAAAAGAATTACCACGAAGAAGCCAAATTTAGGGTTTTGATGACAATTGGCCATAGTCGCCATACGAAACTGAATCTTTCTTTCTCTAGATACTTTTCCCATGATATATCACGTGAACAAGACATGCTTAATAGGCCATTTTACAGTTGTTTGCTCAGCGACCAAGCCTATGAATGGCTGCGAGGCTGCCGGTGACCTTGCATTGATACAGACCTCACTGCTTTTATCATGTAAATTGTGTTGTTGTAATGCTAATTAGTCCATATTAACATTACAAAAGCATGAAGGTTTGTATCAAAACAGGGTCACCGGCAGCCTCGCTTCCATTGTTAGGCCTGGTAACTTAGCCACAACTGTAAAATGGTCTATTGTGCCGAGTAAAATTTCCCTTGCTATAGGTGACTTGCTACTACTGTATGCTACTTGCCTTCCAACATTCGTTGTAATTCATGTATTGTGTTGATAAGTAGGTGAAACTGTTTCTGCCGAAGTTCAAACTAAGTAAAACAAGTAAAAGTTAAAGAGATTTAATTCTGAGCTCTTACGGATTTGATTGAGCTTCTAGAGTAGGACCCAGATGGGCTGTGTAATGTAGTTTTGGTCTATGTCTTTCAACAAGTAAAATATAACTAAGTTTTTTAATTAAGCCTTTGTTGCTACAGTACCTCAAGTATTTACTGTGTACAAATGGCAGCAGCAACAACAACAACAACAATTACTTGGAGTAGGGAAATTCTTGCATTTTAAAGAAGTTGACAAAATATCCTTGAATACCTTTCACCTTGATCTCATAAATTGTCATAGGCATGACTAAAAGTCATAGAAAGTAATAATTTCTCAGTAGAGTTTGAGCCGGAAAACGAAGTAACTAATGTGACATGCCCCACAAAATAGGACGGACACACTACTAAATAAGGCAGAGACAAAAATTGAGTTGGTGCTTGAGGGTTACATGTCATAAAACCAAGTAAAGCGGAGGAAACAACTGTTCCAAGATTAAACGGCACTTGGGATGTTGGCTACAGTGACCACAGGTAACCCAGGCTCACTGTTTGTGCCACATTTGGGTTTCACAACATGCGCAAGTTTAGGTCGATGAATCGCCTTTATCTTTCCTTCATAGCAAATTTCCAGACCTTAACTTTGCATCTTTGCCCCATTTGTTCTCTATATTTACTCAAGTTATGAAACTCATACGTGACAAAAACAGTGAACCTGGGTTACCTGTGCAGTGACTAATATTATTAGAGGAAGCATAATTTGATTTTCCTGGTTTTTTTTTGTCTTTAACTCTGATCACAATATTATTATTATTTCAGTGGAAGTTATTTCTTTTTACCTTGGACAAAAGACTCTCCTTTGTTTCTGTAAAAGAATTAAGCTCTTTCTCCAGTTCTTCAATCTGTCTGCAAGGCAACAAAAAAAGTTCCTTAAATCAACAATACAATACAAATCTATTACAGTCAAACCTCCCATAAGCGGACCCCCTTGGGACCAAGGGTAAGTCACCGCTTATGGGAGGTTGAAAAAAAAATAGTGCAATAAGAGGGCATATAATACACCACAACAAGTCTTTTAAAGCTCTTAGTTAAAACTTGTAATTGTGTTTCGATGTGTAGATAGGCCACACATGACTCTTATTGGTCGAGATAGGAAATTCAAAGACCTTGGAGCTTTGCTCTAACAAGTACATGTACATCTTTCAAAGACCTCCCTTTTCTGTACGAAATTAGGGGAGGGTTTTTAAAGATTTCTCTTGGTAAGGGCTGGCTTTGTATAAGATGCTATTTGTTCATTAGAATTTGTTTGAGATTGGGTGGCGAAGTTCCTGAAGCGTACGTCTAACTCAGCAACGGTTCTTATTACGGGAAAGTTGAGAAACTGTGAGAGGAGCAGGATATGGTATGGAATTGGCTTACGAGTTTAAATTTCAAGGAGACAAATTTTCATGTGACTGGCTTGAAGAAAAGTTTAAAAGGAAAACTTTGATATACTGTAATGAAAAAAAAAAAGGTAATTGTAATCAAAATGACAATTTTGTCTAGGACAGAGTGTGATTAAACCATTAAAATCAAACCTATTTCGTTAGACATTTTCTTGATATTGTTTACTGTCCACTTACAGGAGGATATTTTCGACTCTGTGGACCCTGAATATGAGAGATGTCCCCTTATGGGAGGTTAAATATGACCGCGGTTTGGTGTCTGTATTCGGGAGGTGTGCTCTTAAAGGAGGTGTCTGTTAGTGGAGGTTCAACCGTATAAGCAATACACGACATGACTTTTAATATTCTTTAGATCATGGAGCTGACTCACTTTAGTGTTTCCTGTCTTTCTGGGTGCTTGGCTATCACCTTTGCAAGAGCATCATACTCTGTAGAAGGTATAGATCATCAAAATTCCTGACTTGATTGTCCATTACCTTTTATCCTATCCAAAGCTGCTGCATAACTGTTGCCTGGGGAGCCTTATTTGCGAGCGCAGGTGACCAAATTTCTGAACGGGAAGCCAAACGGGTGCCTAACTTATCACAAGGTGATACATCTCCACTTTTAATTTACTAATTCTGGGTTCTTGAAAAAATGACTCAAAGTCCTACAAAATTCTAAAATTGAAGCTTTTGACTGTATCACCTTGTTTGCTTCTGGTTTTCCTTGCTTGTCTTCAGATCAAAATTCGGCTCAAGAAGAAGCCCAAACACTGAATTACCTTGTCTGTTTCTGCGTATTCTTTTTGCTTGCTGTAGCTCAGTCTTGCAACTTGCAATTTCTTCATAGGCATGTGTGATGCTTTGTTCTGAAATTAAAGGCTCTCGTAACTCAAAGATAAAGATTGCACTTGAGGACCTTTTTTGAAGAAAGATAATAATATTAACCAATTCAAAAGAAAAATTGTACAAGAATAGACTACTGTAGTTATACAAAAGTTAGATTAATGTTTAAGTCCAATGAAGTGACCATATCCTTGCTTGGGAACACAAATAAAGGAACTTGAAGCATTTGAATCTAGCAATCAGTGCAATGTGACCGTTGGGAACTGCCAATGGTCACATTGCACTGATTGGTAGATTTGAATAGATTCAGATGCTTCCAATTCCCTTTGTCTGGTTTCTTGCACCAATCATGTTGAGAAAGCTTTATTATGGATTTCAGGAGTGTCTTTTTCGGTGAATTTTCAAAAGATGAAGCTCAAATTTGGCGGAGGTATGGGGACATCCCTAATCGATCGGATGCTGGTGTTTTCAAGGTGAGAATTTCACTGGTTTGGCGTCAGTTCCAGCTTGAAAAAGACAATTTTCTTGACTCTCTAACCGTCAGTCAAGAAAAGATCTTGCAAAATGACGCCTCAAACAGCTTGGAACAATCAAAACAACATAACACAGGACTCACTTGACACTTTGTTTGATCTTTCATTGAATTATTTGCTTTCAAACTTTATTGCCGAGCAAATTGCAATTGCTGTAGTGTATTTATCCTTCTACAGATCGATAACAACAACAACAACACCATCAGAGGGTGGTCAGCCTGTGGGGTTATGTGTGATGGCCAAGCTGCCCATTTGAGAAGGGAGTGGGGGCAGGGGAAGGCGACGGAGTGACAACATTCCTCATTGGTTTATACCACAAGAACTTCGTGTAATTTTTAAATTCCTGTCATTTGGTCCACTTGGTTCATGAGGACGTGATATCTTATCGCACTCCTTAACACTCTGTATTTCACTAACAATGTTTACAGAAATTTTGTCCTCACCTATATCGTCATAGATTTTCTCATAGTTTTCCGTCTCAAGCTCGTTCATCTCAAATACAGTTTGAGTTTTTCTTATTGCAAATTCACACTGGGCAAGCTGCAACTGTATTTTTTGGTAAGTCGCATCACTGCAAATCAAAGAGAACTTACTGACAATCCTAAAGAAGACCTTTTAATTTATATGTTATATCTAAACAATGATATATAAGAAATTAACATAGAGGTCGCAGATAAATCAAGAGTACCTATCGCGTTCTTCTGAGTCGGATGAATTGCACCATTTCAGAAATGTCTTTAAAAGCGTGGTGATTCTTCGATCGTCGCCAGCACCCTCACCATCAATCAAAAGCCTCTTCCTTATGATTTCATCTGAATTACAAAATGCAACATAAGCTGTTTATCCACTTTGATTCCTAAATAATATGGAATCCTATCGCAAAGAACTTACCGTCTGTCGCCATTTTGAAAACAAGAACTCAAAAGAAGGACTGGGCTCTAACTTTCAGAAGGTCATATTATGTATGAGACAATGAAACGTCTGCCTTCCTCAAAGATGATTTCTTTGCTTTCTGTAAGTTCAAGTTTCAAAAACATGCTGGAACAAGAATTGCTGAAAAAGTCTGGTTTACTTTCCGAAGAACACTGCAAAGTCTTGCTGCTTTCAGAAGAATCTGCCCCCTTCTCTTCCAAAGGATATCCACAGTATCCCCTTTATGTTGAAATTTCAAAAAATTTGTTGAAGTGTATGGAAGATGGAAAATTTCTGATAAAAAATGAAGACAATGGTCAGTTAACTGAGGGAGATTTTGTGGAAAGAAAAAGAGAAGTGGCAGTAAAAGTTATGCCACTGCTGACAAAACTCAAGATGTCTTGGGTTGATATTCCCAGCACAGAAAAAGTCGATGGGTTGAATGCCATTGTTAAAATTCTTAGCGCCAGAGGACTTCTTTATTTGTTAAACATTCGCCACACGCAAGGAAGTGTTGACAGTTTTCCACCTCCCATGTCAACTCTTTTAGCATCATTCAACAAAAAGCATAAACCCAAAGCAAAGCTGACTGTTGGAGCCAGGGCCTTGTCAAAACACTGCCACAGAGATGTCACATGTGAATGGTGGGGTACCTGTGTTGGTACTGAAGAAGCAAAGAATGAACATGCTAACTCTGTCCTCATGCGTATACTTGAGGATGCTTCATGGATTAATATTCACCTGTTACCACATGATCTCAAAGTGATTGAAGTGAGACATGCCGATGGCTATGGTGCTCGCTGGAGCCATGATGGAACAGATTTCCGAGGGTTTTTGGAACCTCAAATGGAAAATGGCCACACAGCAGGATGGAGACATTGATCTTTGTTTCAGACTTGATCAGGCAAGTCATCCTAAAGTACCTATTATTTACTTTGGTATACAAGTTTTTGGACCATGGATAATGTCAAGAAGTGTCCTATCTTGTATTTTCACAACCATGACTTGACCAAGATTATCAGAACATTTTGGCATTTGATAGGAGCATCCCTTAATTTGGATAAAGTTAGGAATATGAAAAGTGTGTTAAAATTCCACCAATACCTCTCAGGGTGCCTAGATGTACCTCCTGAGAGCTTAAATCTAAAGTACTACTCTAATTTCACAGAGATGCCAACCTATGGAGATTTAAAATCTAGAGATTTTTTCCATCCGGTCTCCCCACCCCTCCCCCCTCGATCAACCTACCCACTCCCCCTCCCCTCCTCTTCCCCCCCCCCCCCTAAATGCACCCACCCATCCCCCAGCAGCTCCTTCAGAATACAAGAATATTCTACCACCATTGTGAATTTGCAGGAAAACAGGGTACTTATGTCAAGAATTTTTATTGGTTAATCGGAGATCCAATCAAACAATCGGTTATATGGCTATGATAGCTAAAGGAAGTCATTTTGTTTAGTTCTATTAACGTGTGTTTGAAACTCAGAGATGAAGAAATGCATCAAGAAACAATGAAACAAGTTTGAAAAAATAGATCTATTTTAATACAATTTGAGTCTAGAATGGAGAAATGTCTGTGAAAGGTTCAGAGTCATTTTCATCCGGGAGATTTAATGACCCGTACGGTAAGTACCTTATGTATCCCTTTAATATATATGGGTTATTGACCAAGCTTGTTTGGTCAAGATGGCTGGATATTGGCCAAGTTCTTTTTTTTTTGTGTCTTTATGCAAAAAAAGAACTTGGCCAATATCCAGCCATCTTGACCAAACAAGCTTGGTCAATAAAGGATTTATTACATGGGATAAAACACCAAAAAAATGATCTTTGATCTTGCGGTACCAAGCGACCGAGTGGGCAGTGTAGCTCCATCTTACCTGCTTGGGTAGCCAAAATTATTACAGTGCAGGATTTGGTTCATCTTGCCAGCTCATGGAGCAAGTCATAGTGTCTTCATCACATAATATTATTGTAGAGAAATAAACCTAACTTGCCCATGTATGCCCCTAGATACCAAAATAAACCCTTGATTACCCTGTATATACCTTCATATAAAAATACTTGAAACCTCCACATATTCTTGTAGACAACTATGTTAAGAAAGATATGAATTACCTATCGTGTACTACCGCTGAGCTAGAGACACTTCGTGTGATACATTATAACGTTATGGGCAGCTTTTGAAAATAAACATGGCAGCGATCAAATTGTATGGTTTTACAATTTTACTCGGAGTTTTCCGAGCCAATCGGGAAGTTTTCGGACACAAAATTATAAGTGTTGCTAGCTATAATATTTGGAACGTTATGTTTCAATGGGACACAAGAAAACAATATATTGCGGAAATGGTAAGGTTTAAAATGACAGAAGAGTCAAAGCTGGACGTTTATTTTTCGTAATACCAGAATATGAAGAAGATTCCTCAGGTGTAGAGAGAGAAACTCTCTACACCTGAGACTCGACTTTAGTCTTTGGAGCAACTACAGAATACAGGGCCACACGGGGCCAGCACATGCAAATTAGTTAAAAGCTTTTATTCAGTTTTGTAGAACGAGACAAACAACAATGGGAGCTTTGTACATGGCATACACCTTATTCCAAAATGGCCGTCATTTTAGTATTCTTTTGTTTGCTTGAAAATTAGCCCATGTTGCCTCGTTCTTAAGGTGAAAATTCAAAAGAATATTTCACTGTGAACGAGGCAACACGGGCTAATTTGCAAGCGAACAAAAGAATACTAAAATGGCGGCCATTTTGGAATAAGGTGTATGTTGTGCAGTGATTTGGCTTAAGACGTTCCATCTTTTTCCTGTTGTGATTTTGATTTTTTTTTTAATTGTTGGCTTTTATTATTTTATTTTGCCTCTCATTAACACATTGACTCCTAGATGGTTCCCCATTGACGAGTAAAATCGTCTGGCATTAGACAGAGTAAAATACTATTAAAGTATGTCCGGTTTAGGGGTGAAAGGGTTAATCTTGAATTATGGAAACAGGCTGACTTTTGTAAAACAGCCTTTACCAAGGTGGTCACCATCTTCTCATCCTTTGGTTTGTATTCAAATTAGTCCTTGCCTTGTTCTTCAGCTGACCATAATTATTCTCTTTAAATTGGGATTGCTCACTCAAGTATATTAACAAAATAAGAAAGAGGCTGTGTTGTGTTTCAGATTAACAAAATTGACCCAGATGTGATTGGCTTTCAAGAGGTGCGTGCTGATGCAAAGGACAACAGAAACCAGCTAACCGAACTTCAGAACTTAATACCACAGTATAAGCACTTGATTTATCAGCCTGTTGCTGTGGTAACACCTCCTCTTGGTGATGATGAACCACCAGGTTGGGAGAAAGAGGGACTTGGTCTCCTTAGTAAACATCCTGTAATATTAAGCCATGTTGTTAATCTTACAGTGGAAAAAATGAGCGTTGATAAAAACAAAAGAATTCTTCTTCATGCCCAAATTGAAATTGAGGGAGAGGAACTTAATGTCTTTGTGGTACATTTTTCTTATGACAAATATCAACAGTGCAAGAATGCAGTTGATCTTATTAACTTTGTTGCATCTACAAAGACTGAGCACTCGGTTTTACTCGGAGATTTTAATGCTTACAATGACTTTTCATGGCCAGTGAAAGCAATAATGGAAGGGTCACTTGATAAGGAGGGACCTTGTCAACAATCGCAAGCGTTAAGTCAGGGATATGCTTTTGTGGATGCTTGGGTAACAGCAAATGGAGATAGCACAGGATATACCTTCAGTAATATGGTATGTTAGACCTTTCATCTTAGATATACCACCATTTGACATTTCACCCCTAATAGTTAACAAGTCAAATGTGGTTCAGCATTGTCTGTACTCTTATCGACAACGATATTCGTCATCACAGTGAACAAAATGTTGTGGACTCACACGGTGCAGCTCTCAGTGAATCTACAACAAACTTTTCACCACTCTAATGACAAATGTTATTGTCGATAGGATTACAGACAATGCTGAACCACATTCGATTTGTTTTTTACCATAACATACAACGTCAAAGAAAATGCATGTTTATTTCAGAGCGATATATAAAGAAAGAGCAAGGGTTGTTTGTAACGTTCTTGTGATCTGATTGGTTTATTTCCCAAAATGACACGAGCAGGGTTGAATTTAAGGTTGGAACCCTTAGACTCTTAACTCTGTAATGGCAAATTAGCCAGTCAGAGTGTGAGATCACAAGCCATTATGGTAAAATATGAGTTTGGCAGGGCTATTGTCACTGAAACCTAGTTTAAGGCCATTAGTTCCCACAACTCTCCATCATTTCAGTGGTTAATAGTGCCCTTGAACTGGAAGGAAGAGAAGGAAGGCCTCTGAAGGTCATACACTGTAGGTTCAACTTGTTTTGTACACAATGATACCTTAACAAAGTAACCAAATAGCAATAACACCCTTTGAACTGTTATAAGAGTTGTAAAACATTATAAGCAAAACAGTAGTCTGATCATCTTTGAAGGTTTGAAAAAGTGGTGAAAAAGGATTGGTACTTTATTCACTCCCAACCAGAAAGAATCAAAGATAAAACTACCACGTATTTACCTAATTACATTTTCTATCCTTTTACATATATAGCCTGAACCAGGACTTGTTAGTCGTCCTGACAGGATCCTTGTTTCATTGTCTGGCTTTCAAGTTATTTCTGCAGAGCTCCATGGAGATGGGAAAGTCTATCAACAAAAATACAGCTTCCAAAACAAATGGCAGAGACTAAAAACAACATTTAGGGTTGCCAGAGAAACTGCTTTGGGACCTCGCTACAAATACACATGTTACCAAGACTGTGGCCCTCATGGGTCTTGTCGCTGTGGCATCTGTGTTACAGGAGGTGACCATCGTAACTGTAAACTACCAATCTGCCGTGAATGTGACTTTGA
>NC_090889.1:27176393-27286393 GCF_036669925.1 Montipora capricornis
AATCAGAAGCCTTTGCTGGTCTAGTCCTTCAAAGTATGTGCCATGTTTACAAGTTGTCAAGTGGCAATATTTGCCAGGCTCGTTAGCTCCAGCAAAACCACCAAAAAGATACAAAAAATATCACTCAACTTTTTGTTTATAGGGTTGTATTATTGAAAAGTCGCTTCGCCTTTCTCTGAGGAACATGGTCTTCATAGTATAATTGCAGCTTGATTCATCCCTCTAATGTTTGAGTTTCATGGCCCAAAATGCCAGGAAATGCATTTTCCGGCATTCAGTTTTCAAAAATTTTCCGGGGGAGCATGTCCCCCAACCCCCCTAGAAGCGATGGGCTAAAGCCCATCGTCTCGGTCCTCCGGACCCACAACCGTCTACTTTGCAATAAAGTCCGGCTACTTAAAACCTTAAAAAAAACCCTGAGATTTTCATAATTCTGCAGAATCCCATCTTCAAGCGCCAACAGCCAAACTGCGTTTTGGCTTGCATCAATAATTTATGAAACAAAATAAATTGATGCATGACAAAACCTACCAATCAGCATCTTTGGTTCCCACAGTATATTCGTACATTTTAACTCGATGCCGATGGAACATGATAGAATATGAACAAATCTTTTTACTTAAGACCCTCTAATGGTGTTCGAGCTGTGAACTAAACTAAAACTCCAATTGACTTTCCGAAGGCAGAATCGATCTTCCCGGCTATGTTTGGAAATTTGATTGATGGAAGCCAAAACACAGTTTGGTGCTTTGAACTTGAAGGTGAGATTCTGCGGAATTATCAAAATCACAGTAAAAGAAACAGTAAATTATTAACTTATTGATTTTGCCAGGGCAATGATTCTTCAACAAACAAACCCTATATTTGGCCTTCAATTGAAGAAAATTAGGCAAATGAGTTAAGAACTTAAAACATTTCCGGCAAGCTAGCCAGCAGGTAGGAGCTGTGGTCTTCAGCATGGTTTTCTAATTTGGATTTTCGTTCTACAGTACCTTGTGCTTTAGCTTTCTTAGTAATGGTTTTAAATATGACTCTGTCTGTCTTTGAGTTGCACCTGCTAATTTTGCCTGGAATATAATATTAATAAGATAAGATAAAAGTACCTACATGGAATTGACACAGTTTTAAGAATCCTTCAAACTCATTATTGATCAATATGGCTGATTTACAAAGCCACTGACTTTAAACTTGTATGGTAAGGATTGCCATCTTTAATTGATTGTCTATGCTCAATGATGGCTACAGAAACAACACAACAATGAACTTAAGTCTGGTGCTGTAATTGAAGTGAAATGAATTATTGATACAGTACATCTATGTATTTCACCACTCAGGCCCTAGGTGCTTTTCAGGGTCAATTGTGGGGGACTTTGCCAGACTGCTTTTATGGCACAAATGGCAGCCGTGCAGTTTACAGTCATAATATTATAATAATAATCAATTTGTTTACCCTCGAATTTCAGAGTAGCTAGTGGCTAATATCTCCGAGCATTGAGTGGGAGGCAAACCAGTTGACTATTTTACAAATGCGCCAGGAAATTGAACAAGGGACTACATGAAACAAATTCAGTGAGTGGTCAGAACACGGTCTTGAATCCCGGATCTCCGGACCTCAAGGTATAGGCGCTAACCACTCGGCTACACTGCCTCCAACTGAATAACAAGTAGTTTACAAAGGTGCCCCAGAACACAATGATTTGACCACTACACTGAAAACTATGTTCGTCCTACTCTTCTTGAAAAGTGTGTGGGTTCTTTAACGTGCCACGCATTAAGTGATGTGAGATGTGGCCTACAGTTTATCATCCTTATCCAAGAAGACTAGCATTGAGTGGGAGGCAAACCAGTTGGCTATTTTACTAGAAGACTATTTGCAGATGTATCACAAAGGCAGCACTTTCTCCTTAGTTATTTAAAGACCCTAAGTGTTGGTCCCGCTTGGGTTTTGATCCTGTGACCTCCAGCAGGGTAGTCCGACCATCAACCAACTGCTCCAGAAAATGATAGATGTACATTCAGTAACAGCAGTGGTTGTGGACTAGCCATTTTTTGTCTTGCTGGAGGCAGTGTAATGAGTTCTCATGCACTCTGCTAGCGTAGGATGTATCTGAACAGGACAAAGTGGAAGTGAATTACAAAAAACACTTACACCAGGGATGGCTATAGGATAAGGCTGGGCTTTCTTCCCAGCTCTGAGCCTTCCTCTTCAATCTCTTTTCCCAAAACTGTTTCAAACTTAGAAAAGTCATTATGTACTTGTAATCTGTCTCCAAACCTTGTGCTTATTATTCCTAAAAATGGATTCATTAACAATGATTTACATGTATTATATGGCTTGTGTTTGTAGCCAATATAACGCGCACTCTGATTGGCTAATTGTAACTGAATTGTAGGGCATTATTCTCCCGTAATGCCCATGGGCCGATTACAGGCTTGCAAAAACAAAGCAAAAGGTAATTAAAAAGCCCTATAATAAACTACTTACTAACCGACCGAGCTCGAGCCGTACTGGGGAATATTGGCCCTTGGTCGTTTTTGTACGGACCTCGCTGCGCTCGGTCCGTACTGCCACGACCGCGGGCCAATATTCCCCAGTACGGCCCTCGCGCTCGGTTTGTAAGAAGTTAGTACAAGTTGTTACACTTTACCTCTAAACTTCTTTTACTGTCATCTGATCTGATTTTGTAATCCTTTGCCCAGAGACGAAGGAGAAACTATGAACAAAGGAAAAACCTTTCTCACAAATGCATTTTGTTGTCAAGTCTATGACTGTTTATCTGTTTATCTGTTCTTGATGAAAACACTAAAACAACAAACCTCTAAAAATTTTAAGATAACATCTTGATCTAGATTTTCATCTCCTTTTCCCATATTGATTGCCAAGCTCTTGAAAATAAAAAACAACAAAACCACAGTTACCAAAGTTGTACATTGTACGCTTTCCACAAAAATGATGTTGTGTATTCATTACATTTGTCTTGAGAAGGCCTGTTTGAGATGACATTAACATAGTACTACCTGGATATCATCAAGTGTAGTTCCATCCTCTTCAATAAGAGATGACCCTTCGCCCTCTGAACCTTGCTCCTCACCGCCCTGCAAAATAGCAAGATTCATTTCAACCATCATCATCATCGTTATCATTACCAGATGTATCAAAATTATTATAATTATTACAGGTAACAAACAGAATGATCTATGAAATGAATCATATATTGAACGGTGGATACCAAATCAAGGTGAAGCTATTTCCTCACAGTTATGAATGCAATTTTAGCAGTTCAATGTACTGTATGATTCATTTCATGCACCATTTTGTTCGTTGTTTCATTCATCCCAGAAACATTTGAACCCAGCTCAGTTGGTTAGAGCATCGCACCACCATTGCGAGGTCACTGGTTCAAACCCTGTTGAAGTCCTGAATTTTTCCGGCTTCTCTGTACAATTGCTAAAATTGCGTTCAAAACTGCCAGAATCATAGCTTCACTTGAAAATTATTATTGCCTCTAAATTTGAGCAGAAAAGGTTTAAGTGATGACCAACCATTAAAGTGGCCATGTTTTCAACCTGCTAAAAGGGTATCCTCCAGTCATTTTAGAACTGGTTGTAAAGCTGTTCTGCATAAGCCAGTAGTCATGTCTCTGGGCCACCTTACATTCAACACACCAATAGTTTGTAAAAGAATGGTTACCTGTTGTTTGATCAACTCTGCTAAATATTCTTGATCAATCTTCTCCATGGCAGCTTTAAAGTCATTTCTCAGACCCTGGTACCCAAAACATTTCATAAGTAACAGCCATGGGTAAATCAAGAGAAATGTATTACTACAAAGTGAAATACAACTTTTAGGACATTTTGTATGTGAAATGACAAAAATAAGAGTGTCATTCAATCAACACTTAAAAAGTTGGTCAGAATTACCTTCCAGGGTTAGCCCATACCTTATTGATTTCTGGAGCATGCATCTCAATTATCCTGTAAAATAGTTAATAGCCACACAAATAAAGCACCATTCACTGGACAGTGGAGAAATAAAGGGGTAGTGTAAGCTGAGGATTGTGATATGCAACCTTTGTAAATGTACATGCAACTCTTCATCAGTGAGCATCATGATGCTGTAGGAGCAAGGATGGCACAGTCGGTTTATAGTGCGCAGCCTTGGTGCAAGAGGTCCTGAGCTCGATTCCCGGATCTCGCATCCTTGTTTCGACTCCTTTCCTTTCCGTGTAGCTAGTTAGTTTTAAATACCCTTAAAACGGAGCACTGATGGAGAGGGGGGAGTAAAATGAGGGCACCGTTGACCTCAGGTTTGTCAGTGATTAAAGTTACTGTTACGAGTTATCGACGTTAAATATGGTCGCTTTACTTTACTTTACTTTGATGATGACTTTTGGTTTGAATACTGAATAGGGGCCTGACAAAATTTATTGTCAAGAGGTTAAGCAATCAAAACCCGTCCATTAATGAATATTTCTTTAATTTGATTATTTTTGTTTTTCAACATTGACTTCTACTAATGTAAAGTTTTGGCAAATATCAGCGTTGAACAGCAACTCCTCCGTTAATTTTTATTCTAGGATTAGTATTAATCGGCTTTTGAACAACCGGGCTCTGAGTTGTTTCATCAGGATGTTTAGTTAGCCTTTTGCACCTAACCCTCAGACTACCTACACATAATCACTAACCTTAGTCTCTGACAAGCTTCCTCGTCACTTTCTCCAAATAACCTGATTGGCTCTCCCCTTTCTCTGAGTCGCCTAATCACCTTTGAAAATAATGGAAAAAAAGAAAACTCTAATTTGATCTGCATTTAAAGTTTGTCATAAACTATTAACCCATTCAGACCTAAACCGGCCTAAACTGGCCATAATTAATATTTTACTATGTCTAACGCCAGACAATTTTACTCGTAAATGGGGAGTCAATCACTCACTGTCCCATTAAAATTGGACATTACTGAGTAAGGAATAAATTCTGTGGGTACATTTTTTGTTTAATCGGTGCAGACATGCATGCTTACAGACAACAACTATTCAAACCTACAGTAATAGGAAGATTTTAGCATAATGTTGCATTTATAGGAAACAACAAACTACATTGTACAGGCTGATGCTTAATTGTTATAAAAACATGAAAATTCTTGTATTCAGGCTTGTCTTTTCCTTTTGAAAAGTCAATAAATATAATATTATTATTGATATTATTTGCCATTTGTTGTAAATGTGGTGCTGAATCTTTCTAATTTCAACCCAACTTACTCAAGTTTAAGAAAGGTAATGTTGTGGTTCAAATTTTCTTTCCTGGTTCAAAAGTTTTTTAACCAGTTCAATTTTGATTTTCCTTTGTTTGAGATCACGATAATGAAAAATAGGCAAAGAAAAATCAAACTTAAACTGGTTTGAAAAAATTTAAACCAAGAAAAAAAATTAAACCACAACATATACATTTAGTTTCCAAGTGGTTTCACTCAGATACTGCTTCTTTTGGATGAAAATAATGATAAAAATCTATGCTTTGGCCTGGGTGTGAATGCTATACAATAATTGCATAATTTATTGTGGCACAAAACTTGACTTTGTAGTCTCTTTTTTCAAAATATCAATGAATTTTCTTTGTAACAAACAAACCTCCTCTCTTGGAATCAAGGCTGATTTTTCATCACCACCATCTTTCTTCTTTTTAAATCTGGAAAATATATTTCCATCTTCTGCAGCTCTTTTCCCTGATTTTTCCTTTAAAAAAATTAAGTTTTGAAAATTTCCTCAACAAAGGAAAAAACACAGATCTATAAACATGATAACATTGTCTCACTCATATAACAAAGCTTAAAGTGATACATGAATAGGGTTTTCAACTTCCAAAGTCTAAAATTTTGGAAACTTTTTACTTTGTGTCAACTGTTCTCCCCCAACAAATTATTAAAGTATTATGTGTTGTGTGGGGTTTTTATAGGTGGTTTTCAACCAATCTCTTGATACTAAGGTGACAATGGTGTAATGTACAAATGATGGTGGACGAACAAAATAGTCTAATGAGAGATCTTTTGTTTTCATCCATCAACATGGCGTCGGTAACATCATATGAAAACCACCTGCAGTACAAATGTATATCCCATAGTGGTCAGCCGTGAAATTAGTGGGAGCATAATAATATGAAAAATAAAATTAAATAGGAGGAAATTAAGAAACGTGATCATTGATTCTGTAGGGATACAGAGTGCCAAATACAGAAAATAAATTTTTTCTCAAGATTTTTCCACTCTCCTATTTACTCCAATGGAGGGAAAACCTATAGAAAGTCACATTTTGCCTTGCACCGATACTGTTTCTAATCACTATTAAAGTGATATAAAAAAGCTAAAAACTCACAATTTCTTAGTTCATGTTGACCAATGGCTCAATCCACAAGGTAATCAATTTACATTTATGAACATTATGCTGATGATACCATACTGTTAAGAGTCAGAGATGAGTCTCCTCTCCAAATCAGAGTAACGTTAGTTTTGGAATAGCACACAAGAACTATTTAATCACTGGCCTACCTCTTTTTCCTTGAGTTTTTCCTAGTTAAAAGAAGAAAATTAAATGATTCTGTCAAATTGTTGCAGCATTAGGAAACAGCACGTGACAAGATTTCAAGGTTATGCACCTGTCAGTGTAATTGTGAAAGTTTTCGTATGCTTTGCATACTGTAGTGATTCCCTCTTCCTGTGGTATATTTGTATATAGGCTTGTGACGCCCATCGATACAAGGAAAGTTCGATTTCCTATCTTCGTCTCTTTAATGAAATTGATGAAAATGAAATCTGTAGAGTCTTTAAATCATTTGTAGTGTGCATTTCCTGCCAGAAAAGTTGAAGAAATAATGGACTGCTTTGTCTCCTTTTATGGTGATGTGTCCTGAAAATGTGTTGACCAGACGTTGAAGTATTAAAAAATAAATGTCAATCACACTTCTGAAGTAATACTGCGGGTTTAGACAAGGAGTTTTTTTGTCCCTTTATGTGGGGGATTATTCTTATTTTGGTAGGGATTAGACCTACAAATATGTCCCCTGTATGTAGGACATTATCCTTGTTTGGTTTTGCTTTGTGGCTAATGTCCCATGTTTCCCGGGCATTGCTAAACCACGAAATAGTGAAACAAAACACTAAAACACCTTGTATGACCGCACGATACATTGAATACTAACCGACAAAGGTTGGATTTGAGATTAAATATCATTTTAGGCTTAATGAGGCCTAAAACGTTATTGCTTCTAATTCATCGAGATTAAGATTAGGATTCAGATTAAGACTGAGGTTAGGAGCAATAACTTTTTAGGCCTAATTAGGCCTAAAACAATGTTTAATCTCAAATCCAACCTTTGTCGGTTAGTATTCAATGTATGGTGGGGTCACACATGGTGTTTTGGTGCTTCGTTTCGCCGTTTCGCTGTATCGGTGTTTCGTTGTTTAGTAATGTCCATGTTTCCCTGGGGTGGGGATTTACAGTGACAGGTGCATAAAGTGATGATGTTGAAAAAAACGGATGTTTACTCATCCATGACTGTGGAGGACGATAAGAACGGTTACGTCTTTAAATTTAAACACCCAAAAACTTAAGCTTATTTGGAAGAAATGAAAGGGTTTGAAGTTGTACCTCTTGCTTCTTTTTATATTCTTCTGCTTGTTTGGCTGCTAGTTCACCTCTTCTAAAATACTTCTTATTCTATAACAAATGGCATAAGCTTAAAGATGACTATCTCCATAAGCTCTAACACGTATAATAAATAAAGGAACATCATGATCATGCTTACAGCTGTAGCTATGGAATTGTCAGTCGAGTGTCGTCCGAGACGTAGATTTCAAGACCAAAAAAACCATACATATACAGTGTTATTTCATGACTATATACTCACCGACGTGACCTCATTTTGTTCAATTTGTTTCGTTTTTCTGTCGATTTCAGCAAGAAGAAAGTCCATTTCAAAACAAGCAAAACAAAGCAACTATTTTATTTCAGATCGATACGTCATGTAAGTATACGCAATTTCACCTCGGATTGTTATGTGTTTGCTTACATGAATCAAAGACCTGAAGATCAACATGGCGCTTCTGGAAGCAAAGTTGAGTTACTTGATTTGGTAAGAATTACTTTAAACATGAAACTTTAGGCTTATTTGAACCATTCTCATTAATTAATAGTCAACGGGAAAAAAGCGTAAAACGAACAAGCTGAAAAACAATTAAAAATTCCGCTCGTGCGAGTGGAACGCACGTGCGTTTCAAACTTGCATCTGATTATCTCAGGCGGGGCTCATTTGCATTTGGTGTTCGCCTTCGCTTCAAGAAGAATATGGCGCTGTTTTTAAGCCACAAAAATACGGTTAGTAATTGTTAAAGAACCTTATTTCATGCAAAATCGAAATTATGATGACGTGGCGAGGATTTGGCTCTACTAGCACTCTCAAACATAAGCTTACATTTCATCTTACATTATATACATATATGTCTTTCTTTGAACAACTTACTACTTTGATAAACGTGCTTTAAGGTGAGCTTTTGTCAAACTCGTATTTTATATCACATCCTCAGTGAAGTAAAAGTGGTTTGTTGGAATTTTTGGTGTAAACCAGGGATTAACGGTTTTCAGTTTGAAAGGAAGTAAAAGTTTATATAGCCACCTTGGACAATGCAAACAAGCAAAACCACTGAAGAGTCCTACTCCATAACCTTTGAGTAGTAGTAGTAGTAACAGAAAGGCATTATTCAAGTTTAACCTTGGTCTTAGTAGTTTTTTAAAGTCTAGAACTTGAGTCCTTCCGAACAAAACGAAAGTTTGCAACGGTTACGCCAAAACGCAGACTGCAGTCGACTGTGCAGACTGTGCAGACCAGGGGTAAAATATGGTGTTACCCACACTATTATTGAAAGCTAACCGTAAACAGGCTAACCTGAATATTATTTAGGCCTAATTAGGCTTACAGAATGTTATTTAGGCCTAGTTCAGGCTAACAGAATTTTCATTTTACCGATGGTCTGCACAGTCTGCAGTCTGCGTTTTTCAGTGTCCTAGTTTGCAATGCATTAAATATGGTTGATAAAATGTATTGTTCATTAATTTTAGGGTCACCTTCTAAATCTGTCAAAGAAGAAGAGCCTATGGGGATTAACATGGATTGAGAACTGAACTTTTTTCAGAGGGTGAGGATTTTTGTATTTGCTTTTTAAACTTCGTTTTTTAATAAAATTAAGGTAAACTGCAGAATACCCAGCTACTTATTTTCCTATGAATGGCGTGCATTGTTATATGCCTGGTTCTTCCAACATTACCATTTCAAGAATTCAATATTGGCCGGGTATTCTACAGTTACTCCAAAAATATATTTTTTTATTTATTCAATCTTCATTAACTTTTAAAAATGAAAATTAGTGACAGAAATCTTAAGCCCGGTTCAAATATCGAACTTCACATGTCCTAAATCTAATCCAAGTGAGAAAAATCTATTGTTTTCACTCATTTGCATTAGATTTGGCACATGTGAATTTCAGCGTTTGGAGTGGGCCTTACATAATTCTATCTAGCATCCATGACATAACCTTAATAAGAAATTCACCAATTAAGGATTGTACAGTATCACTCAAGGGTATGTTGACAGTCTTGACTTGATCCTCAAAACTTGATTGTCGTGCTCTGAAGTTAGGGGAATAAATCTAAGAGAAGTAGCAAACTTTGAGGTCCACCTGCCAAGTGACCTGCTAGTGTGTGCATTTTTACGTGTACATTTTTGCTTACCAAAATAATGGCAAGTTGTAAATATGCTTTAAAGGTTTGATTAGTTTGTCTGTACATGTCTAAAGGGAATACTTCTTTTTAAAATAATAATTTGTCTTTTGAACCATTTTAACATAATTCTGTGTAGAGCGAAAATATTATTGCAAAAAATGTCAAGTAAACAACAGACAGCTTCAAAAGCCATGTTCAAAACAACTTTGTTTTATCTGAGAAAAGATTGTAGTTTACAACCATCAACGAATTTCCTTAAACTCAAGGAGGTGTGTAGTATGAAAAAATAAACTCAAAATTCAACTAGAGAACAAAGAGATTTTCCATATCTTTTAATTTTAGTTTTACCCAAGTTGGTTAAATCTACAAATAATTTATTTTGGAAATGTAAGATCACTTGCTTGAGGTGTTTCATTTTCCTGATTCCTTCATATTCCTTCAACCGTCCATTCCTGAAAGAGTCACTGAACAAATTCCACGGGAATTTCATTGCAACAATAGCCACTTTGTAGCTTTCCTAGACCTCAGTATTTTTACACCATTTTAGATCATGTCACCTGAGCACTCTATAGGCACTAGCATGGTCGGTTGGAAGATTCAGTTGTTCAGTGAAACGTTCGTGGAGTTTCTCTCGCTTAGTGCTGTTTTGTTCTCATTCAGTGGTCCTAAAGGCTGGACAAGTTTTACAGCATCTGTTTGTCCCAGTAAAATAGTATTAATACTTCCAAATTACTATGACAAGTAAAAATGAAAATGAAAAAATAAGGTGCAAAAATGGAAGAAATACATTGACTAAGAAGTTATGAAAGTACCAAGTCAGAAGTAGATACAGTGGCGACATTAATCTTAGGAGAAGAGAAGAATCCAAATTTGCAGACGCAGGAAATTCCTGATTACACTGTAGAGCCTGATCACCTCAACAACACACTTTTCTACTATATTTGTTCTCTGAAATTGTCCCAAATACATCATGTTGTTTTAGAACCTTGTCAACATAATTGAAATGTCACTTTTTGTTGGCTTTGAAAGACAGGAAAAGCGTCACACTTTGATCCATGACCGAGCAGTGAAGGGGAATGGGTTCCATACTGGGTTGACTTCACAAATTAATTTCAGAGGAAAGTAAAAAAAGTCGCACAGTTTTTTCATGATATAAAAATTAAAGGGATGGTTATTTAAACTGAATAATTATGTTATCAGAGTTGATGACAGATTTTGGATGAAAGTAAATATCTGCAAATGAGGATTGATTAATATGACTGAAAGAAAATGAACTAAAACTAGGGTGAATGAATTTGGATGAAGGTAAATGAGAGCAACTGGGGGCAAATGAGTACAGATGACAGTTGGCTTGAAAGGCATTGTAAGGGGTGTTGATTATAGATGAAGATAGGTGAATGCCTTTAAGGTAGATGATGCCTTTGCCTTCATGGACCTCACCAAAGCTTTTGACTTGGTGAGCAGAAGCGGGCTTTTCAAGATCCTCCAGAAGATTGGCCGCCCACCAAAGCTCCTGGCGATCATCACCTCCTTTCACCAGGACATGCAGAGTACTGCATTCTTTGATGGGGCCACCTCCAATGCGTACCCAGTCAGCAGTGGAGTAAAGCAGGGCTGTGTCCTTGCTCCAACCCTGTTTGGGATTATCTTCGCGATGCTGCTCCAGTATGCCTTTGTAGACTGTACAGAAGGTGTCTACGTCCGGACGAGGTCAGACAGCAAACTCTTACACATCGCCAGACTCCGCACCAAAACCAAAGCTTAGGTGGTGCTTATACAGGAGCTGCTGTTTGCAGACCATGCTGCTTTAACATCCCACAGCGAGAGGGCCTCCAACATCTCGTAGACAAGCTGTCCCATGCTTGCAAGAAGCTTGGGCTAACGATCAGCCTCAGGAAGACCAACATCCTGGCACAAGGTCCTGAGTCCCCTCCAGTTATTACCATCGACAACACAGAGCTGGAGGTTGTGGACACCTTCACCTACTTGGGCTCCACCATGTCAAGCTCGACTTTGCTCGATGCTGAGATCAGCTGCAGGATCTCCAAAGAAGCTGCTGTCATGGCCAAACTCAACAAGCGAGTGTGGGGCAATGACCTGTTGAGCGAAAGGACCAAGATGTGCGTCTACCAAGCTTGTGTTCTTTCGACACTCCTTTATGGCAGACAAGAACGGCGAATCAACAAATTCCACCTCCGCTGCCTTTGTCGCCTGCTGCACATCAGGTGGCAGGACAGAGTCACCAACACCGAGGTCCTGGAGCACACTGGCTCACTGAGCTTGCCATCACTTCTCATTCAGCAACACCTTTGATAGCTCGGCCATGCACATCGCATGGAGCCTGACCGCGTGCCAAGAGAAATCTTTTATGGAGAACTGCGGGAGGGCATCTGTCGCATGGGTCGACCGCTGCTGTGCTACAAGGACGTCATCAAGTGAGACTTGCGATCTGCACTAATCGGCACCAGTGCATGGGAGGACATCGCCAAACACTTGGCGGCAAAGTGTCAAAGCAGGGGTTTCAAAGGCGGAAGCGAACGCAAGAGTCCAGGCTACATGCAAGAGGGCGGCGAGGAAAGAACCCGCAGCCTCTGCGCGCGATTCCACAAGGCACGTCTGCACCACCTGCAACAGAAACTGCCACTCCAGGATTGGGTTACACAGTCTTACAAGATCCTGCCCAAATCCCCAGCGCTGACCGTCGCCTATTTGAGACGAGGATGCCACTACTACCACTACTACTATTAAATATTTTAACCTTCCTATTTAAATTAACACCTGATAAAAAGAGCCTTCACGTTTGAGCTATTAAAACATCAAAATGGCCGTGAAACTCACCAGAATTACACTGTGTCTGATATGTTATGCATCGTTAATTTCACCGAAGATCATCCAATTTCACAGTTGTATTATAAAACTGTGCAAAGAACACAACAACCCACTATATGTTTTTGGAAATATGGACGACATGCCACTGAACCAAATGATCAACAATACCGGAGAGAAGATTGTTAAGATTAGAACGATGGGAAATAAGAATCGCACAACTTCTTTGTTGGAGTGTGCCGGTGACAGATCAAAATTAAGACTTATGATGGTTTTCAAGAGGAAGACAGTGCCTAAAGTTGGAAACAAGCATAGAGTTATCAGCGCAGCCTAAGAGAAAGACTAGATGGATACCTAGGGAATGAAGAGTTTGATGTGCACAACATGGTGGACTGGGGAGACGAAGAGGCCTGCTTAATTATGCTTTTGAAGCTCATGTGACTAAAAGCATAAAAACACCAATTTAGCAGTAATTCTTGGCAGATTGACCTCTGTTCTGCAGCCCCTTGATGTTTCTTAAATAAGCCGTTTAAAGTTGGGGTTAGGGAGTGGTGGATGGCGGATCGAATCAATGGCCACAAAAGGAGCTCTCAGAAGAGCTTGTCACTTTGTGGATCGCTGGTACATGGAGGGAAACTCCTGAAGAGATGATTGAGTGGTCTTTTGTCAAGTGTGGAGTAATAAACAACCTTGATGACACACAAAACGATCTACAATCATAGACAAAACCGTTGGGAAGGTCAGCACTTTTGACGTCTTCATTGCTTCTCTCCCCTCCGCCTTGATTCAATGTTGTGCAAAACTGAATGGTTTTAGTGGGAAATTGTTGTGTTACCTTCCAACATTGAATAGGGGGGAGGGGGGCTATATAAGAAATGAAACTATTTCCTTTGCGCTTTAACAGAAGCAGGTTGAAGTACAGCTCTGGTGCCATTCATTTACATAACCTTCCCAGCTATTTTTGTCTAAGATTGTAGTGTACGAACAACAAGGTGAACTTGTCGATGATGAATCTTTCACAAGAGAACTGTTCAATTGTGAATCTGTGTCAGAGTTTGCATAAAGGTTTTAGTAGTTTGACACTTTACATAGGCTTATTTACTTAACTGTTGTAAGTTGTGGAACAAATTTTCTTATCCACAACATGATTTTTTTTGCACGGGTTTTGCATGAACAATCTCTTTGTTTTCTGCTTGAATTTTTGTTTTCAAAGTGCAGTCTGATGTGCGTATTATACACAGACGCATATCATACATGGGTAAATAGGGTACACTTTACTTCCCTCACTGTACATCCTTCACTAAACTTGTTACAAAGGCTTGGTATGACTAACAGTTCAATTGGTGTCCTGTGATTTGAAAGGAACATGCCACCAGTTCCAAGGTCAGCCTCTGATTCTTTTGGTAGGATCAAGGTGATTTGAAGAACGAGGCTCAATAGTATCACATAAAGGTACACTTGTTTGGTGTGGTCTCATCTCTAGATTGTGCAAATTATGGTTTAAAGAAAGCTGCTGACAGTGGAGAGAACTAATTTGGTACAAGCACTGCCTACTTTATGCAAAAAGATTTCTATTTTGATAATGGACTTAAGTCAGTAAAAGATGTTAATACCACCACTAACCTCAATCAACACTTTTAGAACTTCAAAAGATACCCAACAGCTACCCTTTGGTTTGAGCTGTTGAACTGAAAATTGTTAGAGCATGTTTTCGTGTGAGAGGTCACATGTGCAATAGCCCTCCTAAGATTGCACGTGTTTAGCAGTAACAAGATTAGTCAAGCTGTTCTCCAGAAGACTGTGCAAAGGGATTGACCGAAGCGGAAAATACCATACAGTAATACTCTTTGTTGTTCCCCCCACATTTTGAATAAGCATTGTTTGTTCATTCAGCAACAATCTATCACATGAAGAGGTATTTTATCAACAGTATGTTCAGTCCATGATCCCTTCGGCCTCTGCCTCCTTGATTAATCAAGACCAACAAAGTATAAAGCTTCCACAATGCCACAAGCCCAGCTGTGGATTTGGTAAAGGTAAAGTCAATCAGGCTATGGTCAATGCAGCTACATACATCTAATAAATGAGATCAAACGCACTGCTCCCTGGTTATGAGAAAGGCCTTTGTCACACCTTTTGAGCCTGGGACAATTCTGCGTTTAGAGAAGACAGCTGCTGTACGTTCAGTAAAAATAAGTAAGTGACTTGGAGAGGAACTAGATTATAAAGATGTGTCCAAACTTTGGCAATGGCAATACATCAACTTGCAATCCAGTGCTGGAAAGACGACTCTATATGGTTTTAGAAGCCCAGATTTCCTGTGGCAACCTCTTCCATACCAAGCACAACCAGAGCTTAAGCCACAGTAACTAGATCTACATGACCCTGAAGTGAAGAAAGTAGCTTCTCTTATGATACACTCAAGTAAAGGTCACTGAAATGTCCAGATTGGACAGGTTCTCCAACTGGTTTCAATCAAAACTAGATGCTCCATAACGGTAAACTGGGTTGCCGTGGGTACATGTTTGACCTCCTCAAATTTTTGTACTCATTCTCTAAAACCCTAACGAATTATTGGTCTGGAAACGAAACACTATTTATTTTTAAAAGAGCTTCTTGTTTGCAAATAATTGTTGCATAAATTAAATTTGGTCAAGAACATAAGATTTAACCTAAATGTGTAGTAGATAAGGTGGCTTCCCAAATTAACTTCATTTTACACCAGAATGACTAAACAGCAAGAATGCCTGTCATCGTTATGAAAACTGCTTTCCATATCAAATTTCAACCCATATATGCAAATTAGTGACAGCACAATGAATCCAGAAAGGCAGAAAGATCTCACAAAACCCTTTTCAAGCCGAAACGTTTGTTGAAACAAACAACATATTTGCTATTAGAGGAAAAAAAAACCCTTCCTATTTCATTCCTTGCTGCAAGGAAGCAACACACTGTGTCAAAAACCGTACGCATACGTTCAGTGAGGATCAAACCCTTTTCTGAAGAAGCTTTTCCTTGAACAATGAAGCAACAAGCTTTCTTTGAAATAATTCTTGATGTTTGTTACCTGCATATCCAACCAAAGTTACCACAGAATTTTCCATTTGGTTTCAGTGATGTACATAACGTGACAGTTAATAAAATATTTAGACGGCCAATCGAAAGATGCAATTGTTGTCGAAGTCCATCATTCATCACTTCGAAGAATCCAGATGTTAATTTTCACCGCTTGTGTTGTTTATCTAATTGTCATTCCATTCTCAAGTGATTTTTGGTCTGTTTACGAACCAAGTTTGTTGGGAGATTTCAGAATCATGTTAGCTATTTCTTGTAGAAAGTGTACTTATTTTAATGGGGAAAGTGAAAATTTACGGTTAGTTTCAATAATATAGTTTGCATAGATTATGAAAATTGTACAAACTGCCAAACCGAGTGATCCTTGATTAGTACTTGCCAAAACAGTTCTGACACTCACCTGGGCGAGCAGGCGAGTGTTAATTTCCGACCCTGTTAGTAGATTGTTTCTCTCAGCAAATAAACAGCAGACTGCTAGCACATATCATCAAACTTAGCTGGATGTACTGTCACTCAATGTTTGTGCATTTGATTTGGCCAATTTATTTGTCGGGAGATCAGTCAAGCAACAAGCTCATTTTTTTCACTACTCAAAACTCGAAAGGTTTGTTTTGTGAGTCTTGAGCCAAGTTTTAAGACATTCAAGTGACTGTCAACATATCTTTGAGTGGTACTGTAGTCTTGTGTACATGAAATCTGATTGTGGGTAGAGTCAATACCAGTAAGTATTCCAAACAATGTTCATCTTCTCCTGACCAGAATATGAGGATAAACAACTTTATCTAATCATGCATTTTCCATAATGATAACGAAGTTTGAACCTTACTGCTGACATTAAAATTTTAATGTCTTGGATCAGATAGTATGAGAGTTCCCAGACAAGAGAGGGGTGTTCTGTTTTTAGGAGTAATTGCAAAACTTGTGATTTGGGTTCATTGGGTTTCCGAACAGTAAAAATGTCGAACCACTTGGCCTGGTCAGCCTTGTGGTTTCAATAATGTTGTTTCCTCTTGTTTGGAAACTTGATGAACCCCTTGCATGCATTTTGGAATTCATACATTAAACCTCTGCTTCCAGTCCATTATTATCTGTTTAGAATACCCAGTTGCCAATTCACTCTGAGTATTTTACAGCATCCCTGCTTTTCTCCTATGAGCTGTTTTTGGGTGTCTTGTATCATTGTAAATTGCCTGAAATAGCCAATGGCAGTTGCTTACCATATATGTCAGCCTAATCGCTAGTCAACTACCTGTAACTTGTTATCCAAATTGATGCCTATTTTTATATTCCCCTCCCCTCAGATCATGAAGGCCTCAACAAAGCTGGAAGAGACAGAGATACCCCATGTACCATGATGTTCACGGTGGCCGGCTGTTCAACAGAGGCACGTATAAGATTTGTTAAAAATACATGCATTCAAATCAGTCAAAGAAAAGTCGTACGTGGTGACATAAAGGAAGAGAAATGCAGCCCATGACTAGGGCCACAATACATTGCACTGCATGCATTTGTGTTTTCTGTTATTGATCAGTGCACAATCTGTGAGGACAGACTCTTTGATCTAGAAATACAAAAAAGGTCAAGGATTGGCCTTGGAGGAAGATTGTATTGGTTCTTAATTTAAAAAACTTGCAAGTACAGTTGTAACAAGATAGTGAGGAAGTAAAACAAGATGGTCTTGCATTTTTAACAAACTCTGTGCTTTATTGTCACACAGGGAGGATACTTAGGGCTCAACACAAGTCAAGCAAGAGGGCAAGACAAACAATGAAAGTAGAGGAAGAGGGACATAGAGGTAGCATCTAATAAACATGTTAAATTAGGTAAATATTATGATATTAAGTTTTTGCAAGGCCTCACCTTTCAAAACCAGCCTCAAAAGTCAAGATTAAATGCAGTTGGGGTTAAGCATCTGTTATTCTAACTACCCCTGGGATGACCTGTGGGGCTTCTTACGAAATGAGGGTTATCGGGCTTAAGTATAATTTAAGAATTTTCAAGACTAAGTGTTAATATTTTAAGTCATGTAGACATTTCTGGGATTTTGGTGTCAGTTGATCAGGGACCCAGCAAAATAATGCTCGAGTGTCTAGTCTACATGGAGGATGAGAGACATCATGTGCAACAAAATCATACTTTCTCACAATAATATTGTTATAGAAATGACCCAAATTTAAGTCAAGTGAAGTTTCCATTTGGGGTTCACAAGGAATTCAACCATAGTTAAGCTTCTTTTTATTGGTGAGGCCTTGAAATAAAATGAAACTTATTTTAAGTCGTCGAGCAACAGTGCAACCAGATATAGTCTAACTTGTAGTTACGATTCATCATTGATAACTATTTGGTCAACACATAAATCATAACCAAACGGTGCAACCAGATATAGTCTAACTTGTAGTTACCATTCATCATTGATAACTACTTGGTCAACACATAAATCATAACCAAACACATTTTTTCTCATGTAAATTTGTTTAAGAAAACGTTAGACTAAATTAGAATGTTTACACCAGGTTTACTTTTTTTTATTGATTTTGAAAAGGCGTTAGGTGTCTCCTTTTTTTACGTTATTTAGTCTCCTAAAGTCATTAAAGTTTTGGCATATCTTTAAAATCAATGGGAAACAACATTTTGTTGCCAAAGTAAAAGTAATTAAGAATAAAAATCAGCAATATTAGGTTGGAATGATGTTTGAATGGCTCCCTCATCATTTCCAAATTTGTGAAAGTAGAGTTGGAGCTCATTACCGATATTTAAGGTGGCTTACTACAGATTTTTGAACAAAAAGATCAAGATTTTGAAATCTGTGAAATTAAAGCAACAAGATGTCTCTTCTGAAGTGTTAGTCCCTGCAATTGATGTAAAATGTAATTTTACATAACAAGTAAATGCAAATCAGGGGAAATGCTAGATATAGTGACGGAGACTGGGAACAAGACATTTAAAAGGTTTTTTTTCTCAAAAACAAGCTGTATGACTTTGGTCAAAAAATTGTGAATCAGTAAAATTTTATAAAAAAGGATCTATTAGACAGTTTTTGCAGCGTTTTTGCGTACTTATCTTTAGACAGGGCGCGAATAGGTACGCCTGATACAATCTCTTAACGAGGCATCTGCCTGTAGTCCAGAATCTTGACTTTACTCTGATTGTCAGAAAAACAATAGTGCTCTTGAGCCTTGCTCTGATTGGTTAAAACAGAATCATACTTGTAGTAAAATCGGTTAACAGCTGATCAAATTATGGCCGCAGAGAAGGATTTGAACAGGAATGATATTTAAGCTCTGTTTACAGCTGCTGTCGGCTTTGACTTAGATTTTTTTCCAAAAATCTTTAAAGGAAGAGCATAGAGAATGCATCCAAGGAATTGTTTGTCAATAGTTATTTTACAGCCCCAAACATTCTAGGAAAAAACAACTGCATCGTTACAATTCCACCTACTTGAAAACGTTTATAGTAAATGTGGTAAGTCCTTTGGAATGTATTCAGAAGCAGCAAGTTGTGAATCCAAAAAGAAGTGAATAGAACTTAGTGCTGCCACAATTGGGAAATCAGGTGAGCTTGACAGAGAAATTAGACATTGTTTATGGAAGCGCTGAACAATGGTTTAGTGACACACTTCTCGAGTGGCTGCTGCTGGAAAACTAGAATTTCTCAAAAGTCCATTTTCCTTGGATATATTATTTAGCATCTTTTATTGACATCTTAAATATTCGAGTTTTGAAAAAGGTTCATTGTACTGTTGATTGTGCCTGATAACATGAAGGATTCGCCATTTTCTGCAATTTTGTGTGAAATTCTTTGTTCCTTGATGGTTTGAACAGAGAAACCGCACAAACTGTCAAGCTTTGATTGCATGGATGAAGTCTGACTTCACAGATATTCCAGCTAGAGTTCTATTTTGTTTTCGCCATCTTTCTTGAATCGCAACGTGCAGGTAATTTCCGGGAAAAATCTGAGTGGCTCACATTTATAGCATGACACAGGATAACATCACTCTTGACAGGTGGGCGGTGTACTTTGCACCTGATCACAGGTTAGTGAAAAACCTGTCTGACAGATTTAACTACCAGTATTCATTTCTATACAGGATTACTTTTCTCACTAAGGAAATGCTGGAATTTCAAGGTGGGGTTGAAGGGTCATTTTTAAGAAAAAGGCCTTTGAAAAGTGTAGTTTCTTTTCCCCCCTCCAGGTGCTTGGTCACTATATTTAGCATTTTCCCCTGATTTGTATTTATTTCTTAGGTCAAATTACATTTTACATCAATTGCAGTGACTAACACTTCAGGAGAGACATCCTGTTGCTTTGATTTCACAGATTTCAAAATCCTCACTTTTTCTTCGGAAAACTGTAGTAAGCCACTTTCGTAAATGCTAATGAAAAACATGTTGCATATGATTAAAAAGAAATGCAATGTGAATGCAGGAATGAACTTAACAAATGGTAAACGGCTCAGCGTGCACTATTGAGTTATGGTGCACGCGGGAGGTTGCTAAGCACGAGAGAAGCGTAAGAGTCGCTCGAGGCGATAGCCGAGAGCGACTCTAGCTTCTTGAGTGCTTAGCAAACTCCCAAGTGCACCATAACTCAATAGTGCACGCTGAGCCGTTTACCATTTGTTTTATAACATAATCGTTAACATCACTCCTGCGTGTTTCGCGTATTTTTGCATAAATCAAGTTTGGTCAATAGCCGATGCCAACACAACTTTGCTTTCTAAAGACAACTATGAATTAACAAGACAAAATGATCAACGAACAGTTTTTCCAGACAAAAGTTTTATTGGAATCAACGATAATTTGCTCTTAGGAGAAAAAACATTTTCTTGTGAGCGTTGACACAAACTCAGTGTCTTTGCACATGCTTCGCCTTTGTTGAAAGAGATCAACCTATCGCAAACAGCACAAATTTTCCAAGCCAAAAAAGCGACGTTACACTATTTCAGCTCAAATGGCCGATGAAATAAATCTCAAAAGGATCATCGACATTCCAAAACACCATTTACCTTCCTGTAGCATCTTCTCCCGTCACATAAAATCCACTTCAATTCCGCGATTCGGCTTCAATATTTGAGTAGAGTTCAGATTGTTTGGAAACCAAAGCAGTACAAACACGAATTCGCTCTTTCATTGCTTTAAGACCTTCAATCCTCCTTTTCCATTGCTGATTAATCTTTAGGGCTATATCATTCAATTTTGAGCTCTGTAGAGGCTCGCCCCTATTCTAAGAGGAGGAAGTAAGTCTTGGAAAATTAAGCCTCATGCGCTAGTGATGGCATCTTAGTCTTTCCACAATCTCGGAAAGTAAGATCGCATGTCAGCTGTCGTCAGCGAGCATGCACCCATGGGCAAATGGTAAATGACCAACTGGCCAATCAGAACATGTGTTTTATCCAAGCTATGTTATAAAGAGTGTTAATACTCAATCGAGGAAAACATTAACTAATTGACACTGCACATTCCATGCACATTGTAATACAGCACGTTTTTCACAAGCATGTTATTGTATAACAAGATCCGATCATAGTTTCATGAATTTGAACATGATGAGTGAGTCATCAAAACGTCATTCTAACCCACTGTCACTGATTTTCATTATTAATTGTTTATTTAGAACCTCTTTTATTTGAATTTCAAAGTGAAAGTTGCATACATGTATTAATCAGTGGATGGGCATGAGATCTTTTGAGATGCAAAAGTAATGTAGACAAGGCAGCCAACTTTCTCCTAATTTATTCAACCATTCAGCAGACATTTTAGCCACTGCTCTTTGGAGTGATAAAAACATATAAGGTTTATCTGTGAACAATGACGAAATTAAGATAATCCAGTAGTATTCTGCTAGCATTGGTCCCTCCTCTTGTCAGCAATGCGTAATGATTCTAGCAAAATTTGTAAACTTGAAACTGAATGATATCGTATTATGACAGAAGCACTTTTATGGGTTTGCACAAGTACTGGAAATGACAAAGTGACACTCACTTGATAGCTTAGGAGACAAATGTAAGTACTTTGTCAGCGTTTCAGTTTGAACAACTACAACTGTGACTTTGATACACACAAGACTTAACATACAGAATAAAACACTACAAACGCTAACCCAACACTACAGTGTCTACTCTAAAACTGTTTCACAGATTCTACAGCCCTACAACAATCGTGTTGCTCACAGACCCATTACTACTTAACAAAAACTACTTGTGAAAGGCAAAGAGACAAACCAAGGGGCAGAAAAGGGGCATTTTCCAGATCAAATGCTGTGATTGGCAGGCCACTTTTAGAGGTGAGACCTGCAGAAACCTGAACGCAAGATTGGCTGGACACATTCGAGTGACAAGAAATGGTGATATCAACATGCAATAACATTGCTGAACACCATTCACAGACAGACCAAATTCCCTTTAGGAATCTTCTGAATGAATTTCCCATAATACTCTGGTGACCAATGGATCGTACTGGAAAGCTGGTTTGCTAACTTAGAACAGAGACCATTAACCCAAGGCCTACAACGTATTAAGAACAACAAACAAACAAACAATTTACTGACTTACTGAATCTCATAACATTAACTAATGGAATGAAACGTACATGTAACAACACTTTTTACAGTCTTCAAATGCAATTCACATCTCTTATTCTTATGTACATAATTCTATTATCTAGTTTTTAATTCATTGTCATTGTAAAGCAGTTTTTAACCTTCGAATTATCGCTATATAAAATAAAGGTGTTATTTATATATTATTAAATTCTACCCTTAACTGGCAATCTATGAATAACATAATGACAGTTGATCCATCACATCAATGACCAGAGTGTTTATACCATCTAAGTGTCAATGGCCTGCGATCTGTCCCTGAGTCGTTTAAATGTGTTGGAAATATCAGAGACCCACTGTTACGAGAAATCACTATAATTACATCATTAGTTTGTTTTTTGTATTGTCTGCACAAACAACTAGTTCTTTAATTTTCTACCTAATAATTAAGATAAAGAGGAAAGTTACAGTAGCATAAAATTAATGATCCATGTGACCGTGCAGAATAGGTGTGATATATGTTATCGGTATTTTCTTTAACATTATTATCCTTGAAGATACATTCCTCAGAAAATGTTTTCCAATGTCTTTTTTAAAGGAGCTCTTAGACTACCAATCTGAACAGAATTAAACTTAAAACCTCAAAGCATGAAACTCTGAGTAGCGATCAACGTTTCTGAACCAGCAGTCAATTTCTAAAACGAAAGCAAACAATACATATATTACTGCTTTAGTTCTAGGAGATGATTACTGGTTCAAAAACATTGATCGCTGCTCAGCGTTTCATGCTTCTTGTGAAGCAATAATCAGGCAACTGTTCAAAAATAACGAACTCAATCTTAGACGAAAGAAAATGAGGCACAATGCACCTTGCTAGTGCACGGAACACAGATCTGCTATCAGGCAATTACATGTTTACACTGTTCAAGATGAATTTTTTTAGGATGCCTGCAACTCGACTTACTACGGTATCTCTTTGTAACATTCGAATTGAATCTCGCTAGTTTAATTTAACTCTTCATCATTTGATGTTGAACTCGGTGTTGAGATCTTGGAGATTCCGTGTTTGCTTACTTTGGTTGTGACAGTAGACCAGTGCAGTACATGTGTTATTATTGACCTTAAAAGCAGCAATTTTTTTACTTTTATGTGACAATATTCATTATAGTAGCTCTATACGTGTATAATAATTTATTAAGATCATATTATAGAGATGTCAGTTTCCGAAGGTTACATTTTTTACTTACACGGTACCCAGTCTAAGTTACCGGTAGTTAGAGAAAAGTTTGCATAAATGTACTCTACAAGTAAGGAGCATATTATGCGTGGATGTACATTAGACAGAAATAAAATGGTAGTACTGTAGTACTGCCCATAGCACAACTACCACCACCACCACGACTACCACGACCACCACGACTACCACGACCACCACCACTACCACTACCACTACCACTACCACGACCACCACCACGACTACCACGACCACCACCACTACCACGACCACCGCATGACTTTTGCCACCCACCAACTTCAACCAATTTTCATTTTCCCAGCCACAACTACTTTGAGTAGGACTGCAACTACCATATCACCAATGCCTATTACTACTACTGCTACTACAACTGCTACTACTACTACTACTACTGCTGCTGCTGCTACTACTACTACTACTACTACAACTACTCCTACCACTACTACTACCACTACTCCTACCACTACTCCTACCACTACCACTGCTACCACTACCACTACTGCTACCACTACTGCTACCACTACTGCTACCACTACTGCTACTGCTACTGCTACTGCTACATTGTGCTGCTGCTACTACTAGACTACCACTACTACTACTACTACCTCCGCCACTGCCACTGCCACTGCCACAGCCACAGCCACAATAGCTATGACTTCTAGGACTATCATTACTATGAGCACTGCCTGCACAACTTAACTACTAGTATTACCACCACCACCACAACCATGGTCACCCCCTTCAGATTAAGCCGCCACAACAACACCAGTACTACGCCTGCAGTTGGAGTGATTTTTTAGTCTATCAATATTTATTATTATTATTATTTATTATTATTATTATTTTTCACTTTCCTTATTAAAACATTAATGAGGTTCATATAAATGTGTTTGTAGAGCAAACAATTGATTCCCTTTTAAGCATGACAGTGGTGGCTTGCCCTAATTTTTTGATCAAAAGAAGGCTTTTTTTCACATCACCAAATTGGTGACATTCTGCCAAAATTTCTTTTTTTTGATTTTTAGCACCAAAGTTTACTATTAATAGTAATATCTGTGTAGGGTCATTACTTTCCATCAACACACACAGTCAAACTCCATACCCAGTGAATTGTGGATTAATTTTCCAAAACGTAGTAATGAGCTTTTTCTAGTAAACTTCAAACATACATTTCTTCAGTTGTTTGTCATTTGTCATTCCTCATTTCTCATTTCTCATTTCTCATTTCTCATTTCTCATTCCTCATTCCTCATTCCTCATCCTGAGTACATGCGTACATACTTCACTCGCCATTCACCATACGGGCTTTTCATGGCCAATGGAACGAAATCAGTGAAACAACAGAATAGAAAAACAACTTTTAAGAAACCCACCTGGCAGGAGGCAAACCAGTTGGATATTGACAAATGCAGCCAAGGACTACCATTATCAAATTCAACTAGCAGTCAGGATGGGCCTCCAACCTTCAACCTTCAACCTTTAACCTTCAACCTTCAACCCACCTCAAGGCAAGTGCCTTAACTACCAGGCCGCACTGCCTCTCACTTTTGTTTAAAATCTTAATTTTATAATTGGTTTGTTAGATAACAGGACAAAGTTATCCTAGTTGAATGGCCTAGCTCACTTAGAGAAAATAAAAACTAAATAGTGGGAAATGCTGATAACAACAACAACAACAACAACAACAAACAACTTTATTTATAACCAAATTAAAGGACATTTACAAAATGAGTGTTGATAAAACAAATAAGAGTACATGACAGCTATCCTTAGTTGTTTTAGTTGTTTACATCAAATTCTGTTAAGGTTGGGTACTCACGTTCAGCAAACCATTTAAAACAATAGTTGAATTGCTTTATTTGATTGCTTATAATATAACTTTATCAGAACATGTGAAGAGTTTAGGGGCAGATGAACATATGAGGTGAAACAAGTTAGGTGTATAGAAACTAGACAAAAACATGAAAGGGTGTTAGACAAGCTCAGAGCTTTTTCAAACTTCTTGGTCGTACATTTATTTCCAAAAGATATTTTCAATCAGACTCTAAACTTAACGAAACATAATGATGACAACTATAGTTCCTGGTTCCTGTGTAGGCATTAGATTCTTGTTGTTGAATAAATAGGTTAGCTTAGTACCTTAGTAGCTTAACTTTCAAACTTTTCATAGGTTTTCTTGAGATGTCAATTAACTTTCAGTCGTCCCCATCTTAAGGATGTTAGCTATATCTGTGTTGCACTGTAATATTCAGTTTGGGTCAGTTAATTTAAGGAGGCTCAAACAAGTTTCACAACGCTGTATTCAGCAGCCATGTTATGGTACCATGTGAAACATTCATGTCATGTCATGACCTCCATTTTCTTGTTCCCTCAAAGTAGCTAGCAGGCAAAGTTCAAACTCTGAAATGTCCAAACAAGACTTCACACAAGAGCACATACAATCACTAAGACACAAATGAGAATACATACAAACGCAACGACACAGGTACACAAGACTATATACCAACACTAAGACACAGGCACCGACACCTGACTGCGAGTAGTCCTTTCATAAATCAGACTTAACTGATTAGAGTGTAATCTGAAGTGCTAGTTTTCTTCCCCATATGAACCAAGTGAGCGTTAGCCCTTTTAATGGAAACGGGCCCACCCTGGTCAGAGTTTTTCTCTGTTCTTGTGTGGGCCCGTTTCCATTAGTAGGGCTAACGCTCACATGGTTCATATAGGGTACAAACCTAGCACTTCACATTACACTCTAATCAGCCAACGTTTGCAAAAAACGTAATCCTTCCTTCCTTCCTTCCTTCGAGCGGCCCGCTTTTCTGAGGCAGTCGTCTTTTGTCACGCAACTAAATAAAATGACCGAGGGAGGCTTGGGAGCTTCTCTTCCCAAGCCTCCCTCGGTCATTTTACTTGTTTGCGTGACAAAATACGACTGCCTCAGAAAAGCTGGCCGCACGACTGATTTATGAAGGGAGTGCTCGCAGTCTACACCGACAAAAACATAAACACTCAAACATAGGTACCCAAGAGTACATACAAACGTCAAGACATAGGCACAGGCACAGGCACAGGCACAGGCACAGGCACAGGCTCAGGCTCAGGCTCAGGCTCAGGCTCAGGCTCAGGCTCAGGCTCAGGCTCAGGCTCAGGCACAGGCACAGGCACAGGCACAGGCACAGGCACAGGCACAGGCACAGGCACACAGAGTAGATACAAACACGAAGACTTAAGTGCACAATTGTACATGTACGTACAACTGCAAGGACACAGGCACGCAACCACGCAACCACGCAACCACGCAACCACGCAACCACGCTACCACAACAACACACGCAAGAGTAGATACAAACACGAAGACTTAAATGCACAATTGTATATGTACGTACAACTGGCAGGCACACAGGCACACAGGCACACCGGCAAACGGTCAAACGAAAGTAGCACGAATAGCGAAAAACAGTCAAACTTAAGTGCACAACTGTACATGTACGTACAACCAGGCACACAGGCACACAGGCACACAGGCACACAGGCACAGAAGAGTTTGTTCTTTGCTTGCTAAGTACTTAAAGGGAACCTCCACTAAAACAACAAAATAACTTTAAACCACAGAACATAATGTTTACAACTGGAATTGCTCAATCTTTTTCCAATGAAAGCGTTTGTATTCGAGAAAAATAAATTCTAAAAACGCTTATTTTGGATTTCAAATTTCCCGGGCGCCGCCATCTTGAATAATTGTGACGTAACTTGGTTGCCCTATTGTTTCAGAACAATAAAATTACGTCACAATTATTCAAGATGGCGGCGCCCGGGAAATTTGAAATCCAAAATAAGCGTTTTTAGAATTTATTTTTCTCGAATACAAACGCTTTCATTGGAAAAAGATTGAGCAATTCCAGTTGTAAACATTATGTTCTGTGGTTTAAAGTTATTTTGTTGTTTTAGTGGAGGTTCCCTTTAAAAGCTATAAGAAAATGGGGTTTTTCAGATACAAGAGTTTAAAGTGAACTTAAACTGAACTTAAACTCAACTTAAACTCAAATATGTTTTGGGTACAATGTTGATCTCCCCACCAAAAGCAAACATTTTTTACGAATGAATGAAGGGGGTAGTTTGGTGCTGCGTCGGTGGGGAAGTAGTGTACAAAATTTGGTGTTAACAACGGAGTTGATAAGGTAAATTGGCCACCGTTTCGAGCGTTAGCCCTTCGTCAGAGCGAATCGAGGAATTGTGGGTTATGTGTAGTTTTTATAGTATAGTAGAGTAGAGTAGGAGCTACGCTATTGGTGGTACCATGGCAACGTGAAAAATAGGAATGCGTTCGTTGATACCGTGAGGATTAAGGGTGCCGATTTGGAAGATGAATTTTTGTTCCAGATTCTTGTGGCTTTCCGTCGTACCTAGATGTAGGGAAAGGCCGCAGATAGCCATGTGTTTTTGGAAAGGTTAAGGAGATTAAAATGACGAACGACTGGCTTAGATGCATCCTTGTCATTGGCGAACACCTTCCCGATGTTGAGAAGGATGCATCTAAGCCAGTTGCTCGTCATTTTAATCTCCTTAACCTTTCCAAAAAAACACATGGCTATCTGCGGCCTTTCCCTACATCTAGGTACGACGGAAAGCCGCAAGAATCTGGAACAAAAATTCATCTTCCAAATCCTCACGGTATTAACGAACGCTTTTCACGTTGCCATGTTACCCCTAATAGCGTAGCTCCTACTCTACTATACTATAAAAACTACACATTCCTCGATTCGCTCTGAGGAAGGGCTAACGCTCGAAACGTCAGCTTTTAGAATCTCTGTTCGGTGGCCAATTTACATTATCAACTCCGTTGATAAAACCAAATTTTCGTAAACATGTTTTACCATTGTTTCCTCCAAATTTCACTTTTTATCTGCCGGGCAAGGCGTATAGTTATTAAAACTAGCAGTAATTTAGACCCACGACCGTGATGTGAGATGCATGGGTTAATTCGCAATTTTGCGTCACAAACTGCTTCTCACATCACGGTCGTGGGTTCCTGCTCTTTCTGCCAAGTATACGTGGCTTGCACGGCACAGAAAAGGCGAAATTCCGGGTGACATATGTTTGCTTTGGATGGGGAGATTTATATTAGGAACGAAAAATATTTTGAGTTTAGCGGTGTTTTTAGATGGTATTCTCTCAAGGAAAAAAAAAGCGTTTCATGTGGTACCATAACATTGACGTAATTTTTGAACTTTGGGAGGGTAAAATATTTTAGCCAGTCTTTGGTCGTAAATTTATTGAAGAAAAAAGGCAATTACCTAATCTTTTTCTCGATTGTTGAAATAATTTCACTTTCTGCGCGGCCACTGGTAACTTTTTTTTTGATGTAATTAATGCAAACTTGTTAACCTTAAGTGCTATTGTCTAAGGTGACCTTGGTTGACCTTGGCTAATTTTCCCGCCAAAAGACTTAGAAAAAATACGGCGTCACAAATACGCATGCGCCGTATTTTTTTTTTAAAAAAATTACAAACTTGTAAGATGAATTGTATTTCAAGAAAACAATATAAAAAACACTTTGTCTTTATTTTTTCAATTATATTAATCTGATGAGTGAATTACAAACAATAAACACATCAAAACCCTTTCTCTGTCTTGAGTTTTTATTTTTTCAATGGCAATTTATACAATAAATAATTATATTCCCTCTTAGGAAAAACTATCGATTTTTTTTAAAAAGTTGGCGCATGCGTAGTTTAAGCGCCTATATTTTTTCTAAGTTTTTTGGCGGGAAAAATTGGTGCAATTTGCACAGCGTTTCCCCTGACAATATTTTCAGCAAAAAAGTTTTGAAGAACTTCCCCAAAAGTTTTAAAAACATTAAAATACCAATGACATTTACAAGGAGGATCTTAAAACAACATGGCACTAAAAGCGCATTGTTTCAATTCGCGCTGGTCCTACCGAAAAAGAGCTATGTCAAGGGAGCACGTGCCAAGTTGTTTTAAAACTGAAGACCTTTTCTACTGGAAAGTGAATTCAAAGTGGTGAAAACTTGTATGCGTCGCGACGCTCTACGTCCTTAAAGTGCCCATAACCCCAAAATATTTTTTTCGCTAAAATGAATCATCTTTGCACCTGTTCGAAACGCATCACGGCTCTTTTTTCCTTTTTCCAACAAATCCTGCCATTTTAGAGGCTTCGAAAGTTGCGAAAATCCAAGAATGTTTTGTTCACGACCGAGTCATATGTGGTGTGGGTCTATTCCTGTTTTAACGTCACCAACTGAATGCATGCAAAGTAGATTGTGACGTAAAAACGGGAATAGACTCACTCCCCTTCTGATTCGGTCGTGAACAAAAGATGCTTGGATTTTCGCAACTTTTGAAGCCTGTAAAATGGCAGGATTTGTTAGAAAATGAAAAAAATGGCCGCAGTGCGTCTCGAACAGGTGCAAAGATTCATTTTAGCGAAAAAAATATTTTGGGCTTATGGGCACTTTAACATCAGTGTCCAGTAGTCAAAGTCTTCCTCCGAACTGAGCGCAGAAAACCGCAATGTCTGTTTACGATCTTGCTTTTGACACCTTTTCATATAATGATTTCGAAATTTCCAACCGATAGTTACACAGACAACATCAGACCGCAAAAAGAGAAAGACTGTGTGGTTAAGTCTTAGTCTTTGTACATCCTGTCTTGTTCTCTTTTGTACCCAACTCTTAGTGTTTCTACATACACGGTTGTGTTCCTATGCCTAAGTGTCTGTATGTACTCTTGTGTCTTAGTGTTTTTACATACGATTGTTTGCATGTGCTACTTTGTACATATGTCTTAGTGTTTGTAAGTACTCTTCAGTGGTTGTGGTTAAGTCTTAGTCTTTGTACATACCGTCTTGCACCTATACCACACTGTTTGTCTTGTACTCTTCTGTGCCTATGAGATAGTGTTTGTGTATACTCTTGTGTGGCTAAGTACTATTATGTGCCTATGAGATAGTGTTTGCATGTGCTACTTTGTGCATATGTCTATGTTTGTACGTACTCTTGTGTGGTTGTGGTTGTGGTTGTCTTTGTACATACTCTTGTGTGGCTAAGTACTATTGTGTGCTTATGAGATATTGTTTGCATGTGCTACTTTGTACATATGTCTGCATTTGTATATACTCTTGTTAGGGTTAGACCCTAACCTAATCCTAACACTCTCTCAGTGTTTCTACATATGGTTGTGTGGTTGTGTGCCTGTGCCTATCTCTTCGTGTTTACATATGCCGCTTAATGCTTATGTCTTAGTGCTTGTATGTACTCTTATTTGCCTATGTCTTTGTGATTGCACATGAAGCTTTAAGCATATGTCTTAGTGTTTGTACATACTCTTGTGTGCCTATTCCTAAGTTCTTGTAAGTACTCGTCTGTGCCTACGAGATAGTGTTTGCATGTACTACTTTATGCGTATGTCTCTGTGTTCGTATATACTCTTGCGTGCCTATGCCATAGTGTTTGTATTGCACTCTTGTGTGCCTAGTCCTAAGTTCTTGTAAGTACTCGTCTGTGCCTACGAGATAGTGTTTGCATGTACTACTTTATGCGTATGTCTCTGTGTTTGTATATACTCTTGTGTGCCTATGCCATAGTGTTTGTATTGCACTCTTGTGTGCCTATTCCTAAGTTCTTGTAAGTACTCTTCTGTGCCTACGAGATAGTGTTTGCATGTGCTACTTTATGTGTATGCCTAAGTGCTTGTAAGTACTCTTGTATGGTTAAGTCGTAGGGTTTGTGCATACTCGTGCGCCTGTGTCTGTATGTACTCTTGTGTGCATTTGTCTTAGTGTTCGCATATGCTGCTGTGGGCCTGTCTTTACTCTTGTGTGCCTATCTCTTAGTGCATGTCTCAGTGTCTGTTTGTGCTCTTGTGTGCCTATGCCATAGTGTTTGTATTGTTACAGTAGTCTTGCGTGCCTATGCGTAAGTGCTTGTAAGTACTCTTGTGTTGGTGTGGTCAAGTCTTTCGACGTACTGTCTTGCACCTATTCCACACTGTTTGTCTTGTACTCTTGTGTGCCTATGAGTGTTTGCATGTGCCACTTTGTCCCTGTGTTTGTATATACTCTTGTGTGGCTATGTCTTAGTGTTTGCATGTACTCATGTGTGCCTCTTCCCTTGATTTGTATGTACTCTTCTGTCCGCTACATCTGACTGTTTGTTTGTATGTATTCTCTTGTGCATACATGTTAGTGGTTGTATATACTATTGTGTGCCTATATATGTACATGTGAGTATATATGTACATGTGAGTACTTATGTCAGTGGTTTTATGTAGTCTTTTGTTTGTATGTACTCTTACATTGCTATGTCTGTGTGCTTGTGTGTACTCTTGTGTGTGAATGAATGAATGAACTTAATTGATGCATCTCATTTCTAGGCTACAAGATGTTCTCTAGTGTTGTGTGCCTATGTCTTAGTTCTTGTATGTATTATTTTGTTGCAGTGTCTTGGTTGGTATTTGTATGTACTCTTGTTTGCCAGTGTCTGTATGGCAGGTAAAAAACGCAGGTCACAGGTCTTTGTTTTACCAATACAGAACAAACCTAAACATTCATTAAAGCTAACCTTAGGCCTAATTAGACCTAAACAAGAGTTTTTAGGCTAAGGTTAGCTTTAATGAATGTCTTGGTTTGTTTCTGTATTGATAAAACAGAGACCTGTGAACAAGACCTGTGACCTGAGATCTGTGTTTTGTACCTGCTTATGTCTGTACATGTGTTCCAGTGGTTTTATGTACTGTGAAAGCGCTATGTATGTGTATGGCGGGAGAGGACAAAACGCGGAGCCCTACTCCATAGAGTACCCTATGGAGTACCCAAATGGAGTACCCTAAAAATACTATTTCAAATGAGTACTGTTGATCAATGTGTAGCAGCATCTGAAATATTGCTTACTTAAGCCTCAACACCCATTTTAAACCGCATTGTTCAACAGTATTTAAGTCTAAGCACCCATTTTAAAAAGGTTAGCTTACGTGAAGTAATCAGCCATCAACAATAATCGAAAGCTAACCTTTTTAAAATGGGTGCTTAGACTTAAATACTGTTGAACAATGCTGTTTAAAATGGGTGTTGAGGCTTAAGTAAGCACTATTTGAGATGCTGCTTACACATGGATCAACAGTATGCATTCGAAATAGTATTTTTAGGGTACTCCATTTGGGTACTCCATAGGGTACTCCATGGAGTAGGGCTCCGCGTTTTGTCCTCTCCCGTGTATGGCCGTGTGTTTGCACCTGGGTTTTCTCCATCCCATTTAACTGCCCTTGGGTTTCTAAGGATGTATGAAATGCTGTTTAGTTTGATGTTTAGTTCTGTGTAACTACCCCTTTTGATCAAAATTAAAACGATGTCATTGTCTCTTTACGTAAACCAGACATTGGAGTTTCGCTAATTATATTTGTTATTAATGTAGCAAACAAGTAGATGATTTTAGGGGGCTTTTGGCTTTCAATAAAATTGTGACAAAATGCCTTTGTCTTTGTTTTCGTTTGTATCTTAATATCTTGTGTTGACTGCTTTGGTGATTTGCACGTTCTGTTATGCTTGTGTGTCTCAGTTAGTATTCTACTCTTGTGCTCCTGTCATGGTGCTCCTGTGCACTCTTGTGTGTCTATGCCCTTTTGTCTGGGTGTATTCTTACGTGTTCCCAGTTCTAGTGTTTGTATGTTGTCTTGTGTCCTAGTGTTTGTCTCCACTCTAGTGTTCCAGTGTTCCAGTGTCCTAGTGCAGGTGTGTATGTACTCTTGTGTGCCTGTGTCGTAGCGTTTGTTTGTACTCTTGTGTGCCATGTCTTAATGTTGGATGTACTCTTATGTACCTATGTCTTTGTGTTGGTATATACTGTTGAGTGTCGGTGTTGCTTTTGTGTCTTAGTTATTGTGTAGTCTTGTGTGCCAGTCTGCTGGTGTTGGTGTATACTCTTGTGTTCATATGTCCTAGTGGTTGTGTGTACTTTTTTGTGGCTATCTCTTAGTGTTTGTTTGAACTCTTGTGTGCCTATCTCTTAGTGTTTATATGTTTTTCTTGTGCCCCTATGTCTCAGTGGTTGTATGTACTCTTGTCTTCCAGTGTCTTAGTGTCGGTTTGTATGTACTCTTTTTTACCTATTTGATGGTGTTATATACCCTTGTGTACCAGTCTTGACGGTTGTGTGATGTCTTGTTTAGTCTGCTTAGGCTTAGGCTTATTGTTTGTATGTAGTCTTGTATGCTTCAGTCTTTACGTGTCAGAGTCATAGTGTCTATATGTATGCTTTATTGTGTCAGTTACTTGTTGTTGAAATTTGCTATTTTGCCTTTTGTCCTCTTTGTTTTCATTTGCACATGTTTCCTAATGTCTTTATTTTGTGTTAGAGTTTGCACGTTTGTTCCATTTTGTGTCACTAACTCGCCTGCTACTACATTGAAGTGTTAGTTGTTTGTTGCATCATGTATTATAGTGTTTGGCTATTCTTTAGTTCATCTCTGTGAATGTGTCCACAGTGGTGTCCACTGGTTAGGGTGCTTGCCTAAGACTTTGAGGGTTCAATACCCTTTGCGACCACTTGTTGAATTTGGTCCTGGTGGTCCCTGATCCAACTTATCGGTTGTGATTTTAAATGTAACCAACTGGTTTGCCTACAGCCAGATGGGATTCTTAACAGTTGTTGTTTACGTGATTTTGTTTCATTGTCCCTGAAACGACCGTATGGGTAGAGAGGTCAGTTTATGTATATATGTTGTGGTTTAAATTTTTTCTTGGTTTAAAATTTTTCAAACCAGTTCAATTTAAATTTTTCTTTGCCAAATATTCATTATCATAATCTGAAACAAAGGATAATCAAAATTGAATTGGTTTAAAACTTTTTGAACCAGGAAAAACTTTGAACCACAACATTTACGTCTCAATGTTCTTGTGTTTTGTTTGTTTGTATTGTTTGTTTGTACTTTTCACTTTTGTTTGGCATGTCTATTCCAGGGAAGGGTGGTAGTGGGTACCATAGCTGAAACAACCCAAACCTTTCCAAAAAAGTTAACCTTTGGCCTAAACGCTATGCGTTAGATAACGTTTAAAGTTGCCTACCACCTGAACACAGTTTTCCACTTTATTCTCCGAAATTGTCCCAAATCCATTGTGTTGTTTTTAGAACCTTTGGATTGAAAATTCGTTTTTTTATTTGCTCTCAAAGTCGGAAAAAGTGGTTATACTTTGATCCATAACCGAGCAATGAAGGGGAATGGGTTCAATACCGGGTTGACGTCACAAATTCATTCCGCATCGCCGTTTTTCAAAAAAAACAGCAAAATGCAAAGTCGTCTATGACGTCAACCCAGTATTTAAACCTATTCCCCTTCAATGCTTGGTTATGAATCAAAGTATAACCATTTTTGCCGGCTTTCAAAACAAATAAAAAAGTCAGAACTTTAAACAAAACGACAACACTTTTGTTTTTGAGACATGTTTCAACAGAAACTTCTGTCGTCTTCAGTTGATTAATGTACAAAGCGTTAGAAGTTGAATTTATAAATAGGAAAAAGTGCTAATTATGCTAGTGACAACGAAATGTACATAAAACGTGACAATGTGAGAATTAAAAGGATAAGTTTTAGATTCTCACATTGTCACGTTTTATGTACATTTCATTGTCACTAGCATAATTAGCACTTTTTCCTACTTATAAATTCAACTTCTAACGCTTTGTACCTTTATCAACTAAACATGACAGATGTTTCTGTTGAAACATGTCTTATAAACTTAAAAGTTTTGTCGTTTTCTTTAAAGTTCTGACTTGCCTGCTAATATCAAGATCCTTTGGAAATAAAAAAAGTGAATTTTCTAAAAGCAACACAGTGTATTTGGACGATTTCTGAGAATAAAATGACGTGAAAACTGTGTTGAAGTGATAGGCACCTTAAGCCAAAGGTTAGCATTTTTATAAAGGTTTGTGTTGTTTCAGCTATGGTACCCCTCACCCCCAACGCCTACCCCCGGAATAGACATGCTGCTTCTGTCCCAACTTCGTTTGAAATGCCAATGCCTCCTTAATCTCATACCTGTTGCTACATACAGACCAATATTATTTTTAAAGATCAACCTTGAGCGATCATTTCCAGACTTATCAAATCGTTTATCTTTCGCAGAAGATGTCCAAATGGCCTCTCAAAATTTGGAGCAAAATCGCGCATTTTTGGTGAGAAAATCGCTGCCTTTTTGCGCTAACAGTGGCGAACAAAGAATCGTGAAGTGCAATCGCTCAAAATTGTAATGGTGGCTTAGAAGAAAACGAATTTGAGCTATCTTAGTTTGCCATGAAAAACATGAATCTCTGCAAGACGATCAACTGTTGACATCCTTGCTGTGAACTTTTTGTCCTGTTACTCCTTTCCAGAAATGCTTAGTCCTCCTTCCAACGGGTAAATCGAGGTGCCGGCTAACGAGGGCACTTGCTTTTTCCTCTTGAAAATTGAAAGTAATCTAATCTTAACAGAAATTTATATATGTTGTTAAGCCACCATTAAACTGTACACTACTACTAAGATTCTTAGCTTTGTAGACTTCCACCCAATTGAACTGTCTTGAACTTCTTTTTCTTGTGTTTGGTTTCCTCTTTGATCTTGTCCTGAAATTATAAATTAAAGGCGAGTTCATTAGATATCTCACAAGAACTAAAATAAACACCTCTTGGTCAACTGATGTTCGTAAAATAAAACACTTGCTATACCAACCTTTGAACAGTACTTTTGTTAGAAACACCGTCTCCGCGCATAAGTCTTCTTGAAGTGACAGTTAATTCCTGCAAAACGAGCAAAACAAGCAATTAGTTTCGAAATAATTTATACCAAAATCCGATATGATCTTCAGACGCTACACGCTTAATCGTTTGTCACTTGATTAGCAAACATGGATTATCATTGTACAGTTTTCTAAACAGCCAAATTAAACAATTTGTTTCGAAACGCTAACCAAATTTAGGACACAAATTCTCTCTTTAGTTGAGACAGTTTCAGTCGCAAATTGTTAGAAAGACAATACTTTGGAGTTGGGATTCACTTCATCACATAGAACTTGCATATTTTATAGCAAATTACCGAATTTTTATCAATTGATTTTATGTAACACGTTTGTAACATTTTTGAACATTGAAATTGAGAAACAGGAGGAAAATTCAGGACTTCATTCTCCCGGTCGTGGAAAGTTTAAATATCAAGTAACTTTTTCTTCACAAATGGCATAAGTTTGAAGCTGAATTCCAAATATTCAACTCGTAAACTTGGGGCCACGTGCAATCGTTACAATGTTGCTTTCCTCCACTCGCCGGCGAACAAACAAATGATGAAAAAAGCACTCGAGATGTCGCTAACGCTTACCTTTGAACAAAATTAATGGCGTGGAGTCCCTCCTCTGAGCCATACGAATGTCTTTATTTTTTTCTCAAAGTTAAAGTAGGAGACATCTTGACAAGACAAGGAGAAGGAGATTCTGGCATATTTTCATGAATAATGCATTAGTAGTTTGGAACCAATTGCCGATAGTTTACGTCATAGGTATGGCACACACTTTTAAAGCTCATCGCTAAAGAATGTGTAAAGTTTGAAAATTGATTTTTTTAAATTGACCTGCGGGAAAAAGACTTAAATGACGGTAAACGAATAATATAATTTGAATTTTTGGCGCATTTTCTCATGACAAAGATTGTTTTTGCAATTTGGAAATTGAAATCTTTATTTGTAGGTTTGCAATGCGTGCTGAAAATCACGTCCAAATATATCATGGTACACAGTAACTAATGGAGCATTAAATAATTGATACTTACCAAGAAAGCTAATATTATCGTAAAGTAGGCAGCTGTTCAGACCAAATTCACCCTTATAAAAACTTCATTATTAACACAATACTTACAAGTGATGAACGTTCTCTTAGGTTCATCCCAGGAATGCCACTCGAGTACGATTTTATCGGTGATAAACTGTTTCATTTACATGAAGTCCATAGCGACTGGAGAGTCTAAGCGACAACACAGAATGATCAACTCCCGGCCCCCGGGGATCAACTGCGTCGAAGGCAACAGACAACTCCAATGATAGGAGCAAAACAGATGGATTAATTTTAACTCTTTCTAGTCACGCACTCGCAATTGCATGACCGTTCTATGTTTTATTTTCCAATTTCAGACCACGAGATGCAAGGGAACTCTCCTTTTGTTTTTTCATAAGTTACTCGTACATAAGCACGTGCATAAGACGACATTTGAAAGAAACTGTTCTCTAGAGTAACATCCCGTGGTCTGAAATGGGAGAGCTAAAGAGGTCAATTTGTCCTGATTGTTAACTCTGACGAAATCAGTCGAATGAAAAAGGCTTTCTCCGACATTATCGACTTTTCCTAAATTTGTCGTACAATCATTCAAATTCCATAAGTCTACTAAGACAGAAACATGTTATTAGGGTCAATTGTAAACCTCTGAATTAAAAGCATTTCAATTTACCACAAAGTCACGTTCATTTCAAAAAGCCAATCACCCGTTATACAAATCTCCAACCAACATCATAGGTATCACTTATCAACTGTTTTTCAAGCGCCAATTATATCTATTGTGTTAATAAACGTGACCTTTTTTGGTTATCTAGTGATTTAAAAGAAACCATGGGGATTATTAATAGTGAGAGGAAATGGACAACAGAGATAATGCACGGTGATTGACGTGTAGATAATCGAATTTTTGTACTACCGGTGAGTTAAAAGATTTGGATCAATGCTAATGTTGGCACAAAAGGAAGTACTTTCATGCTGCTAGTGTTTACAAGCTGTGGACCCACTTTAAGCGCTTTTTCATTCGAAAAACTGAAGGTGATTTGCTGTTGTCTAAATGTTTAAGTTTACATAACCTAAATAATCAACGATTTTGCAATGTTGTGGGTTTAAGGTTAGAGTCAAGCTTAGGAAGCGCGGAAGAACCACTTTAGTCTTCGGACTCTTCTCCTCGCTTTCCGAGAGCTTACAAGTTACGGCCAAAGCCGGGCCACTTAAAAATGTTGCATCTTGACCCAGATTGTAGCCTTTACGTAAAGAAAACCTCCAAAAACTTCAAACACTTCTTTCACTTTCGCAACGAGTGCATGCAAGCTATAACTTACCTCAACCATCTTCGGAAGAGATGTCCAACCCTGTTAAAGATTAATACACTAATAAAACGAATTAGAAATCAAGTATTGTTTCCTTGAAACCTTTACATAAACCCTTAATATCGAGTGTTCAGAGAAGAAACTGTAGATTTTGGTATACTTAATAATTTTTCAGAATTATAATTTCTGGTGAATTGCCTTTGTTTTGGTCAAGTTGTTTTGAGATAATTTTTTAAATTAATATCTTGTTATCTGCGCACATTCCTTCATAAAATGTTTACAAATGTATAAGTGTTCTCTTGTGACAGAGGAATATTAAGTCGAAATTTCAGTTTTGAAACAAATTAGATTTACATAATCGAACACCTGTTCCAAAAAAATCGTCTTAAAGAAGATGAAATCGACTTTTTTTGATGTTGTTACGTTAAGCGAGGTATTACTTCGAAGGAAATGTGTTTTCTGACGCCTTGTTATCAGATTTAAAAGTTCAAAACCAAATGACAAATTTCCTTTCAGTCATCATTTGTAACAATAAATGGTTGCCGCCCTCTGAGATCTCTCAAAGGAAAAGAATCCAGTTTGAGTAGTTTGGACAATTAACACGCTACAACATAAAATAATCGCATATGTAACAAGAGGCGCGTGTCAACTGTTGGAGTCAGACAAACATTCCTAGGATTGTCTTTTTCTTTAAACATGATTTACAACCTTAAACTCCACGTACCATTAAAACCCATAATTGAGGAGTGTGTCTGTTAAAATACTTCATGCTCAATTATTTGTTGATAGGATTGAAAAATGAGTCTAATGGATCTGCTGTCAAATCAATTATGGCGTGAAGCGGAGGAACCTTTTAATGAAGGTAACGTACACCATTACCTATTTGAAATCTGCTTTGTTTATCACTGCATTTTGAGTGGAATAGGTAATGAGAATTAAAACACATCAGCCCAAATCGACACCGCCTATTAATAGCGTTTGATGAGCAGAGTGCAGTGATTGCATTGTGCGGAATTTTTCAGGTTGAACCGATTCGTTTCCTTTCCTTTCAGTGCTTAATATAAATTGAACAAATCAAAAGTTCTTCAGATTACGATAGCACACAAAAACGACTTTTCGTTTTCTTCTTATTCTGAACATTAAGGGGTCAATTTTGTTCATGGAGTGGTCGGCAAGTTCGTGAAAGGTGAACGAATTGTTAATGTAAAATGAGGAACAAATTGAAATACGTTTTTGATCTTTTCTTTGATGACGCTGTCATACCATCACCAAGTCCCAATTCAAAAATGAATTAAAGGACTTACCTTTGGGGATCAAATGGTAATGACTTAAAATGATTTTGTATCCTAGACTTCAAAATGTACCTAATTGCGCGTTCTCAAAAGGACGGCGGTGGTTATAAGTACCTGATTGAAGATGATGAGGACAACGAAGCTCCACCCAGTACAGTCCTACTGGAAGGCCCTGCTGATGAGATGCGGGACCCCCTAAAAGGATGTCGTCGAATTCAGCTGATTCTCACGCTTATTAAAAACAAGCTGTATATTACAGGAATAAAAAACGGCGCAGGAGAATGCGTCGTTAAGATCACTGACGGACGAACTTAATACCCCCTGATACAAGGGTCTTATTTTTAAATACAGTTTGTAAAGAATGAAAGATCCTCACATCTAACTAAATGCGGAAGATTGCTTTGAGCTACATTGTATGTTTTAGTTTAAATATTTGCCTCACACTTTGACAAGCCGAAAAAAGGCGATGAAATCCGACGTATCGGAGTTGGGAGGATGCCATGATTAGCGAAATTCCGATTGCAGCACTTGCGCGAGTTCTGCGCACACGCACTAAGAACCTTTTGTCATCCAAAGCTAGTGCGCATGCTCGAAGACGTTCTTTTGTATTTCACTATAGAGTTTTAACAATAACAATAGCCAGCGTGGCTGGAGGGATGTTTTATCGCGGGATTATTTAAACACGCACGAGAGCGACTGCCTTATTCGCGAGTGTTAAAATAATTCTCGAAGGCAGTCGATCTCGTGCGTGTATAAATAATCCCGCGATAAACATTCCGCCAGCCGCGGAGGCTGCAATAACAAAAGTGAACACAGCAAGTATTTAAAACAGTGATTCCGTTAAAATTTATATAATAGTGTGAAAATAACAGTATTTACACTAATAAACAATATATCATGCATTAAAATACAATTACTAAATTGCCAAAATACAAGTTTCAATCTGTTTTTATTTAGTTAGTTCATACTTAATTAAGTCACAATAGTTGTAAGCAATAACACAATGTGTTACATTATTTCCTGACAACACAGTCGCCACAGTCTTCCATTCCAGTGATGTACTTGTCGTTGTCCACGCGTAGTTTGATAAGTTGAATTTCTTTCAACGGGTCTCTGTTAGGAGAAGCGCCAGAAATCCGAAGTTCCACGGGAATCTCATCTCTTTTGTGCACCGCCGAGTATTTGAATTTTCCACCCCCTTCAGAACAGCGGTGAACGATACGGTATTCATCAAAACCTGAAACACAACAAAAACAAAAATTCAATTTTTTACAATGGGGTCAGTGACATTCATGAACCCTACTCCCAAACATCATATCCAAGCAGTTGTTTCTTCTACTCTGCTTCCCGTTATTCTCAGGGCACTCAGGTTTCCCCCTCTCAACAAAAACTGAACATTACAACCACATTACGGGCTTAGATGAGAATAGAAAATGTAATTCTACCCGAGAAGCGATGTGTTTTTTAACTGATAGCTGAGAATTGTTCATGTGTTTTTTAACATGAGAAATGGCCAAAAATGTAGCTGACAGCTGAGAAATGGGCGAAAATCTAGCTGATTGCTGAGACACTCCTATATCCTGACCCTCGTATAAGAACATTCTAATAAAACTATTTTGGGTTAAAACGCTTCAAATCCAAATATTCTCCGTCTATTTAGAGTAAATGACAATCCTACGTTAAGATCGCACGGTTATGGCACAGTTTACGCATGCGGTATGTCTTTGGAGTGATGTGACGACTGATGTGACGTATTCTGCCTTTTCTCATTCTGCGTATTGACACAACAATACGGCTTAAATTTGGGTATTTGAGAATTGTAGGCCATGCATGCAGGCTACAGGATCAAAGAGGTCAAGAATGTAGACTTGAAAGAGTCTTTCACTTGACACTGGGACCGCAAGAAAGAAAGAGACTGGAAGCAGTGAGCTGCATACACAATAGCCTGCGCAGATGGCGGTTCTGTTGTTGCGGGAGGGCGGGAGATTTCGAGCGGCGAGATAAGGCACGAGATCTCTCGCGTTCCACAACAACAGAACCGCCAGCTACACAGGTAACATACACAATAACACGGGTGATTAACTGGTGTTTTATTTTAAAGGATTAGGGGCGGCAAGATTTCAAATTATCGGTACCTTCCATATCCTCCAATGGCTCCTTTACAGCTTGCCATTCTTCATCAGATAAAAAACTCATCAAGTCCATCGCTCTTGCTAATCAGCACGTTATCACTTTGACTTCTGTTGCCGTGCAAAAGAAAAAACAAACAAACAATCAACGGGGACGTTATAATCATAACTTTATTTGTGTTAAGAATTTCGGCAAAAATTACATCGCGCTTAAGTTGCCATACGCATGCCTGCGCCAACTCTAGAACAGAAAGAGTACATTTTTTCCCTAGGTATTTCACTCAGGATAATGAATCAATCAGACGGAATGCCTGACTAATAAACTCAACGGGGCATCAAAAAAACAAAAATTTCTTCCATTTGTGTCCTATCACCTTTATCTGGTTTCCGCTTACATGCGCTTGACGCCAGACTTGCCGCAATGTTTTCCATGACATTGTAAACAAAAAAAACAACTTTTTTCTTATTTAAGTCCTATCAGCGCACGTCTCGCATAAGTACAGTTTTTCAAATTCTCTTTTTTGAATTCCAGCAAAATGATCACCCAAACGTTTTCAGTAAATGGTATCTTCCGATGTCAAGGTAAACAAACTAAACTGCAGCTTTTATTTATAAATACGGGAAGCTTAGATAAAAAGATTTTGTCAGTAAAAATACGCCGAACTTTGGACAGTGAAAAAGGTTCTTTTCCTCAAAACAGTGCATACTTCACCCGACGACAAGTATGAAGTGAATTCCACATTTAGGTAAGATTACGTATCATGCCATCATATTATGGCATGCAGAGCCCACTGGAGAGGATATAATTCTTTGATCAGATAATATTTGCATTCTTTTATTGAAAGCGTTATAAACGAGAATGATAAAATAAAACTTTGTTTTCAAAAAGTTTTTAAGAGTGATTTCTTTTCCTCAATTTTTTTTTCATCCCTCTATTACGGGACTGTAATTTATACAGTGACTGTGATAGTTCACTAGCCCACTGTGTCTCCGGTCCTGTTTAAAACTGGCCCCCTTAATTAAGCCAGAAAACTTACTCCGCAATAAAAACAATTTGTAAGTGCGGTGATGTTTTTCGAAACTCCTAATAGTCGTGCTATGATGCACTTGACAAAGACATGATGTAAACTTTCTCCACTCTTTATGCCAACTAATACACACCCTGCGACTGGTGTTGACATCCAGAAAACACGAAGGAAACAACCCTCTGATTTGGAAGTTATCACCCAATACGTTACATACCACACATTATTAAAGCAGTGGGAAATCAAGATGGAACTTTTCAGGTTTTACAGTTCAATACTCATGAATATTGTGCTAGGTTTCAAGCATGATTCCTAATGCTTTTATGACTGGTATGCGGTTGTCATCTTCTTTCACAGTGGTTAGCAGGTTTGCCGTGAAACTGTGAGCACTCTGTCATTCAAGGCTCTAATTTGTGATCACCATACACGGTAACGAAATCGGCTTACTTGATAACCCTCTTTTACTTTTCATTGTCTTTTAATGCAGATATACCTGCAGTGTGCTATTGTTCATGTCGTCGTTTCACTGCGCGGCGATCAGGTAACAAAATCCACCTTACGTTTGATGTATAAAATATATCCACTTCCGACGGTCAAGAGGTTTGTTTTAGAAAAAAAAACTATTTAAATGCTAGGACTTTCAACAGTTTTTCGTTTTTTTATTGTGAGGGAAACGCACCTGAAAAGGTATTGTACTGTTATGTACAAGATAGGAAATGTCAGTATAAATGAGCAATTTAGTCTGTACTCACTCAACTGAGACAAACAAGTGCTTAGTTTTGAGAAACGCAAAATGATAAAGTAATATAAACGAAAATGTGCTTTAACATGAAAACAATACGTTTGGGTTTAGATCTTGGCCTAAGTAAACAACAGTACACTTCCACGACCCGTTTTTCATTTGAAGTAGATTCCTCTTAGCGTTAAGTAAACAAGGTATGAACTCCCAGTTTTGATTACTCTAACAACTGACGTAGGAAACAGACGTGCCTGATAACAGCTCTGCCTAAATTGTGATTTTCCAGACAGTTTCGACAAAGATAAGTAGCTACATCACTTACCTGATGTATTCCGCATCCAAAGATGATGCAAAAGTTACTTCACCGAAAGCCAGAACTTGACACCCAAAGACAGAGGGCTTCTGGAACGAAATCAGTCAGACGTGAAATGAAGCGAAACAACCTGGTGCACTAATTGGCACACGCGAACAGATAACTTAATTGGTAGGCGGTCATACTGAAGAAACCGCTATAAAACTCATACGTGCATGCCACCTCAGAAAACGATTATTTCACTTAAAATAATCGACTCAATGACTGATGTTTCCAGCCATTGCTTCAGTTATACTTTCGAATGATCTCAATGGACGAGTAAACAATTCTTAATCGAACCGATGATGATTTTTAACAGGAGAATAACTGATTTCTACAGAATCCATGGCTGGAGATCACGTGTCGGTGATTGTAAACTCAGTTGTGAATTCATTGTCCAATAATGAACTGTGCCAACTCAAGAGCAGAGTAAATCTTCCAAGCTTTTTATATCTCAACGACCTTTGGTAACAGTAATGTGCGGCTATACTATGCTATGCTATGCTACTCAAGATTGAAAGTGACTGAACAGTACATTCCTGTGAAACTCAGTGCTGATGATTGTAAATTAAATGTTCGATTTAATTTACTAATTTGAACCGGTTTCAAAATGCATCGTGCTCTTGTACACGCCATGGCACACGTGCTTAGCTACTGCAACTCGTGACCCGGCGCGACTTTACTAACCTGCGATCAGGCGTTCTTTTCAAAGAACGCACGACCGCAGGCTAGTACTTTACCTCAGTTTCAGAAATTTTCCTTCTCGTTATTTTTCGAGTTCCAATCATTATTGCTTTGCAGAAAGGTAGAAGTCCAGTCTTAAATTTATTTAATCTCACCCAGGCTAAAACTAAAACTAGTCGCTTTTCTTACAATAGCTGTGAAAACGATACCAACACTAGGCTTGGTCAAATTCATTGTGTGCTTTACATTTGGTCAAAAGTCCACTTTAATTGTTAGATTTGTGTTTCCCTATTCGGCTCAGCGGCCAAACCTTGTCTCAATTATGGTCGGTGGGGCAGAAGGGCAGAGGGGAAGGCTAAGCAACTTCGTTCCCAGGGTCTCTATTCTCTGCCTCCATTGTCGTCAACGACAATGGAGGCAGAGAAGAGAGAAGAGAGACCCTGGGAACGAGGTTGAAGGGTAAGATGTTACAAGACCGCCGCGCTATTAATGGTGAAAAAACAACTATTCACGCGCTTTAAGGGTGACTTCTCAAGTCTCTCACAAGATGTTATTTGGAAGACACGCGAGAAACACTCATATGAATATCCGGAACAAACTACTGCTTCAGTCAGTTTGTTTACTTCGTTTACGTAACGTCGAGTTTTTGTAAAGATATATGGAAAACTGTTTGTAAGTAATTTAACTTTATTCCTTGGCGTGTGATTCAGTCACGGGAAGACAACGTCTAAAGGAAACCGGGATTCCTTTCAAGATAGTTGCATTTAGAAAAACAACTTCTCATTTGTCAGTTACTAAAGTTCTTGGACAATTTGGACATGAATACAGAAGGCGTACATTGTTGTGGTGAAATACTTAAGCGTGGCTATTTGCTCAAGAAAAGCGGGGTTTTGAAAAAATGGAAACTCGGATATTTTGTCCTCGAAAAAAATCGTTTGTGCTGTTATGGAACCGAAAAGGAATGGATAGAAGGTACACCAAAAGAGGTTATCTTCTTCAATAACATTTCAGTATACATATTGAATATACCAAGTCATCCCAGGTACTGCATAAAGATAGTGAAGAGGATACGCTCCAACAAGATAGTGTCTCGTACAACTCATTTCTTGTGTTGTTTATGTGAGGAGGAAAGAAATAAATGGCTGTATGAAATTCTGTACGCTAAAGCCACCACCTTACTAAGTTGGTAAGCGAACAAAAATAGTATATTACTAAGAAAAGTATTTCGAGGAGTAAGACCTGGGAGCGTAGAAATGCTACAAACAGGGGAGTGCTGCAAAGACGTCCACGCAAACCATAGAGAAGGACCTGAGTGGGCTTTGCAACAAAAGCTCGGAATGAATCTCTGCCAGTGGAACTTGAATAACAATAAAAGTTTAAAAAAAGCCAACCAGAAACTCGGATCAAGTGGGTTCACTGACATTTAAAGTTAATTCTGTGAGACATGTGATGAACACCAAAAAACGGTATCCTCCACATCCTGCACAGAAGAATGGCATCCTGCTACTGATTTCAGCAGAAAATGCGTTTAAACTGAAGAGGAACTCGGAACTCGGAACACAAAAGAAATTCAGCGAGAAAAATGAACAGAAAGTGTCCACACCGGCTGTTTTCCCTCCACAAATAGGCTTTGTGCATCCAATTTGTCTCCCTCGAAAAATAAATAAATAAATAAATAAATAATAAACGAATAAATCATATTTGTTTTACGGTTAAACGAGAGGGATCTGTATCAATGAGAACGGTTGAGTGGGTTTTACAGTCACGGTCCTTGTTTCAAATGAACATTTCACAGTTTGAGGGAAAGAAATCATAAATGAAAAATGTTGTTTGTTCGTGAATTTTAGCAAAATGAACAACTGATCTGCGTTGAGTTTAAAAAACGTGATGGCAGAGACAATACGTTTGGTTTCATGCGGTTATGAATGAAAAGTCCGTTATTTGTCTGAACGTGTATTCTCTGAAAGCAAAACAAAGATAGCATTAAGTTTCAAAAAACGTGATAGCAAAACCATGAGGTTTGGTCGCCTTACGTCCCTGCATTACTTTCTATCAGCGTGTTGATCAACCTCGTCCCCAGGGTCTCTCTTCTTCCCTCCAAGCTCTTCTTCCCTTCCTTCCGCGCACCGGTGGAGCCTCAGTTGGTTGAGCACCGGGCTGTCACGCGGGAGGTCGTGAGTTCAACTCCGGCCGGACCACTCTCAGGGTCTTTAAATAACTGAGGAGAAAGTGCTGCCTTTGTAATTACATCTGCAAATGGTTAGACTCTCTAGTCTTCTCGGATAAGGACGATAAGCCGGAGGTCCCGTCTCACAACTCTTCAATGTTCATAATCCTGTGGGACGTAAAAGAACCCGCACACTTGTCGCAAAGAGTAGGGCATGTAGCTCCCGATGTTGTGGTCTGTCTTCTGTGTTGTATCATGGTTGGGAGGGTAAATGCTCGGAGATATTAGCTACACCAAGCTACTCTAAAATCCGAGGGTAAATAAAGATATATGATATGATATGATATGATATGATATGGAGGGAAGAAGAGAGACCCTGGGGACGAGGTTGCGTGTTGATTGGCTGAGAGCACGTCAATTAATTCCAAATAGAGTGCAGAAAAGTAATGCAGATAGTTGAAATAATAATTAGTGCAATAAAGGTGAAAATTTTGCATGTATATCATCAAGAGAAAATGAGGGGACAGAGAGGGAGGCTCAGGGCGTTGGCCGGGATATGTTATGTCCATGAAAGTTATTTTTAGACGAGCGAAAGTCTTTGTTCTAGCGGAAGTCTGTCTTCCGATCTTCCGAGACGTCCGCATGCAATCTTGCCTTGCTCTCAGGTTCTTAATGAAAAGAGAAAATGACGGCGTACGTGGAAGGCTGATGAATATTTATTTTCTTTCAAACATCGGACCGAAGTTGGCCTGCATGCGGACGTCTCGGAAGACTTCCGCTCGTCTAAAAATAACTTTCGTAGACATGACATATCCCAAGGGCTGGACCGGGAGCCCCCCTCTCTGTCCCCTAATTTTCTCTTGATATCATTAATAAGTAATCATATATACAAATGACGGAATTTCTGTAAAAATACAATTTAATTTATGTACTCAACATGTGGATGTAATTAAATTTAAAAAAGGATTTCTTACCGCGCGGGCTCCGAAGTCTTCATTCCCAAGCTCCTTTCCATGTTCTTTTCAGAAGAAGTAGTTCCCATAATGCCATGTTTCCGGAATCAAAATGGCGGCCTTTCCGTTCTTCTCGTTCTGTTCTGCTTTGTTGGCTTTGTCTGTGGGAATTTTCATTCAGTTTAACGCTAAGCAACCAAAACCATACATGGATGAGATTTTTCACATACCTCAAGCTCAGAAATACTGTCATTACAAGTTCCGAGACTGGGACCCGAAGATAACAACCTTGCCTGGGATGTACTTTGTGTCGATTGTGGGCTTACGAGTTTTATCATTTCTCCGTGGAAAAACGTTGCATGCGTTATGCTCAACTGCTTTCCTTCGTTTTACGAATATACCATTTCTATTGGGAAATGTTTGCCTTTTGAGACAACTTCTGCTCCGTTTACACCGTCCTGTGGATGTAAAAAAAGCTCAAGGACACAAGGTGGGAGATGGATTATTTTGATAACCCTCTTAAGCTTCTTGAAGGAGAATCATCATTGAACCTGTAGAGTAATGCACAGCACAATATCAAAATGAAACCGTAGCTAAATGATCCTACATTTCTCATGATTTCTGTCCAATGTCTCTCTAAAAAAACATGTTTAACCACCCCTTAATACTTAACAATAATTATTATTAGACCTGTAGCCCACAAGGGCTACGGGTCAATAGCCCATTCGGCTTCGCCTCATGGGCTATTGACCCGTGGCCCTTGAGGGCGAAGGGTCTAATTGTTTTAGTATCACCCAACTAGTCGGACAGAAAAGGCAATAATAAAGTTAGCAAATGCAAGTTGAACAAATATTTATTTGGGTATAAAACGAAAGAAAGTGTCACGCTTTTCGCCACGCGAGGACTATTACTAATAGTCCTCTAGTAGCGTAGCCAATCAAAATACAGGATTTGCATTAGTCCACTAGTTGAGTGGTACTAAAACTTTTTAATGATCTGGTTGTAAATCAAGCAAGTTCACCCAACATTTTGTTGTCAAACAAACATTGTTTGCTGGCCTAGTCACCGAACATTGCACTTCTGCAGGGGCTGCAGTGTGTAAAATTGCAGGTTGCAGATCATTGTTTCACCATAGTTAAACAACGCAAACTCAACTAATGCTAACTTTAGGCCTAAGAAGTAATGTTTAAGCCTAAGGTTAGCATTTTTGTTAAGGTTTGGGTTGTTTCAGTTACGGCAAAACAATGACACAACATGATGTTGAGCGAGATGATGGACTTAATGTGTTACTAAGGTCCCAATACACTAAACGATTAAAACAACATCCATCTAAAATGTAGAGATTCTTTCAGTTTGGAAAGGAAATAGTTTTCAAGTCTCAGAGCTAGACAAGCGTTTGCCACAGACAAGTGCTTCATTGTTGAGATAAAATTGCTCTTGTGCATGTTTATGTCTGACTTGCTAATTTTATGACCAAGCCTTGAAAATCAAACTTGTAAAGAAAACCCATGTGCGAACAGTATTGCATGGTCAGATGATGTGAATAATTTTTTGCAAATGAGGCGTGGTGGTGAATTTTGAGCATATGCTGTAATCATGCAAAAGGCCTATTGGCTGCTGAAAAACACTCTGGGCAGAGCATGTACATGTAGATTCAGATGTTGATTGTCCAATCATATTGCTTGGACTGAAATGTCAACTGGGTGTCAAATATCCAGTGTAGGCACACTCTGGAAAAATAGCAGTGTTTCTGACAGGCGTCCAACCTATGAGATTCTGATTAGTATTTCACTTTTTCAACAGGGAGAGGCAACAAAATGGTTCAATGAAGAGTTTGTGACAAAGTGCTCAGCCACAGCTCTTGTCCTCATCGTGTTTCCAGTTCTTTTCTTCTTCACTTTCCTGTACTACACCGATTCCAGCTCTGTATTCTTTGTGCTACTCATGTATTACCTTGGTCTCTGTGGAAATCACATGTCAGCAGCACTAGCTGGCTTTGTGTCAGTTGCCATTCGCCAGACTAATGTGATTTGGGTTGTGTTCACTGCTGGAGTGGCTGCGTTGCGAACTTTAGAACCACTTGTTGACCAATCAAATTCTAGCAATTCACTGGCGTTGTTAACAGAATTCAAGATGTTTTGTGGAGGTTTTATCAAACATTTTTCAAAACTGCTCAAGAGGCTGTGGGCATATGGTGCAGTTGTTCTCATATTTGGACTCTTCATACTTTGGAATGGTGGAATTGCTGTGGGAGACAAAACTCAACATAAAGCATGCCTAAATTTTCCACAGCTTTTTTATCTTTTGTTGTTTACTCTATCATTCAGTTGTCCATTACTTCTTTCTCCAAATGACATCCTAGGTTATCTCAAATTTGTCAAAACTCTCAAGAAAACATTTAAATTCATAGGGGTACTTTTAATAGCACTTCTCATGATTGTTCTTGTGTACAAATTTACTTATGTCCATGACTACCTGCTTGCCGATAATCGTCATTATCCTTTCTACATATGGCGGAAATTTTATGCTAGACATTGGTCATTGAAATATGCTCTTGTACCACTTTACATGTTTGCAGGATTTTGTATTCATAGTAAATTAGCTGCCAGACAACATAGCCTTTGGGTTCTCATGTTCTATAGCTGTGTTGCTATGGTAACTGTTCCACAAAAACTTCTGGAATTCCGTTATTTTATTATCCCATACTTATTATTTCGGCTTCACATCCCACTTGTGTCATATGCAAGGTTATTTATGGAATGTTTCCTGTATGTCTGTGTTAATGCCATAACCATTCATTTATTTTTGAAGAAACCATTTCAATGGGCTCATGACCCAGAAGAGGTGCAAAGATTTATGTGGTAACAAAAAGATATTGGAACATGTTTTCAAGAGTTTACTGCCATAATAACATCACCCAGGTTTCATTAAGGTTTTGGATAGGAAGACATTGTTAAATTCAATACCTTTGAGATGTTTCATGGGAAGTTACTTTAAATTTGTTTAGAAGTGTAAGGCAGCCATAGATTTTCACAGCTCTGTTTTCCCAGTGCCCTGGTGAAACCTCTTTATCCATATTTATAATATTATTAGTTTTTGCCAAAACAACCAAACCATTATTAGAATTACAATAAACTTCTGTAATTTCCTGTAATGTGTCTGGTCATTTCCTGAAACTTTTGCCAGGAGACAAAGGTTTCCTAATAAAACAAAAATGGAAAGGGTTGCCTGGATTTGTTAGATTATTACTAATGAGAACTAATCATAGAGAAATAATGATAAACTCCTTGAAGCAATGGTGGTCAGAATGGCGGTTTTAAATTTAAATAATATGGTAATTGCTGGATTAAGAGGCAGTTGATATAACATTCAAACATTAAAAGGGGCTATGTCATGCTAAATGTTGTAATTTTATGACACCCAAAATGCCCGAAAAGCAGAATGAAACATTGCAATAACCACTTAAAACTGTTGAACAACATAAAAGAAATGAAGTGAAAGGACACAAATGGACAAGATTGAAACAGATTGCATTTGGGTAATGTTGGAAAAGGTTGGCCGGATGTTTTCAAGTTTATGGCAAATTGCCTGGATAAAGGTCGTTTTTGCTCAGAATCATCTTGTTTGTGGTGTCACAATAATTTTTAATTTTATAAATTACACATTACCATTTTAGAGTTTTAAACTCGTAATTAACTAAAGATTTCCCATAAACATGCTAAAATGAGGTGAAATAACCCCTTTAAAATAAATAGTTGGTCAGTTTTTGTTCTGCCCTTAACAGCTATGATCTATGAAGCATTTCACAAATTGATGTGTATACCTAATTGAAGCTGGGATGAAGAAATGGTGTTTAGCATTAATTCATTAATATAATTAATAGACAAAGTTTGGAATTTACTGCCATGGGTTTGCTTGTTTATTTCAAAATAATGATTTTTCAAAGGACTGCTACAAGGTCATTGAATTTCCATGAGCTGTTCTTCATAGCTCAAAGTATCATTTTTAATTCCTGTACTCCACATGTATACAAACTTTTGATAGGATCTCTACCCATACCTTAGATGATGGATCCTGCCAGTGAATCTATTCACAGTGCATAGTTTTATGTGTATGATTTATCTAGAAATTATATTTTGTTGTACAAAGCAACATCTGCAAAGGACAAGGACCATTTTGAAAAATTCATCCTTGATTATCTGTTAACGACTTTTAAAACTTAAACTCTATTAAACTTTTAACTACCTTACTTGATCAAGTATGTTGTTGGCAAGAACATTTATAGCTGGCTTGTAAATTATTATTATAATTATATCAACCTCTGACTCATATAAAGTTGCTTCTTACACAATGCAAACAATAATATTTAGCTCTTTTTAACCGAGCAGGAGGTCTGTATGGGAGAATCTTGGCCGAGGTCGTGAGTACAGACCGAACGCAGTGAGGTCTGTACACACGACCTCGGTCAAGATTCTCCCATACAGACTGACTAAGCTCGGTTAATAAGATGTTTATTATATGGCAAACAAGAACAATTTAATTCGTTTAATGTAACTGGTTTGTACTAACTGACATTTTGCTTGCGAACGGCGATGAGTGGCGATGAGCTGAACTTAATTCTGTCAAAGTTTGCTCGTCATCCTCTCCTTTGTCATCACGCTGTTCGGCACTTCCATAAATAAATATTGGTAGAAGAGAATACTCAATATTTTTGCATTTTAGTTTGCATCTTTTCACTGCAAAACATTACCGGTCTAGATGCCAGTCTAGATGGGAAAATCTAGACCGCGGTCAATATCGATTTCAGCCAATCAAATTCGTGAACTTGATAGTTCCCAGTCCTTGTGAGACAGAGCCATATAATAATGCTACTTACTGACCAAAAGGATTATAGGAAGAGGAAGGAGAAATTGAGAGACTTTGGCTATCCCATTCCCTTTGTTCTCTGGTGCTCAAGCACCTTGTTACAGTACTGTGCAAAAAGAATGCAAACGAATTTCGCTACTTTTCGGCAAAATATAATGAAATTTCCATCCTTGAAGACCCAGAGGCAGTCAGTCGAGATGCGACGAGATTCGGGACTGGTGTACAGTTTTCAAGTAAGGCTCTTCTCGCCTTACTTGAACTTTACGCCAGTCCCGATTCTCATCGTGTCTTGACTGAATACCCCTGGGTCTCCGAGGATGTGAAATTTCGGGCGAAATGAAAGCTGGAAATGAGGCAGATTCTAGCTGATCTCTAGTCTGGAACTGCACAAATGGATTATGCCCATGCAATTTTCAATAATTACACAAAGTGCAAAATAACTTGAAACAGCTTTCTTTTCAATCTATTTACAAAAAATAAGGTCAGTATGATACCTGTTTGGCTAAGGGAGCTTATGTTTACATCCAAATCACTGTTAGTAAGGTGGGTACTTCACAATATTTGTCACCAGTCTTTGGGAACAAAATAATGATGTTATGATAGTCAAGGAGAAGAGTGCATTTCTGGAAAAGTGCAGTTTGCTAGAAGCTGGTTCTTTTAGCTTTATCCCTGTCCTTTAACAAGTCTCATTTTCTGGTTGCATGTCAACCTTGGACTCTTTGACTGTGATGGGTGCCACTGCCATTTTGATAACAATTTCCTGTGTTCACAAGTCAATAAGATTTCCCTGCAAAATATAAAAGTTTAAAAGAAAGTTATTCCTGTAAAGTGATTTGCTTCAAAAAAAAAAAAAATAATCACTTTATTTAAATCTCAAGGTTATTATTTTAGTCAAGCATGAATGCTCTACTACATGTAATTGGAGAGACTACAAATAAACTGAAATCGGAACAAATCAAGCCAAATGTTGGTTTTTGACAGGAGGGGAAAACTGGAGTACCCAGAGAAAAACTGCTCGGAGCAGAAAAGAAAACCAAGAAACTCAACCCACATAATATTGCGTCGAATCCGGGAATGAATCCTGGGCTACATTGGTAGAAGGTGAGTGCTCTCACCATTGCGCTATCCCTGTTCCTGATTTACATTTGACAGCATTGAGGAGTGTGGCTACTGTACTTAACATGGATGCATAAAATAAAATGTTCAGCAACAGCATTGATGTTATCCTGGCCTACTGTGACATGCATTTCTTTTCCTTAACCCCCTGCTCAAACTAAGACCATGCTAAAATTAAGGTAAAGCAATCCTAAATGCTGTAATTATTTTTTTTTAGTTTATTTTTTATTATTTGCTCTCAATTTATTCCAATTTTGGTTGTAATTGCTGGGAAAAAAGACATGTCACTTGAACCTGTTGATTTTTTTTATTCCAGTTGTGGTCACTTACTTCAGTTGGCAAGGTGGGTGACAGTTCAATCAAATTTGTTGGAAGTGAATCTCCACTGGCACAAGAATCAATGATTGGATGAGCAGAAATTGTCTGAGGTACTGGAGAGAAGGGATCAGATAAACTGGAAGTTGACTTCAACACCTCAGCTTTTGCATCTACAAGAGAATCTGAGGATCCCCCGGCAATTCTTGGCACAATGGACTCTGAAGATGGCGAGATGTTGAATGGAAGACACCCCTGAGAGCCAAACTTTTTTGAGCTTGAATTCAACTTCTGCGACTGTGATTTTGTAACTTTGTTATTCCTCATGGGGGTGGGGAGAAGAGAACGTCGCTTCTGTCCACCTGCACTCAGAGACTTCCTTTTCATAACCTTGCTGGGAACTGCAAGTGGACGGTTAAAAAAAAATCAATGTTACCATAAAGATAAAGCAAACTTGTCAAGTACAATAATATTTTACTTAAAACAACGGATGAAGGTTTACCCTCATTAGGTGGAGTAACAACAGCCTTAACCTCAGAATTACCACCATTGGGAGTGGATGGCCTGAGAAGAGCTTTGCTTCTGGTCTGAGCCTGAGAAGGGCCTGCTTTACTTGTTGCACAAGTGTCCACAGCACTGCCACGTCTTCGCACAGGTGTTGGGATGGTAGTCAGGCTCTTTCTTGGTGTTGTTTTGTTGCTTGCTCTCCTCCTGGGTGTTGCTGGAAGTCCAGGGTCCTTTTCTTTGGATGGTGTAAGTCTAACTGAAATGCTGCTCCTGTTTTTTGCACCAGCATTATTTGGTGTAGTAAAGGATTTGGACCTTTGTACTGCACTGGGTGTCTGACGACAGTTATCCACAAGCTGCTCAGAGTTCAAACTGCCCTTATGATGCTCATTGGCTGTAAAGCTTGCTTTTCTAGGAGTTGTAAATGACTTTGATCTTTGAACTTCACTGGGTGTACGAGGTTTCCTCAGTGTTTGATCTGACATTCCATTCCCCTTTTGCTTTCCTGGTGTACTGCCAAGTGACCTCGAAATCTGTGGAGCCTTTTTGGTGCTAACTTTCCCAGATTGTGGCAATGCTTTCACAGGCTGTGGTTTCCCTTTGGGTTTCATAACATTTGACCCTCTTTTTGACAGCGCACTACTTCCAGTTAAAGGCTTCAGACTAGCTTTTGTTGCAGGGACCTTACGTGCACAGGCAGAAGGAATCAACGATGCATCAGAAACAGAAGAATCAAGGATGGTGAAGGTCTCATTCAGATCAGGATTTGATTGTGACAATGCACTTGAAAGTGAAGAGGCTGACGAAGTGGAGCTTGTGCGGCGGCGCCTCAGTTGCACAACAAATCCTGGTGGCTTTATGCCACTTTGAGATGAAAAACGTAACTATAAATGTAATGATAAGAATAAAAAATGTTTAAGTGTAGAATCTATTGAAAAGGCTGGGTTCAATTCCTTGGAAAAATGTTGATTTTGAGAGGATAGGGGAGAATTGGAACACCTGGGGTAAAAACAATGGAAACAAGGAGGGAACCAACAAATATCAAATGGTTGGTAACTTGGATGAGAGTGGAGTCTTCTCATTACTTCACTAAGTTTAACTCTGTGCACAATAAGAGATAAATAGCCCGGGCTATCACTCTGCTTTCTGTCATATCCTTGAAAGTAATAAATGGAGAAAACGAAACCAAAACCAAAAAGAGGAAACATATACACAGAAAGAGAAAAATCAAAGTGGAAAGAGGAGTTAGGGGGTGAAATAATTTGTCACCTGTGTCTTAGCCAAGAATTTGCGAGAATCAAGGCTCTTCTTCTCAAGATATAACTATGTAGGAGGTTGTAGAAAAGGTAGATGATTCTTGTTATTTTCTATGGAAAGTTCTAAAATGTATGATATTGATGAATTTCTGACTACAGGAAAGTTCCAGAATGATGTAACATTGAAACATACCAAAAAGAGTTGCAAATTGTATATTATAGATCATGGTTATGAAGCCTATATTATATATTAAGCAGGTGTACAAGGTTAAATACAGTTCAACTGAGTTAACAACTGGGAGCAACTGCTGTCAATTGTTGTCCATGGTTTTGTTATATTTGTGCATGTGTTGGATTCCTCGTGCTTTGTGTTGTGCAGCTTATTCATCCATGTCACAGGAAGGAGTATTTTGTGTGCAGCATTTAGTGTTTTTCCCCCTCCCTTCCCCGCCCCTCTACTTTTCACTGTTTATCAGTGTGACAGGTGCCTGTCTTCTCAGGGGTGTGGGGGCTCATGGCTGGGTTTCAGGTTTTGCCAGCTATCGGTGCAGTCTCCATCTTGGAGCTGGCTGCAAATAGTGGATTAGCTCCAGGATGTCTCAGGCACCCAAAGTCCACTTAGAGACACAGTTGTCATAATAAACATTGCTGCTGTCAAGGTAGTAAAGGCAAATTATCGTTCAGTTGTCATTTTTCAGTTTAGCACAGTGCAGTCAAGTTCAGGTCAGGATCACGTTATGACTCCAGGTTATACTCAACGCTTCCACCAGGCCGCAGTTGTTCCAATGAATAGCGCTACCCACCAGATAAATCACTACCCAGTGGATAGCGTTATCCACCTTTTGAACTACTGTGGCCAGATCAATAGAACTCTGCCAAACAGATCCACCTACCTTGGATGGCTCTGTAAATGAGGAATCTCCTTTGTTTGAAGTTTGGCCATAACTATCTCTGCATTCAAAGGAAAATTTCACTGAGAAAGAACCTTCTAATATAATAATAATAATAATAATAATAATAATAATGATGATGATGATAATAATATATATATTTTAAAATTATATACATGTACATCATACATCAAAATGAGCATGGAATTTGTATGCTTGCATTCATCCTTAAAACCTCAAATTTGGTGATTTCATGTCTTCGTTATGCAGAGTAGCACAAAAATATGAGCTAAAATATGTGCTGTACGTAGCACGATTATTTTTCCACTTTGAACCAATCATATTACTATTTTGGGTCGTTTTCATCCCCATCAGCATCATAGATCCTAATGAAGCTCCTCTATGTTACTCCCCAGAGTGAGTCGATTCAAACATAAAAGATCATGAACTGGAGTGAAAAAGAGTGGAGATCAGTTTGTCCACTCATGCACTGTGGCTCTGCCTGACTACCTTATGTTTGCATTAACATGTACTGTTAAGAGAACATTCAAAGTTACTAACAAAACAGATTTTTATGAATCAATCATAACTTTATAGCCTGACAAAGTGATAAACAGACAAAAAACTTAAGTACCAGTTACCTTGGTTCTCTAGTCTTTATAGGTGACAAACCATTACAGCCTGACTTGACCTGAACCTTATAGAAACAAACAAAACAAAACAAAACAAAAACGGCCAATCTCAGTGACAGATCATGTTATTTTTTTTCTACGTGTTTGATCTCTTGAGTCAAAGATAATCCTAGTTGCAAGGAAAAGATGAAAAAAACATCCAAACTTCAAAGGAACCTGAACTTATGACCACGAGATTGGTTCTGCTAGAGTATCAAACCATCTGAAAGCTCGTCAGGCCCCAGTTGTTCGAAGGGTGGATAGCACTATCCACTGGATAGAGCGGTTTTCAATTGAGTGTCGAAAGTAATTAGCAAATTGCTTTGGTTTTGCATTTACTTCACTCAGTGATTGGTTGAAAGTTCTCGCGCCATTTTCCCTACCAATCAGAAGTGAAACCAAAACCAATCGTGGCTTGCGCGTGGACATTTTCCCGCGCTTTGTGTCGGCTACGAGTAATTACTTTGAGTTTTGAGTGGTTTACTGGATTGTCTCTTTTTGATTGGCCAAAGTAATTGCTTTGGTTTTGGTTTTACGACACTCATTGAAACTCACTCTAACTCAATTTATTGGTTTTGCTTGTGTTCATTCTCTGGATAGTAATTATGTATCTGGTGGAGAGCATTAGCCACCTTTTGAACAACTGAAGTCAGGTGTTAGTTTGTTCTACATCCTGTCATTGGTGCACTGTTATAACAGAAATATGTGAAACTTGTAATTTGAATAATTTCAGTGTTTCAATGCTGAACAATGCAGTTGAATGCTGACATAAATTACAGCCCTAGTTACTTTTTGTCTTAGTGTTTTGTTTAATTTTATTTTACCTTGTCTGAACAGGGCTCTATAATTCCATAAACATGCTCTGCTTTTATAGGCTGCAAAAAGAAATTTATCAAATTCATCAGTCATGACTCACAGAAACCATCATGGTAACTAGTCCTGAAACTGGAGATTAAGGATAATAATTGAAGACAGATATTTAACAATAATAATTGCATTGGAAGGTGTCAGTCTCAACCTATTGTGATTCACTTTTGTCACTAACAGGCCAAAAGTCAATTCAATTGCTTTTTTGTTAATGCAAAAAGTAAGAGCTTTGTCTTTGCTTGTTAATAGGGAGCTTAAGCAACGACAACGGCGACGGCAACGAGAACGTCACAAATTTGCATATTTAGTGGACAAAAACAATAGCTTTGCACGCCCTGCACGAGCATTTTCCACTTTGGTCTATTTCTTTGCCATCGTCAGCAAAAAAACTACGCGAAATAGCCAAATTTTCGGTTTTATGAAGAACGTCAGCACTTGAGGATAGATTTTCATTTTTTCCCCTAAATTAAGCGCCGTTCCGACCAGTGTCATTCTTGAGTAACTACCACACTTTTGTCATATTAAAAAGGTTGAAATAGTCACGAAGCGATTAAGACAACGCGAATTTATATTTTGAGATGACGTTCTCGTTGCGGCCGCCATTGTCGTTGCTTAAGCTCCCTAATATTAACAGGGGACCTAAGAAGAAAGTCTGTATTAGGGAGAGGTTTGGATAATCAAAGTGATACTTAAATTAATTGGACTGTTCAATCTTGTGGGCCATGATCAACAATATTCCTTTTCCTTTTCCAACTTACTGAATTAAAACAGCTTCGAGTCTTCAGAGTCATTTGAGTTTTGGGAAGTTTGGACCTTGCAAATTTGGAAACATTGGCTAATGGACGAGCTTCTCGTGCTTTGAATGGTGATGGTAATGGCATACTTGGCTGAACTTGAGAATTGCTCTCACGCAAGACACGGTTTGGTGTTGTAGGAACTCTTAAACCAATTGAACAGTCAGGCATTGATGAATTATTATCCTCTGAGATTGTTTCCGGTGGAGATCTTGATTCTTTAGTGAAACTCAAGTCATTTAGCTGGTCTGGCTTCTCTGCTAGACAATTATCATTCTGGTCTTCTTCAATGGTAAATGTTTTTGATAAAGTGATACAATTTTCCCCATTTTCATTTTCTTTACTCTCATCTGCATTACAGCTCAGGCTTTGACTTTTGATGAACAAAGAAACAGCTGTGGCCTCTTTGAAAAGTTCAGCAATCTGTTCACCATTTAGGGGGCTCATCGGCTTGCAATCAGCATGCAAATCACTGTTGACTGTTACACATCTCTCTTTGTGACCAATGGGCCCAAAAAACACTTCATCCTCATCTTCCAAATCATGCTTTGCTACACTAATTGAGACATAATCACAAAGATCTTAGACAGCCAGTAACATTGGTTGTTGTTCATCACTTATAAGATAAAAAGGTATAAATGGAATAAAATGAGATTCCTTCTTTGTGATATTAATCAAGATATAATCAAGATATAATCAATATTAATCAAGACTGTCTGAGCACTCCTAAATTATGACCCTATCAGCTATTTTGAACAACGAACGATTAAATGTAAAAATACCAAGCATACTTTAAACTTAACTTAATCAAAACGTAGCCAGAAACGGGCACAATACCTGCCATCACACCCAGTTGGAGATATTGGTACATCAAAATCGAATTTTTCATCCTCTATGAGATCGACTGCGCCATCAACATTACAGGAAAACCCTTATCAAGGTACAAAGAGTAAATCAATTACAAATCCTACCAAAGCGACTTAAAGAGTGTGATAAAACAAATGGGAATATTCGTTTTTCTACAACAAGATATATCAAAGATATTTAAATATTATCTCTGGAAACTCCTCCTTGAGAAGGAAGTCAAATCGTTTGTCAAATACTTCTCGGGGATCGGATTCAACATAAATTACACAAAATACGACGGCTCATTAATTATCGAGTTACTTACCTTCAAAACTTGATACCGCCATTTACGTCTTCTGAAGACGACTACAGGCTTTCTGCGATTTTCTCAGAGCGTAAAATAGCAAAGCTGCAGACAAAATTGCTGAATTTTCGAGTAAATATACTAATTGTTCAAAATCGGTTCGACTGTATAGTGCCAGATCTTCCCGGGTGAGATTTAAATTCAATCACGTGTTTTGTATCTTCAATGTGATTGGACTTGGTCAAGGTGTGGGGAACTGGAGTGTATTTTACTTCGATTTAATGATTTAATTAAAGTCTCCTCAATTAAAAAGAGCAATTATTCTCAGCTGTTCAGCTACATAAGATTGAGACTTCAATAAAATGATTAACATGGAGCAGGCTTCTTTTCCATTCGATCCTTTTATTATCAATAAGACAACTCGCCGAAACTTTGCCATCACTTGACTTGAGCTTGAGGGAGGCTCCAGCACTTGGCTAAGTAGCCTGACTTCTGGCTGTTACACACAATTGTGGTCTCATTCACACAGAAGCCCTTCAAGCTAATCCTGCCAAGCCGACCACATGATGGAAAGATCAGATCACAACACCGGGAACACTGTTCCCAACTCTTTTCGAATAGTGTGTGGGATCTTTTAACGTCCCACAGAGTTAATGAACAAGGGTTGTGAGACGGGACCTCCGGCTTATTGTCCTTATCCGAGAAGACTAGAGAGTCTAACCATTTGCAGATGTAATTACAAAGGCAAGTTATTTAAAGACCCTCAGTGTTGGTGCGGCCGGAGTTAAACTCGCGACCTCCCGCGTGACAGCCCTGTGCTGAACTGGGCCACCAGTGCGGTGAGGTTCAAAGCTTACGGAAACAAATTAGGGAGAAGAGAAAACTGAACCTTGTCGTTATACCTTTAAGAAAACAAGAAGTCAAACAACAGGAAACTTTTCAAATGAAGTTTCACTTTAATGAAATATTAGCATAAATATATTTTAACCGTTTAGGTTTGGTCGTAAAAATTTACAAAGCAGTTGTCTGTTTCAAGGATTGATGTTTTTATTTATTCATTCTGGAAAAATCGAAATTAGACAAATTTTCGTATTTAACAAGAGGGGAGAAAATAGACATTTATTTACATTTCGTTTCGTATATGCTCGATCGAAGCCATTTTCTTTTGCTGTGAAAGAAGGAAATGTTAATGACGTTGTCTTTACTTCCGGTGTGTACCGGCCTTGGCGTTACCGAGTCCTCTCTCCGTGAGACGAACAAATTTTTAATGTCTCCTCCAAACGACAAACGAACAAAATATAGCACCCATGCAAAAATTATGCTCGTTTCTCCAATCACGCAAAATATTAGGTTTGAACAATCGATAAAGGTCTAAACTTTGTTCGAAAAATTGATAAAGTTTGCATTAAATAATAGACCTAATCGTGTAACTCAATGTTGTACCCAATTCAAACCCTTTGGGAATAAAACGTTTTGTTCCAGGTATTTCCATATCATTTAAATATGAATGCTACATTATCATGCAAATACAATACACAAAGAATCTTAGTCCCGAGAGATTTGAATTGGGTACAACACTCAGTTAGCCGATTAGGTCTATTAATTCAAGAAAAATCAATTCTGTTTGGAGTTAACGAAAGGTCAAAGTCGCTTACTGAGGCTTCGAGCTTTCCACAGTTCCAAGAAGTCAAACGTAATAAAATGGTTCATTTACATATTCTTTCATATGTCAGCCTTTCTTTTAAGGTAAGAACGAAAAGGCAGACATTATGTATTGGCTTGGAAGGCGTTCCCATAAACTACTATACTCTCTACTTGTCACTATCTAAAGGACCATTGGCTCTCGTGTGAACACGTTTTCTCAAACCTCGGCCGGCACAATTGATATCTCAGGACGACTCGGAGAGAAGTTGCCCACAGAACACGTGATACTCTCGTGCTTGAAATAAGACGGATCTCGCGTCTCAATGCCTCCTTTGTACTTTCGACCCTTGGAAATAGTCTTAAGAGGGTACTTAATGCGAGAATTGGAGTCGGTCATCGAGAACAGTAATCCCTTTCCTGTCAAGAACATCTTCCATTGATTACGCACTTCTTGCTGTCTTAGGCAATGGAAAAAAAAGATCAGAAAGCCTTGAAGCGAGTTGAATATGCTGAACAGATAGTCAAACACAATTTGCGCTCGAGAAATAGCCAGTGCACCAAATAACCAGGTTAGGCCCAACAACAGCAAGATGGCGAAGGATGTGCGCGCACGCTGGTAGGACGTTGCTTTCTTCTCCGCGGAGACGAGGGTTCCAATTTTACTCAAAGAGCGCAAGGCAAGAATGAAAACAATTAAGTTGACGACGATTATGGCGAGGATTGGACCAAACTGGGAAGCATGAAAAGCAAATCCATAAAGCACACAGCTGTAAGTAAACAGACAAAAAAATAGAATCAAGGAGTTCTTAATCTTCTTAATACTTTCGGTATTCGTAGAAAAAAAGTCAATGGGTTCCTTTCACACTTTCAGATGGATTGAAAGAACGAGGGTCAAAGCCAGAAAATAAAGTGGAAAAAATGGAAAGATCTATCGGTAACTTATCATTCTTACCATCACGCCATTGACAACAGTGCTGCCTATAGCTGCAACTGTGGTTTTTACGATGGGACCTCTTCGTGGGGAGAAAGTCATTGCACAAAAATTGGCCGCACGACCATTTCTCGCGTCGCGATGGATTGACTGAGCAGAAGGCAGGAGCTATGGGCTAAAATGAACACGGAAATAGCTCACTAAACTTCGTTGTCCTCTTGAATTTGACACATACGGTCGAGATAAACAGAACACAATTTTTTTCGTTTACACTCCCATCTTTTACACAGTCTCTGCATATTCACTACTTGCACAATCCCATAATACACCTCTATTACCCACCAAAACTTTTGCACAACCATGGTTTGCGATTTCTCCTGGGACATGAAAACAATGCCCATGCAGGGGTAAAAGAGGTGTATTATGGGATTTGTGCAAGAAGTGAATGGAATTATTTACTTACACTTCGTCATTGCCATAGTAACTCGTTGCTACGGAGACAGTGATGGTCACTATGAGCGCTGGCAGACCCCAAGCCACCACAGACGCTTTAAGCATAAATTTTGATTGATAGGTAGCCATCACTTGCACAAATGACATGTACATGTTATAGCCCTCCACACCCATCCACATCACAGATGACAAAGAAAAGTAGTGCAAGAGAACTGCAACAATGCGACAGCCAATAAGATTCTCAGTTCGTCCAGCTCCCGCGATGAATACGATCAGCAGTAACATGAGTGATACACAAAGGCTCATTAGGATTGGTTGCTGGTTTGTCTTGCGCAAATTCCTGTGGGGAAGAGAGAGAGAGGAGGAAGTTTGAAAACAAGGTCACACCTTGCCGGAACGAGGAGGGGGAATTCAGGGTCCACAACTTATTTGGAACGCTAAGAATGTAGACATCGACAAGAATGTAGACATTGTGAAAAGCATATATTGCAGCAAAATATTGACCAAGAAAAAGTGTAGACCAAATATCAAGGGCCTGATCATTATAACAAAATCCTGCAAGTGTAGTCAAATACAGGTGTCAGTTCTTTGTAGATGTTAAGCAGGTTAGAATTTGAGTGATAAAATTCCGTCGGTCAACAATACAAACTTCCTTTCGACTTGAGACACATGAAGCCTGAGAGCTTCAAGTAGTACGCACTAAATTTCACCTTCAATAACATCCAACAATGACGTTGTATGTGATGTTTATTTATTGTATAAAAAAATGTGTAAAATTTTTCTGTGTGCAGTCTGGCTTGCCGCGATTAGCTCTTCGCTATTTGCAAGCCAGCCTAGTGATAACTTGAAGTGTTTGCTGTAAACAAATATAACTTGAACTTGATTCAAGTTTAACTATTGACGCGACGATCACCGGAGCAACTTAACCCATTGATGAGTAAAATTGTCTGGGGTTAGACAGAGTAAAATCAAGGGCACATAGTTTTTGAAGGGATGTAGAGGTTGTTAAAGCCATTCAAACTTCGCATACCTGAACAATGAATACGTGATCAACGTAAGGAATAGGCCAACCAGTGAAATTGCACAGCCCACATAAGAAATGACTGACAAAGCCACGCCAGGTGCACCCTTATGCGTCCTTGGACCCGAGGCAGAGAAAAGAACGGCAAAATTAGTCATGTGATCACAGTGGCATTTTGCCCTGCCTGCTTCGGTCTTTATCAGTCTGCAGCCTCGATTTGACCAATTCCCCAGGCCACCTACGAACGCAAGATGAATTGGAAGACAATTATGAATATGACGTCGGGAACCACATGGGAATAATCAAAAGTTACGGTAACTATGACCTATGCAGCGCTGATCCTAGTAAATGACTTTTTCTACACTATTTGAAACGCGGTAAGTTACTTAGGTCGTGTTCTATTGAGGTCAACCATTTTTAGTTGGTTGGGTTGGTTGGGTTTCTTCATATTCTATTGGGAAAAAAACCGTTTTCGGTTGGTTTGGTTAATCAACTTTTTCAACCGGCATCATAGTAGGTTGAAACGGTTGAAAAAGCATTGGCAGCAACCGCTGTCGTTTACGCGGGCCATTTAAAGTCGACCGCGGGCTCCTTCCTTGTTCCTTTTGATCCTCAACTTGTCAACGCTGAGAAGTCTGGTAATAACTATTCCCAGCCAGGAGTTACCGCGTTTCAACCGAAAACGGTTGGAAAAGTGTTCTACTGGGAACCCTCAACCGCTTCAACCGAAACCGGTTGCGGTTGAAACGGTTGATCCCAATAGAACACGACCTTAGTCACTGATGAAGTGATCCATCCTATATTTTTTTCAGGGCGCAGCCAAGTGATAGCCGGATTAGCGCAAAATTCTATCCGTCTAAATCTGACTTGAAAAATGATATAGTAGGTGAGTTAGTATTCGTGATCTGAATTACGGAATTGTTATTCCGTGCTATAATCTTGGATTCAGAATACTAATTGAGGTAGCATTTAAAATGTAACTGCGGAATTTCAAAGAGTCTCGATGTGACGTAATCCTGTGTTTTTGTTATCTGTCGCCTTCATAGATTATTGATATTATGAAATGCTATTGAGGCCTGTTGTATTTACGCTATCTAATTTAAAATACATTTCAATTTCAATTAACGAGTGAGCGAAAACTCTTTCTTGATGTATCTCAGTCAGGTCAGAATCATTCTGTTCAGTTATCATAAATGTTCAGGGAGACGCGGCCTGTCTCTTGGTCGAGTTTCACGCTTTCATTTTCAATTCTTACCAATAGCTTCGAAATCCCAAAAGACACACACAGCCTTCATGCCATTCTCGTCCATTTTCTGTGCAGGCTCGAAAACAAGCTCAACTGGTTTTAAAAGGTTGTCGAACGTCATATCCCGAACACTGCTGGACATAATCCGACTCATAAATGAAGAGGCCTCTCGCTTGCTCTCGACATTAACCGGTACAACTGGTTGGAAAAACTTGTCATTCTGATAAACGACAAAACCAATCTTGACCAATTTGCCGATAGGATCCTTGCCCTCAAACATGACTTCCGGCAAAGTGATTGATGTCTGAACATCGTCCATCGGAATTTCGTCGATCGCCATGCTATTCGGCGTTAAATTTTCAGGGTCCGCTGCAGGTTGTTTGATTGCAAGCGTCATGCCTGGAAAGGAGTCTGGGGCTGCTCGTCTTGATTGGATGGCTACAGTTGAAGTGACTAGAACCCTGGACGATTCGTTTGTTGATAAAGGAAGGTTCGTGGCTAATTTGTCTACCGCCTGAACGAACCTGAAAAAAGAAAACAAACGCAAGACAAAATTACTAGCTTGCTTGAGTTAGCTATCACCTGGTACTGTTATAGGTTCCCTGGCAAGTTCATCTGAGAATTGGACCCTACAATGAAAATAGTCCCCTTCATAAAATCTACGAAAGGAACTCACCCTTCCACTGCAGTTGTACTAGTTTATTTAGCTAGATTAGTTATCACAGAGGAGATCATCTAACTCCAAAATTTTTAAGACAAGCAAAGCAAAAGGGTGAAACTTAATAACTCCGATATGGTAACAGACTAAAGAGGATTGCCTTGAAGGGCACGACACGCCTTTGCTTTGTGCGCTTCATAAAGAGTTTGCGCATTTCTAAATGTAATACTCTTGAGATCAAAGAAAGGGTGATAAATGAGACAATGCATAAAAGGTTTGAAGAAGGAAAGAAATTCTCACTTGGTAGAAGCGCTGTTCGATCGTTGACTCTCTTTCAAATCTTCCTTCTTCATATTCAAAACGTTGTCAACAACGGTCATGACATCTTGCGCAGTCTGAAGAAAATAAAAGGAAGGAGATGACATAATGACATAACCTGTGTGTGTTTTTGCCAAGCCTACATGCAAACACACACGACGCTTGTACAAAATAAGGAAAATTCCTTGCGATTTGTTCAGTAGTGAGTTGACCCCACCAGCGTCTCGACCTGAGGTTAGGTTTTTCCTTGACAACATATCCATCTTGTTTGCGCGCGAGTAATGCAAATATATCGTTAAGCTCACCATAAAATATCACATTCAATACAGGTTTGTTGTGGTCTTCTGATGTTAGTTATGCTATTGCTAGAGTGAATGATTTCATCACAACATTCTTAGACAAAAACAGTTTGTAGCAAAACCAAAAAACTCAGCGAACAGTTCGTTGACACCGGCGCAAAAGCAGGAGGGCAGAGAGGTTCGTAGAGGATAGGCGACAACACTTGTAACTCTTGACTTACATAGAAAATCTAAGTATTTACCTCATTTAATGAATCTTCCAATGAGACGATATCGGTTATGACATCAGCTATCAATACTGCATCAGCCTCGTTCATGTCGTCTGGCTGTGACGTCAAAACTCTTACCTCTTTGGTAATCTTGACAACGTTTTGCTTCCTGATACGAATCTAGAAAAGACATATTTTGAACTTAACATATTTAAACCGCCTAAATCTTAGTAGCATTTTATGCGGATGAATAAAATCCTAAACAAAAGATAGAGCGGTATTCAATGAGTGTTGAAAGTAATTAAATGAAAGTGAGAAATTTCGAGGCAAATGAAAGGTATAGACTATGTTACAGAGACAAACACATATCGTGCATTTTACCTTTCAAGTGAAGAAAAGTTGGGACCAAGGGATCCCCACGCTGCTAAGTCACCTCATTAATCTGCTGCGTTACCAGCCTGGTAGCCTTGATGGTGTAGTGGCTTAGCATGCCTGACAATTATGCCCGACTAGTAATCGGGGAGACGTGGGTTCGAGTCCCGCTCAAGGCAAAAACCAATTTTTCGGATGGATGTGTCGAAAGGTAAAATGCACGGTATGTGTTTGTCTCTGTAACGAAAGTAATGAACGAATTGCTTTAGTTTATGATTACTTCACTCAGTGATTCGTTCAAAGTTCTCGCGTCACTTTTTCAACCAATCAGAAGTGAAACCAAAACCAATCGTGAAACTCGCTCTAAACTCGCTCTAAAATACATGTATCTCACCTTAGAGAGTTTGTCTAGTCTGTTGGTTCTCTCTGACTTGTATTTGCAACCGCTAGCATCTGGGTTTTCCCACAAACCACCAGCAGAGAAATTCCCTCCACAAAAGCGTGTGGCACTGGCGGCAGGAGGACCATACGGGCATTTTACGGATGAAGAGTTTTGGCCAATAGGAGTTATCTGCCACGTCATGTTCCCCTTAATGGATATTTTTCCAGTTTCTTGAGGCAGACAGTGGGCTGGGTAGGAGAAAAGTAATGGAACAGTAAAATTCAGATAAGGACGAAATCAGAGATTTCCTTGTGCAGGCATAGGACGGTGTTTCTTGCATTAAAATAATTTTTGCGTCATTTTGTAGCTCTTGGTCTTCGAGAGAATATGCTAGAGGGCTAATGTTTCAGACTCGATAAATTCCTTATTGTAGCTTATCTCAAGGAATATGACATCACAAAAACCGACAACTGATGCTACATTCAGAATTGTCACGCTGGGGAGTGGAGGGTTAACATCATACCAATAGCACTCACTGGCACTTTTTATCACCACGATCTTGCGTGACACTTTAAAAGGTTTAATAAACTCTTCCATCTCTCTGCTGTCAGTCAGTTGCATCTGGAGTCTGTTGTAGTACGACGTCATATCTTCATTCTGTGCTGAGCTGTAAACTACCAGATCTAAGCCAACTTTGCCAAATGAGTCCCTGAGATTACAAGAAGAGAGATAGAGCGGTCTTCAACGGAGTGTCGAAGGTAATTAGCGAATTGCTTTGGTTTTGCATTACTTCACTCAGTGATCGTTTCGAAGTTCTCGGGACACTCTTTCAACCAATCAGAAGTGAAACCAAAACCAATCGTGGCTCGCGCGTGCAAATTTTCCTGCGCTAAAATGTGTCGGCTACGTGTAATTACTTCGAGTTTTGATTGGTTTACTGGATTGTCTCCGCCCTTTTTGATTGGCCAACGTAATTACTTTGGTTTTGGTTGTACGAAACTCGATTGAAACTGGCTCTATATGGCACTTAAAAAACATAAGAACCTGATTGACTTTCCGAATCCTTGTGATAATTTAAGTTTTTCAAAAATCCCGCGGTTTGGTCAAAGCCAATGCAAAGTGCAATACAAACACACCTCAACTTCGTCATCTTGACCTGATAGCTTCCTGATGGGTTTACTTTGTTGAAATAAATTTCCAGCTGAAACAAGACAACAGATTTATTTCCTTATTACTCTGATGACAGCTTCGAAACAGTACTCTTCGGATGTACTGTTTTAATTGTGACCAACCAAGTGAAAGCCACTAAGCATTACGTTCCTTTGGTGATTATGGACGCTGCATGACATGTTTTAACATTCACTCTACTGATACGTTTTAAGAAAGAGACGACACTTGTTAAGTTTTGAAAACATGTTTTGATAGCCAACTGTTATCGTCAGCTACATTGTGTGAGTGAATTTGAATATTAACTCTTTGGGATGAAATACAAAACTATGAATATTCATAGGAAAAGTATTGAGAAATTCCCTTCCAGGATGCAATGGCGATGGATGAAATGTTTTGGTTAATCTAAAGAAAAGCTTTTTGGAAATACCTCATCGGTCACTTTTCATACGTTTTTCAGAGATGGAGGTCCTGCATTTGATTCTCGGTGACCTCGACGTTTCTATCTTTGAAGCACTGGCAGAAGAGGAGGCCGAACAGTGAAAACGCCTGGCGTCAAATTAGGCCATTTCTGAGTTCATGTCTGCCTTCTCTTCAAAGCGAGTCTAAGTGCGAAGTTTTTTTTTTAAAACTTCGCACTTAGACTCGTTAAAGCAAAACTTCGCACTTAGACTCGCTTTGAAGAGGAGGCAGACATGAACTCGGAAATGGCCAATTGAAGTAATGCCACCAACGTTTTATTTATAAACGAGATTTGGTGATGATTTTAGAAAATAGGTTTACTCACATTTCGTTGTATGATGTCCTGGAAATCTTTGTACCTCGAGCTGCTCGAGTCCAGAAGGTCACCCTGATAGTTTTCATTTGCGATTGTGAATGATACTATTGACGTAAATACACCTGAAATTCAAGGAAGACCTTAGACAGCAATTATCAGAACCAGGTTGCTGACCAGCAGTTTTCGTTAAAACAATGGTTTGCTGGGGGTGCTCAGTCTTCAGTCTCGCGGGCTCAGAAAACCTGGTTGTGGTCATTGTTATTTAGGCTTTTCATTACGATAACGGAGTACAGACAGAAAAAATATTTATTAAATATTTTCGACAGACGACTGTCGTTGTAGTTGGTCAGTGGCTTCATAGCTCAGTTGGTTAGAGCGTCGCACCAGCATCACGAGGTCACGGGTTCAAACCTCGTTGAAGTCCTGAATTTTTCAGGCCTTTTCAGGCTTCTCTACGGTTTTTCTAAAATTGCGTTCATAACTGCGAGGATCATAGCTCACTTGAAATTAGCCCTTGTTACCTCAATCTTTTGAAGTTCAGCTTAAGGACGAGGCAACAAGGGCTGATTTGCGAGCAAACAAAAGAATACTAAAATGACGGCCATTTTGGAATGAGGTGTACGAGAATCAACTATCGGGGTTTGCGCGGTGCGAATGGTTCAAAGCTCCCTGAAAGGTCCATTCGGTGGGATCGACAAAAAACGCACTCGCCACATGGGCCATATTGAGCACGTTTTGTGTCCTGCATAATATTCAGCATAACAGAATTTCACAGTCATACCAACCTTCAGTAACAAGTAACGCTGTTTCAGAGAAACTACTTGTCAGATCTGTCGAGAACTTGCAATAATAGTCGCCTTGATCTTCGTTTTCAAAGTTGTTAATTTCAAGTTGGTTTCCAAATCCGGAAACTTTTCCATTCTTGTACCACGTGACATGTACAGGTAGTGGACTGCTAGCATTACATGTTAGCACGGTTGCCGCGCCCTTCGTCAACCTCAAGGAGACTGGGTGTAACGTTATCCTTGGGGGTCCTGCAAAAACCGAGCGATATTGAATGAAGCGACGGTTCTATATTTGAAAGGACCACACACTGCCGCAATTTTCAAAATCAAGACAATGGTTCTCATTTATCAGCAGTGCGCACTTAATACAGTCACAAAGTGGGCTACTTAATTACGAATCGAAGGCTGTTTAATGAACGCGAACGAGTCGATTCAAACTCCGAAAATCCAATTGACTCGACTTGGTTGTTCAAGTAGGAGATAAGTGTAACGACCAAAGCTGATTGCAAAGTGATTTTCGTTTTTGCAACTATATGGAAACAAGTCTTTAACTGAACCTCTTACTCACCAAGACAACTCCAATACTTCTGCTTCAAAGCCAACATACTTTGTGGATCGAAAGAACAACTCTTTCGCAGTGCTTCACTTGACCTGGTTAAAGCCATTTGCCAGTTATACAAGGGCCGTAAACAGGTAATACTCGGACAATGTAAGGCCTCCCCACGGATAACACCAGAAACGTTACGACAAGCGGGAACAGTTTGGTAATAGAGCCTTCGTATCTCATTGCACATATCACGAGAAATAAATGTCACACTGGCAATGTTCTCAGTTCGACCACGGTCATCACTATCTGTCACACGAACCGACAGTACATATTCTTCCCCATCCATGAAAACAAAATCATTCGCTATTCTAATGCTTCCGCTAAATCGATTAATGCAAAAATAATTTTGCGGCTCCACAGATCCCGCATTCTCGCACACATCTTCGTTATCATCGTCATCATCGTCATCGTCATCGTCATCGTCACGCCGACGTCGTTTCAAGATACTGCGTGACTGATGTCGCTGCCTGGAGCATAATGGACATCGTTGCGTGACTCCGTCAATGTAATACCTAAAGGGCTGCATTAAGTTAACGCTGGTTGTAACGGTTACGTTTGCGACGACGCTTCCAGCTTGGATGCCGAAAGGTAAATAACGTTGCGCGTCAATTTGAAGCTTTATAGGGTTTGCATCTGGAATTAAAAAAAGAATGAAGATTTATTTGATACATTACAGTCACGAAAAAATGCATTCTAGAACTTCAACAAACTACAATAGACCTTTTCGGCATGTAAATTTTGTTTTCCCAATACAGATCATGTGATAATACTCAGGAGGCTTGGTCCTTTGTTTTGTTCATTAAAAAGAGTGCATGCAGGCATATTCATGCTTGCATGCCCTTATTTTAATGAACAAAACAAAAGACCAAACCTCCTGAGTATTATCACATGATCTGTATTGGGAAAACAAAATGTACAAGCCGAAAAGGTCTATTCTGGCCACGAATCCATGGGACACATTCAAATAATGCCCAGAAAAATCGCTTCAACTAAAGGTGTACCTTATAATTTATGATCATTCTCCCTTTAGGACTCTCTTAAGTGCCCCCACCCCACCACCCTAAGCAACGTTGAAACCGACTGCAGCTTTTCGAAATGTTTCCGGGGTTCAAATCAACATTGCATTGCAAATAGGAATGCGGGGAGGGAGGGGGAGGGGGGGGGGGGGTGAGGAACGTCTTGTATTGGCTTCATTGGCCCAACAATTTTGTCCAGGATTGTAGAAGCAAGGTAAGCACACAACTAGCCTGTCACATTTAAACGCCTTTTACTGAGCTTAGTCTTTAGGGTGTGACTAAACTAGGAAATCGGATTCCTGCGGAAATAATGTTCCCCAAGTCCCAAAACAGGGAAACAGGCTCATTACGAACAGTATAACCTGTGATCAGGCGTTCTTTTTTTCGAGAGGGCGCGAAAAGTTATGCAAATAGCAAAAGTCGCTACTTTTGTAAAATACCTGAGCAGTTTGACTTGCTTGACATTCCCGTTTTTCCAAATGTTTTCTTTCCAGCTGGACAGTTATCACATGATGTTTCAGATATTTCATCTTGGTATGTGTCAACAGGGCAATGATTGCAAGAAATGCCAGACGTGAAGTACAATCCGGGAAGGCAACCTTGTAACAGAGCAGGCTCAAGTTAGAAAGAGTACGCTGGCCTGGGAGTGTGACATGCGCCCTTAATACATCTCAGAACCTACAAAGCAGGTTTACATCTTCTTATTTACACAGACAGCAGTTCTTTTGGTCAGCACTAAGAAGAACGCCTTCTTATTGCTTTCGAACCAGGACACTCGCATTCCGTACTTCGTCGGAAACTAAAAAACAACAGTGGTTCGTAACGGCTACAAAAGTGGCCTTCAATAGCACTCTTTTCAATTGACGCCACGATTGACCGCCCAAAGCATTATGGGATTAATATTTTTGCGATGCTTGTCCGCATTTCAATCCCATAATGCCTTGTAATAGGGCGTTACGATCTATTTTTATCACTTGTGGAAAATGCTATCGAAAGAATGCGCCCGCATCTCTTTCGCGGTGGTCGATTTATCTTGACAAATCAGTTGAGTGACCCAGCTTCTTCTTGTTCATAATGAAAAAATACCAACGAAGGAGGGTATAAAAAAAAAATCACACACGTAGAGTAATAATAAATGTATTCAATCTCGAGCCCAAGACTCGAAAGAGAGAGAATTGGTGGGAGGTTGAGACTTATTTCTTACCACATCTTGTGCTGGAGACCTTGAATGCGCCCGCAGCACAGCAAGGCGGCGGTACGCTCCCACCGCAACACGATTCTCTGACACTCATCGAAGAAACGTTGTAAGTTCTCGTGGAGGCCCCTCCTTGACTTATCTTCGGGGCATTTTTGTCAAGAAATTGTTTGTATGTGGAATTTAATATGTCGATACAGCTGGTGAGCGTTGAGTCAACTTGGTCATCAGCGACACTATTAGAGGCAGTAAATATTATAGGTATTTTGAAGAACACACTTTTAACTCCAGGTGGCGAGTACTCAATGCGTTTACTGCTAACATTGACTCCTTTGCATTCTGGTAAAAGACCAAGAAGACGAGAACCAAATCTAGATAAATCCGTAAATGTTTTAATATTCGTTTCAATTGTGCTGCTTGTTAGGCCTCCAGGGAAGCTATAGTGGAAAGTTATGTTCAATTTGTAGCACCTTTGGAGATTGTAGTTGCCAGACAATGAAGCCTCTGAAACCAAAAGGAAAATCAAAGGTCAGCAGTACTCCCGATCTGCAAAATATATACATACATACATACATACATAACTTTATTTCGATTCGGATTTTTTTTTAGAGTAGCAAAGAATGCTAGTATTTCCGAATGTAATCTAAAATAACAATGCAAATTACACAGTAACTACGATATTAAATTACAATAGCTTAGATTATAACATTGCGATAAAAGTAAACAAAAGTATGTAAAATGAGATAAGTCAATAAAAACTAAAATATATATGACTTGATATAGATCCTAAAATTAGTTACGCTGGGCGCGGTTCTAAGTTTATCAGTTAAGATATTCCAGTATTTAGTAGCAGTGAATTTAAATGATTTTTTGCCATAGTTTGTATTGTTCACACGAGGTTGGTACAACTTATTTATACCTCTAAGCCCTTGGGTATTGCGTCTCGGAATAAGTAAGGATGTGATATACGAAGGTGTTAAAGCATGAAGTGCTTTATAGACCATTATAAGCATGTCTTGTATTCTTCTTGTTTGTAAAGTTGTCATATTCAAATTGTTGAGCAGAGTTTCGTATGTGTTATTATTGTCATCAAAAATAAGACGTAGAGCCTGCTTGTTTAGCAATTCTAATTTTCGCACAAAATACAGACGCAAAAGAAAAAACAGGATGCATGCATGGTGTAACATTTTCCTCTCAAGCCAAACTGAAGTGGTAAAGAATCTTGGACTCTTCCAATTATACAGAGGCGATTATATATATATATATATATATAGAAAACAGTCCTAAGAAAATACGGGCGCTGATTGATTAAAAATCGTGTTTCTATAACTCTATAACTCTTTTCTCGTCGCGTTGTTTTCTAAAAGAAATAGAAAACATGTACTCCGTGTTTCTATCGAGTTATAGAAACACGAGTGAAAGTTTGGGAGAACGAGAAATGCTGTGGGAACACGAGCCGCAGGCGAGTACATGTTCTCTATTTCTTAAATATAGCTTTTTGGCGTTCTTTCGCAAAAACCCGGCAGACAAGCGGTGGGATATAGTTAGAATAGCAGTAACACCCAGTAAGAAGGGCGGAAATTTCGTTTCCTTTTTTCCGTTAACAAGCGGTTACCAAAATGCCCTGACTCATTTGGAGTTCTGAAAACCATCAAATTCCGTGCTTCTCTAGAACGCAATGTTAATACATGTTCATGTAGTTCTACATTTCTCCACCGTTTTTTTTTCAAGCAGCGACTTCAAGCGAAAAAGAGAACATTTGAGGTTACGAGCATGACGTGAACACCCGTTGAAAAACTTTCAAAATTTCTGCACACTTTTGCGCTCTTCGCGTTATTTCAATTCCAAAAATCTGTTACACATTTTACGAAAAAACAACATCAGATAAATGATAGGTATCGTTGTTGTTCAAGGTTCCTATTTTTGCTTTAGTCGAACTCGACGTCGGATCATGAGAGAAAGGACGATCTCGGGGTCATTAGTCTTCGAATTGATGACATTATCAACAGTGCAAAAAGAAAAGAATCATCATCACTTTGTTGGTCACGAGAAAAGTTTCAAACACTCATTAATAGTTCACGAGCCTAACAGCCTATCAAAACATCGATAAAACGTCACGTGTATGAGCCTTATATCCTGATAAAACACTCCTCGTTAGTATTCTCTATATAAAGAATACCAATAAGGCATAGCTTGTTTTTCTTGTATGCTAATATTCTCCTCTGAGTTCAGAGGTACATCGGCTGCGACTCGTGTTTTTAAACCCCGATAAAACACTGCTGCTCGTTTTACATGAATCATAGGTAATACTCTTGCAACTATGGAGGTAAAGGAACTTTATTTAAGTGTCTAGTCGTTCTAGCACTGGAGCACACAAAGTAAACTGAAATTAACAATTAACGCAAATCAAGTCAAATGTTGGTTTTTGAGGAGAGGGGAAAACCGAAATACCCGGAGAAAATCTCTCGGTGCAGAGTAGAGAACCAACAAACGCAACCCACATATGACGCCGAGTCTTGGAATCGAACCCGGGCCACATTGGTGGGAGTCGATTGCTCTCACCACGGCGCCATCCCTGCACCCTCCAGTTTTAGGTCCTTCCTCCGCGCCAAGAATGGGAAACTAGTTGCTAGGCGACGGGCGAAAGGAGCGAAAGGACAACTGAAATATCAGAGTCCTAGACAGGGTGTTCAAACCTACGACCTCTGTAACAACGATTGGACGCTCTACCCAATGAGCTAACAGAATTCCTGGGAAACTTGCTACCGTAGTTTATCCACGTCCTGATAGGAAAATGTGTCCCACTGACCAGCGAACTCTACAAAGTCATGCGCCAAGCAACTAGTTTCCCATACTACCCATGGGTGCAATACATGTTAATCATTTATAGCTAAATTTGTAGGCGCATGACATACGCGTTTTAAATCTTTCGGTAAATTTCGGTTTAAGATAACGTTCCATAATACACTCTTTGGTCGTTGGCCATGACAAAGATTCATACTTTTGCGGTGATGAGATCAACATTTGTTTGGTACCTTGCTTCCGAGGCACAATTTCAAACCCTGAATTTATTACTTTATCTCTTCGTAAGCGTATTAATTCGTCTTTCAAACTCTCAGAACAAATATTCCTTTCAGGAACACTGCTCTCCCGTCAAGCAAGAACAGATATTACGCGAGAGGAACAAAAAGGTCGCACCTTTTCCTCTTTTCCCTGCATTTTCCCGCGGGAATTTGGGTGTGAGTTGACATGACGAAAATACGATGATCTTTTTTTTGTCCAAGTAAACCTGTCATAACAAACACTGGGTGCTTCAATGCCGTTTGTTGGGAAATTCTGATTGTGACGACTAGTATGCGTACCATTAAAGTACTGCATCGCTTAACTAACAATGGCTTAACTGTCAAACCGTGCGAAGGTCCCAAAAATGGGATTGTACCGGAGAAAATTCCGAATGGTCGCATTCAAGCAGAATATAAGGAGTCCTCAATATTGATGCACTTCAAAAAGACATCTTATCATTTACCTCTCGAACGTTTCAGTCGCAAATGAACCCTGATAGAACTGAATTTATGACTACCGAACCATCGACGACAAATGAACTTGAAGAGGAACGGTTAGAATGAATGCTATGTGGTTCAAACATAAACTTTGTTGTTTGTGATAACTTTGAACAAAACAATCATCTGAAACACAAACAATATTCCGGCACGATGTCAGAGCTCCGTAGTAGAAATGAAGATTTTAATCCTTTCAAAAGCAATACACAATAGTGTCGAAAGTTCTTCATTAGACTAGGAGATAACATGATACATGAGTATGTTTTTGTCATCAACTGAAGGATGACAACCATGATTTCGACACTTTGCGTAATAGGGAATGGAATGCATAGACATAACAGGGCAAAAATGAACTTTAAAATATTGGAAGGTCTCCGGCGGGAAAACGACGCCACCGTTTATCTTCAGGAGGAAGAACGTAGCGAACAAATAACCGGAAATTCAACTGAGTCGTTCATCGTATCATTGTGTCATAGTTTGGGATATTAAAAATGTAGTCGTTTCATTAAATAAAAGCGAGACCAAAAGATCACAAATATTTTTCAGAATGCGCTCAAAGAACCTCAAAACCATTCTGCCTCCGCCTCTCAGGCAAGCACTGCGTTTGGGCAAATTTAATATGAACACAAAGAGTTAGTTTCCGCTGTTTAGATTTACGAGTGGACACAAAGTAGTTATGCCCTGAGAAAATAGCATTCAAGAGGTAGAAGGTGCAATCACCGCTAAATGTCATTATATTAGTTCTGTATCAGAAAACAAACTCTGCACACAAAGACCGTTCGTTTGTCTCACCCGAGGATGGTTTGATAGCATTTATATCAACGCTGTGGTTGCGGTGTATCTGGGCTTTCAGAAAAACACTTTAACTACAGACTATATAACAATTGATTTGGAAGCTAAACTAGTAACGATCTACAGAGGAAATGGGCTTCATCATGTCTGGAGTTTGCTGTTGAAACGGCCAATATGACAAAATGTGACTAGACCGCCAACTCATTTCTTCAGTCCGAGTTTGTGTTACAAAAATTACCTACCTGTGTTCGATAAACTATGCAACGTGAAGAACAGGATGAACGCCAGTGAAACGAACGACATGCAATTCATGGAGCCACAAAGCATCTTGACAGCAAGACTGAAGATGTTTGGTACTGCGTACAGAAACAAAATCAGCAAAGTTCCTTTGGCATCTTTGTTGACCAAGCTCAATTGAAAATCTCACACGGTGTGTGTAATAAAATGAGTAAGGAAACTTTCGAGGAATCACAGTACCTGTGAGAAAAAAAGGTTAATGGACGTGTTTTTCTAGCACGTGTCTTGAAAACCCAAAGGCTTTATCGGATGGATGAAAGACGAATAGGAGTATTACGTCGAATATAAAGTCTTTGTTTAGTAAATGGAAAAGGTCACTTGGGATTCGTGAGTGGCAACCTTGCAAGGTAACGCAAGGTTTCCGGAAATAACTTAATCGCCTTCTTTGGTTGCTTCCTTAACTGGTCAGCAGCATAACAACGATATAGAAATAAGGAGCAAATAAGGAAAGTCAAATTTAAGATCCCAAGATCACTTTTCAATTTCTTAAAGGGGCTAGGTCACTCTATTTTAGGTAATTTTGTTTAATTTTGTTAATTATGAGCTCTAAACGTCAAATTGGCAGAGCAATAGTCTTTCATTTGCAAAATCACGGCCACATAACAACTGAGAATGATTTCCCAGCTTTGTAAATGACATTTTGATATAGACTGATATAAATTTGAAAAAAGGTGGGCCGACGTTTTTCAAATTTACCCAAATTCAATCCATTTCAATCTTCTCCAGTTTTGTCCATCCATGTCCTTTATTGGCTTCCCTGTGTTTTGTTAGAGTTCTTCTATAGTTTTGAACAGTTATTTTGATAATTTAGTTAATTCTATGACCATTCGATCAGTGCTAAAATTGCCTGAAATTGCGTGACCTAGCCCCTTTCGGAGGGGATGTCAGGAATATTTTAATCCAGTTGTGCAAACGTGACGAGCGCGACGCGCGAGGAAAGGTTCCCCGCAGAGAGACATCGACAGAGAGAGAGAGCGAGAGTGTGTGTTATTACTTCAAATAACTTCGAAAACGAAAGGAAAAACCAAAGCTAATTTTATGGATATTTTCATTTAGTAAACGAGATGGACCTGTTAAAAGTCATTTGCATGAAAAATGTGGGAATATTTTCTTTACTTCGTTCGCAAAAGTTACGCTTAATTGACTTAGAACAAAAGATTAAGTAAATGTTTAACTGTGCAAGATAATCGGCCACGTGTGGAGGCCATATATCCATAGCGCAGCGTTTCAAACGAAGGCCGGAAATACGTATGCGTTCCAGGCTAGACTCACCAAGGACGTTCGCGAATTAAAAAGTGCTTTATCACTTCCGGGTACAATCTGTTTCTATGGTTTCATCCACCAACAAATTGAGGCTTTTAATTAAAGCTCTTAAAGCTTTTGCTATATATTTTACCTTACAACATGACAAGATAGTCGAGAAACTTAAAAGCATTTTCACATTTGACTTGCAAATCGTTTGAATAAAGTGAAATTTTTCAGTTGCCAATTATTGTTGTAGACTAAACAGGAAGTAAGTGAACGAAAATCCCTTATTTGGAAGCAAAACATTCTGATAGGAAACAATTTAAACCGCTTGTAAATTCCAGGATGACTCGTGACCGCACTTCGTTTCATCACCACCAACTTTAACAAGAGCTCAGCCTCAGATGCTAATCGGAACCTTCCGGAGACTTCAGGCGCTTTCCATTCAACGGAATTTTCGAAAATTTCGGGTGGAAATTCACGAAGAGAATTTTTGTTCCGTTGAATTTTCACCCAAAATTTAAGAAAATTCCGTTCAATGGAAAGAGGTGTTTGTCAACTGCAGACCGCTTACAAATAGCGCTGCTTACAAATAGGCTGCTGCTTACAAATAACCTGCTTACACAAATAGCGCTGATAAAAAAATTTTAATTCTAAGAACCCCTTTTACAACGGTGAGCTTTCATTAACTGCGAGTTAAGGCCATGTTACACGAGGCAATTTTTCTTGCAACTCGCATCGCAACAAACGTTGCGTTGCAAGTTGCGAGAAAAAATTCACGTGTAACATCCCATTTTGCAACTGCAATTGTTGCGTTGCGAGTTGCGAGAAAAGTAGAACGACCCTCTACTTTTCGCAACGTTGCGAGACAAGTTGCTTGCATGTGACAACCCTCTGCAACTCGCAACGCAATTTTGTCAGAATGGGCCAATCAGAGCTTATCTTTCGGCGACTTAGCGCGTCCACCATCTTGTTTGTTATTGTACGCGTTGCAAGTTGCGAAAGAAGTTGCCAACGTGTAAGTAACATACCCTCTGCATTTTGAAAGGTTTTTTATTCGTCATCGTTGCGTTGCGAGTTGCAGGAAAAATTGCCTCGTTTAACATGGCCTTTAGGGTTAGTCTGCAGTCTGCAAGTGTGACGACACCGAATGGACTACGTCATGCTTGATACGAATCCCTTCCATTGTCAAGTTATTTAAATAATATGGATTTTTAAAACAAGCGCTTGAAGGAACCATCGATTAAACTGCCAAATTTACTCAATTATCAAGGGACAACGGACAACAAGATGCATGATTACGCGAGTTCAACTGACGCACGTACTATATCCCCAGCTATATCCAGCCGATCCATAAGTCCGCTATATCCAGTGAATAAAATACACCCCACTTTTAACATTGGTCAAGCTTTTGCTTCACTTCCTTCCTCAAAAACGTGCTTAGAGTGAGCATATTCATGGTTATTCGCAAGCAAATACATGCAAAACTCTTTGTACAGAATGAAACTGTCGGATGGTGACTTATCCACCAGAGAAAGTTACTTCAACCTTTCAATATTGGGGCATGCTGAAATTTGCATGATATAGGGAAGTGGAATAGCTCATTACAAGATCACTTTAAGTTTTGCAGAACGGAATTGAATTTGTCTTAAGTTCTGTAAAAAACAACTGATGTCAACACTTCGTGAACTTGTTAGTTGTAATAATGCAGTTTCGTTTTTGGGTCAAATTTTGGGACTTCTCTTGCCACTAAGCCGGCAATCAAATTTGTTCTTGCAAGGGTTCAGGCTTTGTTAGAAACGTTTGCCTATTTAAAAAAAATAAGACTCACCACTTTCTGGAGCTTTGATCTGTTTTCTCAAGTCCTTTGACGGAGTCTTGTTTTTCTTGCGAAATATTATATTATCCTCCTTGCCGGTTTCCTTGCCTCAGAGAGTTTGTTCTTGAATACAGAAAATCCACCAAAAGAAAAAGACCCCTGGCCTCAAATGTAAATAAATAAGAATACGTTACTAACCAAGTCCTCTCCAATTCAGTGTTGTATTATTGAGGTAGATAACGGCAAATTATTTATTTTGTGTTTGAACTCAAAACTGCGCACTAGGAAGTGATAAATTCCCTTTACAGCCAGGGGCTGTCACTGGGCCCGCTATGCTGTAAGCAGTCGATTCGACGGATGCGTATTTTTAGAGGCAACATCATCGAGCGGTGACATAAAAATATCGACCCACGCGACGCGTTTTATGACAGGTGCCCTGCAAAAAGAGACGATGTGGGGGATAAGCAGGAAGTTTAATTTCTCTTTCCATGAACAGAGAAATTAAACGATGGTAAGGACATAACTGTCGTGTCCCGAGAATGTACGGCTTCAAATTCTGTTGGAAAAAATTACCCACGTTTCTCCGAGTGCTGACACTTGGCCGTAACTACTAATGACAGTCAGTTCCGTGTAAATTAATGTTCATTTGTTTACAGGGCATTTAACTTGTGATTTAATGCAAAAGGAATTTTTTTAAAATAGCCTGATTTAAATATCCAAGCAAAATTGCCTTGACGATGTCTCATTTCTGCATATTTTCAGGAAGTTAAATTTTATATTTCGATCCGATAAGTAGGTCATACCTGCACCCGACAGTTTCAGTCTTACAACCCAAAAGAGCCGCAAAAAAGTTCTCATGCCTTGAAATGCGTCGTGGATCTTATCCCATTTTCAGTCGCCGCCTCATCAGTGTTAAGTCTAACCTATATACATCATATTCATGAAACAGGAGCCCATGAGTATAGACTCCTGGTATAAATAATGGTGTTTTTCGCAATATTCGAAAGCATCCACTGGTATGATATCTGTCTACATTAAGACTCAGGTTAAGTTTTTTAGAAAACAATAATAATAATAATAATAATAATAATAATAATAATAATAATAATAATATGATGATGATGACTTGACGTTGCTCGACGGCAATATCCTACCAGAAAATATTCTCTATCTTAATTTGCTTGCCGATGAACGGAGCAGCCGACCTGATTAAGAGAGTTAATTAACCGTTTAGGGAAAAGGAATGGACAGCTATCGCGTAGCCCACAGTCAACATGGTTGATGTACAAAAGCAAATATCATACAGCTCCATTGGAATAATTCATGACAGGTTGTTCCTAGTATTGAGCTGATAAGCTCTAAATAACCTGCTTCTGCAGACAAGCCACGCCTGTTGGCCTGGATGACAAAAGTATGTTATTTCTCTTCCTTTTGTTCTCTTTTAACCGCGGAGACTAAAAATATTCAATGTGATTAACTGGTCAGAACATTCTTCGTTAGGCCGAGCTCTCAGCAAGCGAGCGGTGAAAGAAATACCTAGCTTTCCGTACAAAAAGGACCAACTGCAATAACCAGTTACAAAGTTAAATATTAACTTTGTTTTCATTACAAAATAGCTCGGTAGAACGCTAACAAATGTTATCAAAATATAAGCTTCAGCTTACCATTTTCGGCAGTTCTTTTTATCTTCTCGCACAAATGTGTGTAGGTCTGTTACAATCAAAGCGACACACGAACACATAATTCTTTTTTGTAGTCATTTTATCAAGGGAAAATTGCAACAAAACAAAGCCCACGTGCAGCTGGTGGAATTGCTGATACCATGCAGGCGAGGCTGCTCAGGGAAGGAAAGTCCAGAAACATTTCGGGTTTCGGGTGAAATAAAAATACATGTATTTCTTTATACATTCAAAAGGAAAACGTTTTCAGACATGGAACTTTGTACATGTTCTGTTTTCGTTGGTCTTGAAAAACGGGTCTTAGCATCGAAAACAGAAACAAGAATTTCCCTATACATACTGTAGAACCACAACAACAACAAAAAATGGCGTCGAGCACATTAAAATGTTGTTCGTACTTGGCAACAAAATCAGTGCACCAAAACAATGCAGTTCTTTCCGAAGATAAGCAGTTTGCATTTAATGGTTTTTCTAGAACAGTTGCATAATAATTTGTTCACGTCAGATCGATCAATATTTGACAATTGCCGCTTACCTCATTTCGCATCGACCAGAACTGTCATCCCTCAACCCCAATGTTTAAAGTCGATCAAACATGAGAGCATATCAGTTACTTTCATTTTTATATTTATTAATTCAACGCTCAGAGAGGCGGCCAAAAATATTTTTTCCAATATGCTTAATAGTTTAGCCATCAATTAAGAGATTGGAGTCAGAGAACTCGCGTTGTTAACGACTCCTGTAAGACACCTACAAGAATCAGACGCAATATTAACAAAACACTTGTTTATTGACACGCAACGCGTAAGACTGTTATCGAAAGCACGTTTTGCAAAGAGTTTACAAGTTGTATATACGCTCATAAATATACGATAAATACCATTAAATAAGCCATTCTTAACCGCTAGACATGTTTTGATTTGGCATAAGCTAGGTCTTTACAATATACCCATGTGAGGTTCCCACCGTGACTTTTGTCCTTTTTACTTATCATTCCTTTCCAACGAATTACACAAGAACACAATTGAATGACTAAGCAAGCGTTGGCCACTTTCAAAAATACCATAACACTCTTTGTTTGCCCTCCAGAATTGTTTTAACTTTCTCTTGGGACTTAAATGGTCCAAAGGAACGAAAAATGCTTACGAAAAATTTTGGAGGGCAAACAAAGAGTATTATGGTATTTTTGAAAGTGGCCAATGTGGTTTCCTTTCACTCGCTGACAACCTGATGGGTCGCGCGCCGAGCTTTCGTGAAGATATTCGCATTTAACTCGAATTCCCCACCTAGCGCGAAAATTATGATCATAACCAAGGAAAATTCTTATTCCCATTTAAAATTTTCTTGAGTAGAAAAATACCCGAGAAACCGGTACTACATGGACAGTGATATGGGGAATTTGCACTTCAAAAATAATATCAAGGAAAGAGATATCGGTCCTCTTCGCAACCTCGTTCCCAGGGACTCTCTTCTCTGCGTCCTGACAAATGAGGCAGAGACGAGAGACCCTGGGAACGAGGTTGTTATGACCCACAACAAACAGGCGAAAACTGATAGTGAGATAAAAATATTCTTCCTGAATGATTGTTTGATAAGCAATCATGGACACTTCTGGCCTCTCCGATAAAAGCAACTGATCGGGGAATAAACTCCTTTCAAATACTTCTTACTTTTGGAAATTACTTCAGGGAATAGAATGCTAGAAAAGGCGATAAAAATTAAATTAAGTTGATGTGTAATTGTCCGACAGAATTGACTACCTTTAGACCAGACCCTAGTTGTTCAAAGATTGGACAACGCAATTGCTTTTTATGTAACTTATCCGTTGTTTAGTGATTTAAGGACGGTACCTACTATTGTTATTGCGCATACGTTCTGCGCATCTCCGGATACTCGGATTTCCTATCAGTAGTGTTTACTAATGCAGGGATATTTTTGCGCGGTTTAAATTTATGCGGAGAAAGAAGAACTTAGCAAGGGCTCTTGGTATCCAAAAAGAAAATTGGGGGTAACCATGCATTTTTCAGAGATAATTAAACTTTAATTTGGAAAGGAACGCCATACATTGCTTTGTATTTTAAAGCTTTTTGCTAATATTGTTGATTAATTATCTTTGAAAAATGCGTGGTTACCCCCAATTTTCTTTTTGGATTTTAATAACACTTGTTGAGATCTGCTTTTCCCGCATATTCATAAAACCGCGCAAAAATACCTTTGAATTAGTAGGCACCGTCCTTAACCGGTGGCTACCGCCATCTGCCGGATAAATCACTTAAATCACCGGATAAATCAGTTGTTCAAAGGTTAGATAACTTTATCCAGTAGGTAAGTCACTATCCAGAGAATAAAATATACCGGTACCTCACATAAAACGTTGGCCAGGGTTTTCGAACACACCTTTACTCAGGTGTGCTTATAGACTTGCTCCAAGTCGCCCTCTCGGAACTCTTCGATTGAGAAATTAAAGCGAGCGCAGCGAGCATGAAGTGAGGTCGTGAACGGGCGACGAAGTCGCGAGAAGGCAGTACCCAACAAGCCGTTACTTGGCGCCGCCAAGTGACGGCTGGTTGGGTACTGCCTTCTCACGACTTCGTCGCTCAAAGAAAGTCAAGTGTGCATAGAGTGCATATTCAGTTACGCGAACAAGTGCTGAGATCTTTGCACAAAGTGAAACTGTGACTTATCCAAGGGATGAAATTAATCGGCCTTTGAGCAATTGGGGCGTGGTGGATACTTTGGGAACACCTTGCTTCGGTTGTTCAGAAGGTGGATTCACTCAACAGTAGATAAATTCGATAAGCTTCCACAGTGGCTATCAGTCTGAAAGCAGTTTATCCGGTGGGTTGTGTTATCCACCGTTTGAGCAACCGAGCTCTTGTGCACAACTGAGGCCAGGGATCCGATTCTAGACAGTTCCGTTAACTTTTCGGGCCCAAAACGCCATTTGTGAATAGAACCTGTAATCCGCTTGTTACGAAAGACTACTGAGTCTTTTTACATGTTTTCAAGGCAACAAAGAGCACAATAACGGCTTTGAAGTTTGATTATTTAACCCTTTTCGTTTTTAAGATGCAGTATGACACAAGAGACGTTTCGAGACTCTCCAGAAATGGGTCCTAATTGCTCGAAGGGTGAAAAGAGCCATCCACTGGATAAATAAACTACGATCGCGATCGCTTCTGACAGCACTTGTCTGTTGGGTAGAGATTTATCTGCTGGATTCATACACCTTTTGAACAACTTGGATCAGTTTTCAGTTATGGGTGAGATTGCCAGTGACCTTACTGTCATACAAACTTCTCATCTTTCTCATGCTTTTAACACTTAACATTACAAAACGATGATTTACGTGATAAAAGCGGCGAGGTCTGTATTGATACAAGGTCACTGGCAGCCTCGTCGCGAGTCAGACCGGGCGCCAGGTCACTAAGAAAACAACGATTAAAAAATGGCCTATTCTCTTCCCGGAGGGATTGTCGTGTTAAGTTATCTCATGTATCGTCCGCTTTTGTCTAACTTGAGGATTTTCGCAAGACGCTGTTTAGTGGTAGTGACGGCTTTCTGTCGTCCTCGTTTTGCTTGCGCTGCAGGAAAACCACGAAGGAGAAGTTAACAAATAGAAAAAAAAAAACATGAAGACAGAGCATAAACAATTTTATGATCTTCCAAGCAACAGTGCCAATGCTACGACCAATTTTGCAAGCGGTATTTTATAGAAGGGCCCCCTCAAAGTCCCCTCTCTCCCTGGATTACAAAGGGATAACATAAGCATCTTCCAAATCGTATTTTCTCGATGGAACTGCAAAATAAGGCAGCTTAGTTTGCGATCATAGACCTCGTGCTCGTGGCATAAAATGATAGGCAAGATAACAACGTGAAACAAAATTTAAACAACGAACTGGGCTATTAAGAGGCATGCCACTCCAGGGAAAATGTAAACAAAGCACCAGTGCTTCTAAGTAATCTAAAGTATATAATATTGGAGATATGTCCAAAAGTGCATGCAATGGCAAAAATTGGCAGATGGGGAGAGCAATTTCGCCAAGAGGGCGCCGGTCGTGTGGCGGATTTGGAAAAACTTCGCCAAATCCTCCACTTTCGCCCTTACCTGAATTTCTGGACACCAGTAGAATTCTGCAGTCTTACCTTTAATGGTATTATCGGGTTTCGCACAGTTTGGTTTTAAACTGGATGCAGCACGCGTTTCACCTCCGTTGACAGCTGTTGTGTTACTTCCACCTGTGCTTGTTTGGTCGCTAACTTGTGCACTTCTGTCGGGAGTTAATGGTCCCTGGGAAAAGTAGTAGGAATAGTACAAGGCCACATTGAATCTTATGAGTGCATCGAATGCTGCTGCTTGTAAGAAAACAAGTAAAATGCTTCAGTATTTGCTTCAACATCCACGCGATTTTTTGAAGGCCGTTGAATAACAGAACGCGGCCCGAGGTGGCAAACGAATACATTCAACTGCAGTTGTTCCTATGGATAGCACTTTGAAAGAGAGTGGCTAAAGGATTGATTTCAACCCTTTTAAATCGTTTAAAATCGATTCCATACAGCCGACAAATGGCAAATCGCTTCGACATGCTGTACAACAAATCGAAGGGATGTTGAAGAAAATGGTGAAGCCCTTCAACCAGGGCTGAACTTGTACTAAATGGTGATAAAACAACCTTGTTCCCAGGGTTTCTCTTCCTCCATGGGAAGAGAAGGAGACCCTGGGAACGAGTTGACTTGACTACTTCGTTAACAATCAATCAGATCATATGGTACATAGCATGTTACACTATCATTTTTAAAACCACAATCTGTATGAAGTTTAAAATGCGTCGCCATTGCAAACGTCACATTCAACACTCATGTCGAAGCCATTTCCGTGCATTCTTACATGACTTCAGCTCAAGGGAAGAGTGAATTCGTTTTAAATCATGGTACACAGATTTTCCTTTTCACTAATTCATTGACATTGGTTTAATATTTCTCAATTCTTGAAAATCGTTAAGAATTTCTCAGATCTTTTATTGTGATCATTGTTTGTACATTGGCTTTTTCATCATGATTGTTGTAATTTTTGTTTTTGGAGGGCCACTAGGAATATAGTAATTGGCGTCACCCTCTTTATATAGAGGTTATAAATTTATTCTTTCTAAGGGCCTGGCCGAACGGGAAATGTTTCGCGTTTAAACAACATCAAACATTGTTTGGTGACCAACCATTTTACCGTTAGGCCACTTTGTTTAGTGATGTTTGATCGTGTTTGATAAAATTTTAAGGCCATCAAACATTCGATCAAACAACTTAAAACATTTCTCTTGTTCTCGTGTTTGATGAGCGAAGTTTTGATCGTTTGGCAAGCCGTATCAAACATGTTTGGCGCGTGCATGCGTACCACGCTTGCTCAGTCGCTTGTTTCCTCGAGTTTTTTACGTATTTGTGACCCATAGTTATTTGCTTGTGGAGTTTGATCTGAGTTTGATCAAACATTGTTTTACCGTTTGGCCACTCACTTCAACATCAGCATGTTTGGTCACCAAACAATGTTTGATGTTGTTTAAACGCCAACATTTCCCGTTTGTCCAGGTCCGGACGGAGCGATTGCCAAATGTTACGGCCACTTAAAAAGTAGAAATAAAGCAAGAACAAACCGTGGGTGGAGTTTCGTCCAGTGGTGAGTTCAATAAACTACCAGCGGTGTTTCGCCTCGAGGCTTGACGGACAGGTCTGAATTCCTTCGCTGGTGAACAAAGCAGTTTACCTGAGGGAGAACAAGGAATTACATTGGAACTTCATCAGACGCATAAATTCATTCAGCGCACGAAACACAACGTCTGGTAGTAATAACATAAATTTCATGACTGGATTATTCTCGGGTTTCACATGACGTCACGGCCGCAATGTTGGTGTCCCCAAACAAAGACATGACGGCCATGTTGGTGTCTCGACCCAATCCTCTCCTCCGCGAATAGATCTATATCACTCAATGTCCAAACAGAAGATTTTGCCTGTCAAACCTCTCATTCAGTGTGAGGCTGGACGGGCAAAGACAATGCAAAGACAAAGCCTTTGTTCCCCACGGATTCCAAAATGGCCGCCTAGTGATAAAGGTGTATTGAACTCTATTGTTATGCAAAAAAACGCGAATTTAAAAGTCTGAAAGCCTAAGACACCCAAACTTCATATTAATTCTGCGACGTACACACCCATTGCATTCTTAAACTAGTGAGCCTTTCACGTGATTTTCTCCTCGATCCAGCTCCCTCAAGATCTTAAAGTTAGTAATGGCGGAACATTACATTGGGAATTTCCAGTTAAAATAAACAGGTGTCTTTTTGAAATCAAGGCTTTGGTCGCTTAGTGTTTAGTTAATACAGATTTGAAATCCAAAGAAAAATATGAATTGATTTTTTTTGTCACAGGGGCACTTTAATAACAAGCTAGGAATTTGGGGGTGATTTTCATGTTAATTACAACCCGTGCTTGTGTGAAAACGATGGCGACTTCACCCTCGAAATGCTACTGAAAACCCCTCCAATGCATGACCAAGTTACTGACCAAGAAACAATACTACAGGATAATCTTACTCTTTGGATTCCAAGTTGAGTCGACCCTTTCGCTTTTCTTCTTGCGTTGTCCTGGTTTCCAGGAGGTGGCTTTGTCCTCATCTGTCATGTCAGCAAGAGGTGGATAAACTACAGACAGGATAAAAAAAATTCGCACGATGAGCGAGACCCGACATTTTCATCATGTGGTTATAAATTGAGATGTTCTCTTAAAGGTATTATTAGCGACCTTCAGATTGGAAGACGAGAACGACTTCGAGTACGAGTTTTCTGTAATGGGCATGCGCATTACAGTTAAACAACGAAATATTTGAACTGCGCGTGCTCAGAACTGAGAACTCGTAATCGTAGTAGTCCTCGTACTCCAATCTGAAGGTCACTATTGACTCTCTTCACACAAATCCCATAATACACCTCTTTTACCCCCCTCCCCACCCCCCCCCCAAAAAAAAAAATTAAATTAAAATCTGCATAGGACAACTTCATGTCCCAAGAGAAATTGCAAACAATGATTATAAAAAATTTTGAGGGGTGAAAGAGATGTATTATGGGATTTGTGCAAGTAGAGAATAGTCTACTTTGTCACCAACATCAAAGAGCCCCCAAAGCTAAACTGTTTTGAATTAAAGAGATGGGATATAACAGTTCCCAGTTGTGGGGGCTGACTGACTGAAATCTCAGGGTTATTAGGAAAGGGGTGGGATAAACAACATTGCACGTAATAGAAATTCACACCCACAGAAGGGGAAATAGCCCGTGAGCAGGCTCTCTTTTCACCAGGCAAAGTGAGAATGATGGGGACTCTACCTTTCCAACATGAAGAGAGAGCCTGTTCGTCGGCTAAGGGGGACACAACGCAACCAACTCACTAGATTAACAAGATTGTGTTCTAACGTAATCGCCCATTGTCTTACCATATTTATTGTCGTGAAAGTAATCTGAGTCACCGAATCCCAGGTCATCCTCTTCGCTTTCAGAATTGCTCTCGCTTGGGGCTCGTTTTGAGTTCAACTGAGAGGTACTTGGTTGGTTTGCTGCTTGAGACAACTGAAAACTAGATGACTTGGGTTTTGCATTGGATACAGATTGAAAAGCTGATGAGCCAAATGCACTGATTCCAGCTCCAGCACTTAAGCCAAATAGCAGTGTTTTTGCTGCTTCAATTTCGTCCCTGAAAATAAACGAGTTAAGTCAGTGTACTTCAGTAAAGAGTGTCTGCCACTTTCTCAACCAAACGTCTCCAAATTTTTTGGGTCTCTTTTGTGTGTCACAATTCCCTCTGTATCTTAAGAACGGATAGATTACATTTAAGTCATAAAACTTCACAACCATCTTGCTTTTTGTTAACTTGAAAACATGTTAAAAGGACAGCTTATCAAAGCAACCAGATGACAGTTCTCTAGAAGGTTTTTTGGGGCCAGAAAGTTTTCAGGACAGGCCCAGGAGCCCTGGACTAAGAGCACACCACTAATGCCCCTAATTTGAGTGATTGTTTTTTCTCTCTCCAATCAAGTTACTTTCATATTACTCTTTCCCCAACGAGTATCTATCAAGTATTTATGAGTCAATGAATCAATGAGTCAACGATTTAGTGCAGTTACCCTAATCCATAAAATGAAAGAGAGAGACTGCTTAGGCCTAATCACTGAAACGAGGGCTTAAGCTTAATCAATAAATTATTGCTATATTGACTGAGTCTCATTGACTCATTGACCATTTCACTCATAAATTATGGGACCTCTTTTCCAACTGGTAAATTCAAAAGTTAATTTCTGCAAATGTGTTGTAATGAAGGCATCACAAATTGATTGGCTTAGTTGACAATACTATGTGAGAGAAGCTGCTCTGAACATAGATGGTACCAGGGAAGAATAGACTCATTTCAGTAATTCCCAATCTGGAGGACAAAAGAATGGTTGTTATAAACAAACTTTCAAATGCAAAACAATCTTATTGTTTTGTCCTCCAGAATGGGAATTAACTGAAAGGGGTAAGTCGTGAGAAAATTGTATTTTGTGCAAGTTGTAAGCTCCACATCATGGCGGCATCTTGTTGAACTCAGTAACTGCAGGAAAATGTCACCGTTTCACACAACTTTAAAATAAAGTTGTCATACAGCTTCAAAATTTAACGAGTTGACAAAAACTTAAAATGGTTCAAAAATTACAGCGATAGCTACATGCTTTTTATATGTTTTACTATGGTTTCCAACCAAAACCTCTCCCATTTTAATTTTTTTCAATCTTGGACACACAACTTTAAACAAAAAAAAACTCTTAATAGGATAAAAACAGGATTAATAGTTTAAGCTAATCATGGTCAAGAATTGATCATGATTAGCTTAAAATGTCTGTCTTACTTATAATCTTTAGATGAGGTCCAGTCTAACCCAGCCACGGGCTGCTGTGTTCGAGGGTCTGATGTGGCCTGGAGACCAGATGTTGCTCCTATGCTACCTTGTGTGGTTCGTGAATGAACAGGAATGAGGCTAGGTGTTCCACCCAGGCTGTAACCAAGTTCATTGTCAGATGTGTCGCTATTACTTTCTGTTGGGTCTAATGGGAAGAATGCTTTGTTCTTGTTTGATGAGCTGTTCACTGAAAAAAAAAATGAGGCTTTTAAGGGACGTAAAAGAAAACTAACAGCTAAGTGGTTTTACCTGTGAATGAAGAACTGTTGCAGGGCTGTAGATGATGTGAGGTGAATCAAGGCACTTCCTTAGGTGATGTTCATGTAAATAGCAGGAAGTAAATACAGAAACTGATTTTGGTATGGCTAAAACCCTGTGTTATCTACCTATAAGCTCTCCATAAGCTACATTGTACAGTAAGTTGTAAGCTCAATATTAAGGCAGCAGTTCTACTTTGAAACTACACCTTTGAAAGTTACTTTTCATTTCTTCAATCTTCGAGGTAAAAGCTTGAAATACATGTACTTGTTTGACATATACTGTAATTATGTACAAGTGGTACTATTTTTTCCCTCTTTACAAGTGACTAATAAAAACTTGCCGAGTGAGTTCAAAGTGTCCTAACTTCATTCAAACCCACAGAGTGACACTTTCCTTGTTGTGCATAGAGGCTTTCCACTTGGTTATTAGGATGCCATTATTTTGCTCTCAAATGGCATGCAGAATAAAATCTTTTTCATTCCAAGAGACACTCTTCACATGCCAAACTAACAATTATTAATTTGGCCTGGGATTGTACTTATTTCTGCTGGGTGTCATTCAAAACTTCAAGGAATTTAATCATTAAAATACACTTACTTGATAGTTTAAGGCGAAGCGGACCTTGCTTAGAAGGTGAACAAGAATACGAGCTATCCATGAAGTTACTGTCTTCCTGAGTAGCCTGGGGCACGAGAGGCTGGAACTTCTTTCCTGTCGTTTTTCTACTGCTACGATTATTGTTATTGTTGTTGCTGAAGAGTGTGACATTGAATAAGACAATGGTAAATGGATATCATAAGAGTTAACATGTTTTTCATCACCTCCTCACAGTAAAATTAAGAGAGCAATGGGTTGATTTTCTCAATTAAGGAAAGGAAATGTTGCACTGGTGTTTAAGAAAGCAAGGTTTAAATTTTGAATGATAACTTGCTTCCCCTTATTATTCCTGGTCAAACAGTGCAAGGTAACTGAAAGCTTCTATCCCCATTAGCAATTTTAAATCACTTACATTGTATATGGTCACCCTCAACTTGTTAACGATTGTTGACAGGAGAGCTCAATGAATGTCAATCATACCAAGGCAGCGAAGTAGCCTGCCTGTAATTGCAATAACTGAGATTCTACCTGATTTTCTCTCATGGTCTCTTAATTATAATTTAAAAAATTGATGTAATCAGTGGTCAAACAATCTACAGACCTTCAACATTACTGTATTGCACTATTATTATAGTCCACTCTTTGACATGGCTTTTAGCTTTTTAATCAAGGAAATGATTATACCCACCACAACTTAGGAAAAATATAATTATTACTCCTAATCATAACTACTCGCTTACCTGACAATCTTTCCATTCGAAACAACAAGCTTCAAGCTAGAATTAGCGGACTCACAGATCTGACCCTTGCCTCCACTAAAATCCAAACCAGGTTCCTGTGGCTCCTGTGTTCGAGGAATCTTGAGTTTCAGTGCCGGCAAACTCGAGGAAAAGGAATCAGCTTTTCGTTTAGAATCAATTCCTGTATTAGCTATTCTAATAACAGGTTTACTGTCATCAAGCTCACATCTCAGATGATCTCCAGAATTATTTGCATTATGAGTACTGTAATTGTCAGATTTTGGAGCTTTAATTTTGAGGCGCGGTAAACTTCCATCAACAAAGGAGGATGGCATTGGGCTTCCATTGTCTCTTTGATTATTTTCATCAAGTTTTGGAGTTGAGGGTCTTGATGTCTTGTCTGATTTCTGAAAAAGGTATTAATTATTATTATTCAGACGTCAAGGTGAATTTCATCTAATACTTATGTTTATTTAAGATGAAATTAATGATGAATGGTATGTGAAATGAATCATATATGAACTGCGGATATGAAATCAAGTGAAGCTATGATCTTTGCAGTTATGAACGCAATTTTTGCAATTAAGTAGAGAAGCCTGAAAAATTCAGGACTTCAACGGGGTTTGAACCCGTGACCTCATGATTCCGGTGCGACGCTCTAACCAACTGAGCTATGAAGGCTTCTCTATGCAATTGCAAAAATTGCGTTCATAACTGCGAAGATCATAGCTTCACTTGATAAGATGAAATTATAACCAAAATGCTTTACCTCTGTCTTTTTCAGTTCTTTATAGATGGACTTGATGAACTTGCTTGGAGACACTGTGTCTGGAATGAAAAACTTGTGCAGTTTTGTCAACTCCTAGGAGCATGAAAAGAGAGATGCATTAATTTATATAACATAAAAACAATATGTAGCTTCACAAATTAAAATACAAAGTAATTTTTATGGAATTGTGGGCAAAAAGTTGCCTGCTCAAAGGTCTCCTGTCATTTGTACATGTATTTGCTGAAGGGTGATCTAGTGATCTTGATCCTATAAAATAATGGGAATTTCTTGAAACAGCAGCAAGTGACTTACTTCTCCTTTTGTGCTCCACGCCTTGAGTGCAACAACAAGGGCATTTAATCCTTTAATCAGACTGTCTGATGGTTTCCTGCCTGACTCAAGAACAGCTACAACAAACACCGAAAAAGTATACATACAAATGTAAGCTGCTTGTGAGCTAGAGTACGAGGTAATTTAGTAAAGGTTTGATTTTCTTTCCTTACCTTTAAGTTTGTCCAACAGATACACAGCAGCATACCAATTCATTGTCTCAAAACACGGATGAAGAAATTTGTCAGGTGTTTTAAGTTGTCTCTCCAGTCTGTACACTCTACAGTAAGAAAGGTATAATTTAATTTCGATAAATGGTTGGGTCCTATTCTGTTGAAATCAACCGTTTTGGTTTAATTGTTGGATTTTTCAATGTTCCATTCGGTTTGTATTATTTATGGTTGACCTACATTTTCAACCAGCGCCGAACTTGGCCTAAAATGATTTTGCTGTTACAGGCTTATAAAACTTGCTGCGCATGACTGCAGCTGCTGGTGATGATCACTGTAACAATGTGGAAAAGTCTGGTGGTGACCATTCCAAGGAGCAACAGGGTTTTCCAGGGAAAGTGACTGATGGGAAACTATTACCAGCATCACTTCAATTCCACCTAAACCCATTTAAATGGAAGGCTGTAAGCATAACCATTTCATTGACTTTTTTTTTTAAAATTGTGTTTGGATGGTCAGATTGAAACCAAATTACATTGTGTTACACAGCAGCACCAAATTAGCACCTATTGTATATTACATTTCGCATATGAATATATAAGTAGGTTAGGACATTATGCAAAAGCAGAGAGCACACACAACCAGGCGGTGTGTGTGAATAACCAGAATAAAACTCCATCGACATCCGACTACACAATGTATCAAGAGTCAGCAAAGGATGAAAAAAGATGGAAGAAAAGAAACTATCTTGACCAGTTTTAATCAAATATTGCACACGCAGCATCAAAAAAGAAGTCAGGCACAGTTTATTTCTCAAAACTTGGCAGCAATAATAAGTTTGATGAAACCAAAGAGGAAAAAAGGAGAGTTGACATAATTTCAACCCTTCTACTGCTGCTAACTAGGGAGTCAGGATGGCTTAGGGGTTATCAATCTGTCTCCAAGGGTTTTTCTCTGGATACTCCAGTTTCCAAATTGACTCTCAGTCAATTTCATCTGGCTGCCGGCAGATACCCTTGATAGGGATAACCTCTGGTATCCTTCCCTTTCATTGAAATAAATTGAATGAATAAAGTTGAATAAATTTAACTGTATTATACTTACCAGTACCTGAAGGCTTTCTAAAGGCCAATATTAGTTTTGAATACAGAAATTACAGCAGCTGCTCTGAATGTAGGTTTTTGTTTCAGCTAAAGTAAATCTCTAATGAGAAAAATACTACAGTAACATATGTATTTACTAAAATCCTACCTGAGTTGAAGTTCAATGTTGTACGTGCAGAGAAAATTTCCTCCAAATACGAGCGAGTCAAGAGGAGTAAAAACCGCATGAATCCAACCTTACAAAGTTAGAGAATAATACACTTACATTTACATTTACCATTTTGGTCAGTCACTAAATACTGAGCATTTTAGACTGCTTTAAAAAGGACAACAAAAGTCACTGAAAAAACACTTTTAAGTGCATAGTAATGAAGTGTTACATTAATGTTTGAAATTGCATTTTTCAGAGCAGCCAGTGAATTGGACAATGCTGTTTCCCTTGGGAGTTGATTTCATGTAAGCATTTTCCATGATAAATTTCCATATAAGCATTGTTTCCAGTTTCTCTTGGGACCATTGTAGGTCCAAAAAAAAAATAAAAACAGTGCTTTGGGAAACAAAGAGTATTATGATATTTTTGATAGTGGCTAATTGTCCATGAGTAGAAGGAATACTTGTAGTAATCCCTAATGGCTGTAGGTTGTGTATAAGAGTACTCTATGGAGCGAGTTGAGTATGAATGGCCAGCTGACCATAGTTTGGTCTCTCCGAGAGAGACTAGCCTGTATCTCATTTCATACAGCATAGATAGACGTGCTATGATTTGTTTTCTTTCTAGTATCTTCCAATTTAGAGTTGAAAGCATAACATACAAAATATTTTTAAAATGTAATTATTCCATGAGTTATAGCTCTCATCTTTCAAAAGCGTGGTAGTTAAAGAGTATCATTTACAACAAATTCTAGGTCCAATTTAACAACTCCAGTTCATGAAAATGATTACAAATATACACAAGTCACATATGAAGCAGCTTTTGAGCATTTAAATTTGAATAGGAAACTTAAGCAATTGGGTTAGCCTAAAAAAATTCAAGCATAAAACAGAACTTGAACTGATAACACTGTACATGCTGCTCTATCACTTAGCTATCAAGCCACTTGTTAATAGTGTGTTTTTCATATATCACTTTAGTGGTCACAACATGATTAAAAAAACCTCTAATGAAAGTTGTATTTAAAGCAAAGAACAATTATGGTAGATCATTAAGTAATGCAACCACACAAGCATGATGAGGGTAGTCTCAGGAGGACGAGGGTAGTCTTAGAGTTTGCCCCTACTATCATATCTTGCCACCCCATTATTTTTACAATGGTTCGCAAAAAAATAATAATATTATTGATAAATCAATCAATGATTTCAAGTCCCCTTCAAACCTGCTTTTTTTACAGCTTTTTCACAAAATGCTCAAGTTGACTTTGATTCAGAAGATGTTTTGTTTATCAAAAATGTTCATAAACTCAAGAGCACAAAGTTTTCCATAGAAAATGTGATTTAAGACAATAATAAACTTTAGGCAACTTGTGGTGAGTAATTTCTACCAGATGTTGTGGGTGTGGATGTAATCTTGAAGGACCTAGTGACACGACAAAATTCACATGCAACTACTTCAAAGTTAGGATAATTTGCCTGGTAGTTACCCCTAGAAACTTCTTATCACACTTGGAGTTGATAATACTACCAATTATTATTACATGTACTTGCATCTAAGTATCAAACCAAACAAGTTTAAATAAATTTTACCTGTGGGAATCAATAAAGTTTGTCCAGGCTTCACTGAACATTTGAAGCACTGCTTTACCATATCACCAAAAAACATCTCGCTCTGTCTTGCAGACGATACCCACTTTTCATATCGTTTAAAGCTTTCCTCACTTGGCTCAACAAAGTAGAACACTTTCTCTCCCTTAAAACAAAACAGACTTTGCAGGTAAGAATGTACCAGAATTTTGTACATAAACAAATTAAATCAGGGGAAATTAAATTTTCTTTGCTACAGATGTATCTCTTCAACTACATGTATTACCTGCACATATGAAGAAATACTGCTAAAGAAAGAAAAAATGATGTAGTCCATGCAGTAATCAATGATGTGATGACTGAATTATGTAAAGGGACCTTAACATAATTAATACAGGTAAAAAGCTGACAAATCTGTTCCAGGTCAAAGGTCAAATTTCTAGATGGCAAAGTCAAATTTTAACTATGTCATAAACATGGCATTCCATGTCAGGAATTTACAGTATCTTAAATCCTGAAGCTGTGTACAAATGTCTAAAATAACCATTTGTATTTCATCTAAGAAGCAACTGGCAGGGTTTTTGTTAAAGCCGGGACGCCGGGACCTTTACTCTGCTATTTTTATTTTTGTCCTGGCTATTTTAAGCGCAGGTTGTACAAGGATTCTTTCAATATGAAGAGACTAGTCAACCGATATTTGTATTTTATTATTTAATATTTTCTTAAACCAAATCGTGCTTTATTTCTCTGTTACTCGGTATTGTTAGTCGTACCACAATTTGCATACACGTACGTGTAGCTGATTTGGAGTTCATGACAAGATGTTATCAAGTAACAGAAAACACATTGATCGGCACGCCCTGCTTTCGTCATTAGGGAGTTTAAGCAAATTGCTATGGCGGGCTCTAATACGGTCGCCGGAAGAAAATTTTCTTCAAAAATGAGACACTGTGCATGTTAGTCGGTTACGGTCAGCCGTAGCGCGAAGGAAATGAAGCGGAAAATTGACCAGTATTTTACCCAAAGGTACCCATTAGGCCTCACAAATTCAAAAATTTTCTGGGGGAGGCCCCCCTTACCCCCCAGTGGGAGGGGGACGACCCCCTACCACACCTATCCCGCCTTGGCACAGCGTGCCAAGATGGCGGCAGAGCCGGTCAGAGCCGCCATCCTGGTCCCTGCTATATGTTCAATTGTCCCTGCTATTAAAAATCATAACAAAAACCCTAAACCGGCTATTGTAAATTTTAATTAATAAGCACACAAACTATATCAACCTCTAATGTCAACCATACAGATCTATTTAACACATCCACACTTGTAATGAACCAATAGTATTGTTGTACTGAATTCTTTTACTGTACATACTCATTACTGTAATTTAATTATACTAACCCTCAAAACATGATACCAGACTGATGTACCACCAAAATCAACATGGAAGTCTGTGTATGAATTTTTTACACCCATCAAGCAATATTTCTGAACAAGGGGTTTCTTGTGCGGGCTACAAAATAAACTTAAAATGTTACTTCTCACATTAGGCTGTATCAGCTTTTCTTATAAGCACTAATCAGAGACTTTTTGTCATCACAATATTATTTTCATTGATTAATTAATTATTTTAATTTGCTAATCAAATTTTTTTCCTCCCACAAATAGAGGCACAAAATATTGTTCAAAACCACTTTTTGGTCACCATCTTTCCCACAAAATGATTGTGCTTGAGCCTCTTCATCTGTTTAAGCAATAGAGGATGTTTTCCGTGTTTCCATACTCTCATCTAAACACAGCTATTGACCAATGAAAGTGTGCATTCTATCCTAATTACTTTATAAAAAGGAATGCAGTACAAGGAACACTTACGCATCTTCAGGGAGATCTGAAGGCCATACATGATTTGCCCAGTCCATTTCTCTTACGAAGGCTGGAGCACGTATAAGGTGTGTCATGCTATTTAATTAAAGAAAAAGTGAAACGAAAAAATTAACACAAATGAATTTGACAGAAGGTAACCTGCTCTTAAAAACTACAGTAAAAGATAAGGTAATTTCTTTAAGTGAAGATTGACTGCACCTACGTTTATATATTACAGATTTTATAGTAAAGTTAGATTTCTGAATCCTACTCCAAGCTAAACGTTATGCAAACTGTCTCATTTTAAAAGGAGATCTTTTCTAGACATTTCCCCTAAAAGGCAAGATTAAAATGATAATGATAGTACACTGTATTTTGAAGCTTTTTACCTTGTATTAGAGAACTCCAAGCTAATAACATTCAGAATTTTCCTTTTGACTGGATTCATATAATACTCTGTCCATTCCCTCATTCGCATGCGCTGATCTTCCTACAAATTCAAACAAATCAAGACTCAACTCTCATAGATAATTAAACTCCTCATAAATGACAAAAGAATCCCTCACCTGCCTACAAACATCTATGACATCCAACTCTCTCATTGAACCTGTTAAAAAAGTCATGTTCAAATAACGCCAAATGAATAAATAGTTGTTTGCCAAGCAAATAACAAATGTGCTGAAGTGCTGCTTCTTGTATTCTTTGCAAATAGTGGGTGGTTTCCTTCATCCAAGAATACAATACATACCAACACATCTCTCAACATCCATAACACTGAAGTTCTTGTCAGGAACAACCATTCCCAATCCTTCCTTGTCTGCAATGAGTATTGGCCTGTTAAAGCCATTCTTCTCAAAACTCTCCACAGTAAGGTCCTTGCCATTTTCAAGCTTTAGAACAACATTGCCTTCTCTAAAAACAATTAAAAAAGAGAAACATGAAATAATACAAAGTATACAAGGAATTTAGCTTCCTTATATCCTTCAGTGTTTACTAGAAATAAGGGAAGCAAAATTCATTTTACACACTTACTTAAATTTCCTTGTTTTCAATTCTTTAATAAATGCCACTGTCCCAGCCTGCACAGCCTGAAATATAAAGGCATTAGATTAACCCTTCTGCACAGTCCTGTGGGTGACCCTTGCAGATTTCACTCTGTCAAATGCCAAACAATTTTATTCATCGATGGGGGCCAGCTCAGGGATCAATGGATTAAAAGAAATGATTGTGAGTGGAAACAGGGTTTTATTTTTGCGTGAAAACATATCTTCACACGAAGATAACACGGGTAAGTGGATACTCAACAGATATCATGCGTTATACGTAATTTTGTGCGTCGCAGAGAAAAATGGTAGTTTTTACAGCTTTTTTTTTTCCAATAAACGTAGAAAATTGTGCATCAAGTCATCAATGTGTTGGATAATAAAACAATAATTATCCTGCACAATTTAGCAGAATATCGCATGATTTAGGTCAACTTGGCCTACGGCCTCATCAGCTAAGTACGAGGTGATATTCCGTGTGAATTCGCAGCATAATTGTTAAATCTTCACACTTGAAAAGATCACTGTTGCTACGGTGACATATCAAAACTGCACCTTTCAATGCCTTTCATGAAATGGTTTAGTATTTCATTGGTGTTTCTATAATAAATAGAATATTACATGGTCACTTGGAGATACGAAATTTCTCTTCTTATGTTAAAAATTATTTGTCAATACTCAAAGAGAAATTGTGTATCTCCATGCGGCCATATAATATCCTATATATCTGTTTAATGTTGGCAAAGTTTACCTTTGAACCATCATCAATTTCACTGTAGTCATGGCGATGCCAGTTCCTTCGTTTTTTTACTGAAACACAGAAGACCATTAACAAGTATGATACAGAAAAAGACAGACATACAAATGAATGATTTGCCAGTAATCGGACACCTACGTAAAGGATTCCAGGATCGCCCGGGGGCAAACATTGCAAGCCTTCAGAAAGAAATGTGTCACAAAAAGTTGTGTCTTCATCAAAAGTGGTGATATTAGACAAAGAGTAACATGTTTTCTCTGTGATTTTTTGAGACATGGAGGTGTCTACTGTTTGTGCTTTCCGGCTTGCATAAGATTTATTGTGAAATCTAGTAGTATCAAGTAATGCATGGTGTTGAAATAGTACAACCTTATTACTAAGGTATAAGTTTGAAGAGATTGACTCAAGAAAGCCTTTCCAGTCGCCATTACGTTTGCTGGATATGTGTGCAGACCTACAAATACTGTTCAGAGCTATAAATCGTGATAAGTTCAAGGTTACAATGAGTACCAAGGTATGCTCAGCTAGTGCAAAATTATAATAATTAATGTATCAAGCAACTGGACATTCATATCCCCTCTTTGTCATCATAGAAGACAAAAAATCAGTGTCCATGATGTGTTTAAAAAGTGAACCTTTTTTTTTTAGTTAAAAATGTACAAGTAGGTATCTTGAGCAGCACTGCACAACTAAAGTGAGTTGCCACAGTCCTTATTTAACATGTTCCTCCACTGAACTTGATGGAAGAGAAAAGCAGCTGTTTCAAAACTGGCGGATGATGTTCAACAAAAGTGCACGACAACCTTCAGATTTCCCTGTGTTTGCTATCACTGGTTTTCATCTCTCCACAGTACAATAGTTTGGTAAACAGTTTCCACCCCCCACACTCCCCCCACAACAATTTCTCTCAATTACAGCAGCAATGTTAATGTTCTAATGAGTTATAACTAACAAAGAACAATTTTGACAGACGTAATTACAACTGAATTATGGCTTTATTGAATCAACCCCCTCAAATTTATTTCTAAGTCTGTACTACTGGATAGCTATTGTAGATTTCACATAAATGAATCTTACGCAAGCCGGAAAGAGTGTTAATCGTTAGATTTTAAAGTAGTTATTACACAAAAACTTACAATTTTCATGCACAAATGTTATTCACCTCTGTGTCTCACAAAATCAAGGCGAAAATGTATTATTCTTTGACCAGCATTGATCACTGCTTTTGAAAATATTTTTTCCCTGGACAGTCCCAGAATACATTGCGTATAACGTAGGTTTCTGATTACTGGCAAATCATTCACTGTGGAGTGGATCAAGGATCCTGTTAAAATTTGAAAAAAGACAACAGGCCACTTGGCCAATAAAGCAATAGCTTGCCTTTATCAACACAATGTTATGATAGACGCCCTAATAAAATTATTGTTGAGCAACTCCAAAATGAAAAAGAACAATGACCGTTGATTACAAGAAGCAGAATGCACTCTTCGACTCTTTTGAACATTGTGTATAAAAGATCTAGCCTTTACGAAAAGACGAAAAAAAGCTCATTACGAGCTAATCAAGTCAACGCCATGACATTAAAAGACTTATGCAACGGAAGACTCAGCTGATACTGGAGAAGGCAATTAACTCAATTACTTGGCCAGAAATATGAAATTACAGTACCGGAAAATATAAAAAAAAATGATGTGTTAAATGAAGACAATGCATGGCGAATCACGGACGTGAGATTATAAAAATAACGTGCTCTTAACTTCGTGCTTCATTTATATATATATTCCATTCAAACAGGTGTTTAATTTACCGCTGTAAAGAAGCATGCTGCACAAATTCAAGGGAGGCTAATTCCTAGATAAAATCTTTCTCACGAGATAACCAAGTGTACTAATGAAACAAACCAAGTGAAATAACATCTCATAACTTGATAACGGAGTCAGATCGATTTTCCGAGCGTCGAACTTAACGAGCTTCCGGCCCTGAGCGTCAATATGTCCTTAAAACGATACTTCTACAGACTGCACGTTTTTAATATTTCCCCCTTCATACAAATGGAATACATATGAATACTTACAAGTCAGTGGTCCGTACAGTAGCGCACAATGCGGGCAATGGTACCGTTCAATGTCAGAAGCCTGATACTCCTCAATGCCTACACAACTAAAACAAAGTACTTCGGCGATTACTTTTTTGATTGCGGTGGTACTCCAATATTAGGGATAAATAAAGACAAACCTTCCATGAAACCATTCCTCACATGAATCGCACTGTATCATAAACTGGGACGGATCGTACGTTTGTCTACAAATACAATACAAAGGATCCGCCATGTTGTTTGTCTCTGCCATTATATGACGTCATCAGCGGCGTGGCTTTTGACCGAAAAGTAGCCTCATGTTGTAACTGTAAGTACGTACGACATTTTGAGAGTCGTCTCCAAAATATTCCAAGAAAACTCAAAATTATATTGTTTATAATCCGAAAAGTACCACCCATTAAGGCAGCAAGGTAATTTCCAGAAATTCTAGGATCTCAAACGCGAATAAAGACCCATCCTATTTTGTGGATCACATCATAAATAGCAGCATATTCATCCTCTAACCGTGCAAGAAGTCACAAAAATCGAGGGGATGTACTTACTTTATCAATAATTATTCGGGAAATTCTCGAAACAAAATCTAACAGGAGTCACCGGTTTCAGTAAACCAGCTTAACCGGAAATTTCCTCAGGTCCCGGATGAACGCCCGCGCTTGCTTTTTCCCGCCAAACTTTTTTTTTCGGTAGTTGTAGTCTGTTCTTACAGCAATGGCGGCCTCAACTTTTCGTTGAGGTTTCAGACATCGACTTAGCTAAATTTTCAACGAAAAACTAAGGGAAAAACAAAGTTAAACTTCAAGCACCTTCAGGTAACATCTGAAAGCGATGAACGTGGAAGGGGACAGAGGCATTACCGTAACTCATGGTAAGTTCTTACGCTTAAAAGCTCCGATAAGTAAAAGAGAATATATCAAGTAAACAAGAGTTTCCTTGCTCGCTACAGTTGTTCGCGACATATTGGTTTTACCACTGGATATCATATTCAAATCTTTGCGTCCCTAAGTATATGCATAATTTTTGAGGAGCTTTTTCACCGCTGGAATAAAGAAACAAAAACGAAAGAACGAACTAGAGATAAAGTGAGGAAGAAATCAGTTAGAATTTCTTTTTCGGGTCATCTCTCCTATTACTCCTCCATACATAAATGAATTTGTCTTTTTTTTTCCAAGATTGGTGAAAGAGCTTTTCTCATTTCAACTTATACTGGGTCCCTTCCATTTAAATCAAAATTTATCAAAATCTTTAAGCAAGATCTACTCTAAAATTGTGAACACGTACAAAATGGAATCACGTGCCACGTGTTGCATGCTCCGTGATGCTTTGCATATCCTTTTAAAATAATTGTGTTTATTTTTGTTAGTTTTTTTCCGTTTTTTGGCTACAAACAAGTGTTTTACCTCGCTTGGGGCTAGTTTAAATAGATAACGAAAGCATACAGCAACTTTCGTCAAAGCATAGCAATCAGAAGCGTTCTGAGCCCGGTTTTTCAAAAGCAGGTTTAATAACGCTAATACCCGATTAAAAATTAACTTAGGAGTTTAGTTCTCCACTCCCAAAAGCTGTTCAACGCTGATATTAGGCAAAACTGTACATTAGAAGAAGTCCATCATGAAAAACAAAAATAAGCAAAAGAAGCTTTTAACAAAAAGTTGAAAACATGAAACAAAAGTTTACGCTAATCCTGGATTAAGTTAATCGGCTTTCGAACAACTGGGCCCTGGTTATTCAGCATTCAGGCTCGATTCTTATGCAGGCGGCTGGAATCCCATATAAGGGCAAATTCTGACTTTACCCGGCAGTGCTTCGCGCCCAACTTACCCTTTTAACGTATTTTCGCTAATTAAAATCTTAAATACCATCGACCGCTTTCGTGTGGCCCTGTATCCGATGAGCAACGGTGATGTAATCCAAACTGAGGTAGTGGGTTGAGTTCTCACCATGGTCAGAGATGTATCGCTGGCCCATTTCCGGCCATACTACGGCTTACTCTTAGAGGGATTTCCTAGGAATTCTGGCACCAAAAAGATTCTATTAGATTGTTAGTCATTGAAAGTTCAAATTGACAAGCAATGACACGTCTGAACAAAAAGGAGTCTTCTTTACAGCCGCGTCTAGGTCCAGTATATCACGAAAAAACCATCTGACATTAATGCGGGAAGCACTTAAGGTGGCTTATTACAGTTTTCCGAAGAAAAAGATCAAGATTTTGAAATCTGTGAGATTAAAGCAACAGGATGTCTCCTCTGAAGTGTCAGTCACTGCAAATGGCATTTGCGAGATCCTAAATTTCAAAATTTTCTGGTGGCGCATGCCCCTAGACTCCCCCTGCTTTGGAGCGCCTTCGGCGCTCGAGACATTGGCGAGTTTTAAGAAACCACGACGGCTACGGCGACGAAAACGTCACCTCAAAATATAAGTTTGAGCTGTTCTAAGTATTTAATGATTATTCCAGCTTGTTTATATAATTCAATACGAGCGAATTGTCCTAAAACTGGATTGGTACGGACAGATTTGAAGTAAAGAGTGAGATTGAAAGTTTACCGTAGTTTGTCCCCGTTGTCGTCAAAACCATAAATTTGGTCATTTCACGTAGTAGTTTTGACGAGTACGGGACAGAAATGGGAGTCAATGGGTTAATCACTCACTGAAAAACTATGTCCCCATTAATCACTCATAACCCTTTGACGTCCAAACCGGCCTAAACCGGCCAGACTTAGTATTTTGAACGAAGCAAAATGCAAAGAGTTGCAGATTTGTTTTACTAGATCTAAGCGTTCATTTCCACCTGTCGTCATCAATAATAAGAACATCGAAGTTGTTAAGAGTGCCAAAGTTTTGGGTCTCTTCATCTCTGGCGATTTGAAATGGAACGCGCATGTTGCTGAGATAGCTAAGAAGGTAGCTTCCAGACTGTACTTGCTGAGGCAGTTAAAACAAGCGGGCCTAGACCCGCATGAACTTGTATGTTTCTACACCACATGCATTCGGCCGGTCGCCGACCTTTCATAATAGCCTTTCCATATACCTATCAGATATTTCGTATCATGTATCCCACCTCGAGCTATTCCGAAGCGCGCGGCGCCCTGGGGCTGCCGCTATTAAGCGCTCGAAGAGAGCAACTCACCACGCGCCTCTTCGATAAGATCCTTCAAGACCCCAACCACAGGCTCCATCACTTATTGCCGCCAAAGAATGAATGCCAAGTAACTCTCAGGAAAAAGAGGACTTTCAATGTCCCTCTTTGTAAGACAAATCGCTTTAAGCGGAGCTTTTTAATGGCAAATTCTTCCCGTCCTTAGCTTTTAGTTCTCGGTGTGCAATTTTGCTTTTAATATATTTATAGATTTAGTTTTTAAATATATTTTAGAATCTTTGTTCACTTGTAAATAGCGGTAATTCAGCCCTTGGCTGCAATGGTTTTATTTAATAAAGCTATCTATCTTACTCTGCCTAACGCCACACGATTTTACTCGTAAATGGGGAACCCCTGGGAGTCAATGGGTTTTAAACTCCCTATTCTTCTACGCCCTTGGCTATCTCATATCATAGATTATGAATATCACTATTTTAGATTGATCCTTCGACCTTGGTTTCATTAATTGAAAGAATATCTATCTAATTATTGTCAAGAAAATGGTCATTAGTATTCTTACTGAAACCAAATCGGTAATAGCTTTGAAGGGCAAGGCTTCCACAGAGAGCGTATCATTTTACTGACCTACCCAGCAATGTTAGATTTTATCAAAGGAAAACTTATCGTTTTTATTCAAATGCAATCCTTAACAAAGTCAGGGAGTTGTGATGTTACAGTACTGTGTCAAAGAACTATCCACGAGTTCCCATCACCGAATTACCTAACAATCTCAAGTGAAGCTATGATCCTCGCAGTTATGAACGCAATTTTTGAAATTGCGTAGAGAAGTCTGAAAAATTCAGGACTTCAATGGGGTTTGAACCCATGACCTCGCGATACCGGTGCGACGCTCTAACCAACTGAGCTATGAAGCCACTGACGTTGGGAGCTAGTCATTTGTGGGTTCTAATGTTCAACACGTTCATAACTGTGAAGATCATAGCTTCACTTGATTTTATATCCGCAGTTCCATATATGATCCATTTCATATATCATTTCATCGTTACCTACATCGTTAACAACTTTTACCTTTGTGGTCTAAATTTGGAACCGTGTAATAACACTAACTCACCAACGATGCATAGAAAAAGAAGTCCTTTATTCTGATTTTCTTCTTGTTTAAGATCAATATTTGACGAACACAGATGCGAATATAACTCTTCGGGAAGTGAGGAAAGTCTTTTACCAAACCGTCAAGACACTTGAGATTCTGCTTGTCAAAAAACGGTACACTCCTGCAAAGGGGACTCTAGCAAGACGAATGACAAGGAGAGTTAGAGGTACGAGGACAAAAGGGCAAAGGCTAAAATAAGTAGAGTTATTTGATTCAAAAGATAAATGAAACAGAACGTTGCGATTGCTTCTTAACAGACACAAGGTTATCACTCCAGTTGCGCCTGTGCTTCAATCAACCAATCGATCGATTGATTATTTCTTTAATGAGTTGGTTAATATTTAAAGAATGACAGCTAAGGGGTGGGATCTACTAAAAATTCGTCTCTGTACATATTGGAAGTGGACATATTTTTTTTTTCTTACGTATTTGAGTTGCTTTGCTTTTAAAACAAAACGACATGATTTGATAAGAAAATATGACGAAAAAACGCGCCATAGTGTTTGTGACCGTCAAATAATTAGATTAGACGATGAAACGCCTCACGCGAAATGTGTAGTAGCGAGCCCGTGACGAGAAACGCGCTCACGAGTATATCTTTTCCCCCTACTCCATCTTCCCGCGCACTTCAGCGCAAAAGTTATTTTACGACTTCTATGCATCCCATTTGTAAGCACTTGCACTCCTGTTCGCAGTCTATGATAAACAAGAGATACTATAGGCCTCAAATCGTTACTCCGCAGTGTTCTTGACTCCCGTGGGATATTTAAGAACTTAAGGCCTGGCCAAACGCTCGCAACATTTCAACGCAACATCTTGCAACATTATTGGGCACGACATGTTGCGTACGTTTGGCTACCCTGTTGCGATATGTTGCGTGCGTTTGGCCAGTCCATTCGACACATGTCGCAACATCAAGCAACAATGTTGCAAGATGTTGCGTTGAAATGTTGCCAGCGTTTGACCAGGCCTTACACACACCAATAGTTGTTGTGGTCTAGCTGAACATCGGTGGACTAGTATTCGCTATCTCAAGCAACCCTCATATCTATGGCTAAAATGAATACTCCCGCATTCGAAGCAGCTCTAGTGTTATTAGGGTTATCAACCTTTGTGTTACGTTGTTCGAGTCCATTAATATTAGCCAATCCCGGAGCTGCTGTGTGGACCAAATGGTGTCCAGGTGAAATAGGAGGTTGAGCCCTTCAAATTGTCTTCTCCTTCTATGATCCTCCACAGCTCATACCGAGCCTCTACTACCACACCGTTTTGAAATGACAAGCCATTGCGATACAGTTCCATCTTCATTGCTGGGTTGTATATTTCAGATTTACGTCAACACTATCTAAATTTTAAAAAACCGTATTGGACAAGGTCGAAGGTACCTTTTTCAAAAGAGAGTTATCAAAACACGAGGAAGGTAATGTAAAATCGTCTAGCGATTGTTTGTAGACAAGGACTAAACCTGGTGTCACAATGGTGACTTCATGAGCGACAAGCAGAATGTAGATGCTAAATTTTGGTTGTATCGACTGAGTTGGTAAACGTAAACTAGATATAATCGATGATATCCTGTATATTCTGAGAGAGTTTTGTGCCATGAAATCGGCGCTCATTGCTGGCACTTCCCCGTTTTGGTTTTTGGACACCAAGTTTTTTCGAGAGTCAGGCTGTGCGTTCGTTTGAACGACCGACCGCAAATTGCCAGTGCTACATAGTGTATGTTCTGAGCTTAGTTAGGGGGGTTCAGCCGTTCAGCGTCCGCAAGTTCCACCTTCTGTTCATTACACTACTCTTTTTAAGGTCAGTTCGTTTGACCAACCAGCCAATCGGTCATTCTATATGTGGGTATGTCAGTGCTTTACGGGAACTCCGAGTGAGTCCACATCGTGGCTTTTGCGTTCAACATTAGGAGAACGCAATCCTTGCTCTTGCGCATCCTGTGCATAGGGTGCGCTTTAGCTAGTTTCGTTTCGTTTGTATGCTTTTTCCGCGCCATCTTGAATACGTCATACGTACATGCGCATCTCGGTTTTGACACGTCATGCGCAAACGACGATCGCTCACCAAGTGATTTCTTGTATGGAGTCAATTTGAAAAAAACACCCTGGTTTTCTTGAGTAATAATCTGTCAGGCAATATCAACAAATTCCAGATTTTCACATAAATGCGTCGTCTTCATGGCATCTCGGCTCGTGTAGTGCGTTCTGCCGTCGAACGCACTTCAAAATCAATGATTACTCCTAGTAGAAGAGTACATTGCTTTCTTTTGAGGATCTACGCTTTTTTTTCGTTTCCGACTAACTTTTCTCTCTCGCAACGTCACTGTCAAACGAGTTGCAAAAACCGTCGCAGTATTTGGCGCGAAATAGTTTAGTCCCCAGTAGCAAAAATTTGTTACCCACGTTAAGTGTTTCGAAGTGTTGAGGCATGTTACACCTTGCACACGACAACGCAACCAATGATATTAGACTAACAATGGTTACACAACAA
>NC_090889.1:27293893-27301393 GCF_036669925.1 Montipora capricornis
GAAGAAATAAAAAGTACAAACTTATGGTAAAATTATGCCAAATATCTAATAGTGGGCAAAATATCTGATTTAAAAATAGAGATACTCTGCAATGGTAATTTACTTAAGGATAGTTGGTTCCTTACAACAATAGACCTTGGATAAAAAGAAAATTTATAGACATTACAGTTGCACTGGATATGGCGATAAGAAGTACAATTTGGGAGCTGAGATGACCTGCCCATGAAGAGGGAAAACCTCAGGAGGAAGTGGAATGCCCATTAGACCTTGCTTAAGGTCTTATAGAACATGGTTAACTGAGACAATTTACGTCGTTCTAGGGTGTCCCAACCGAGTTGATTAATCATAGGAGTAACATGGCTTAATCTAGAATAGTCATGTAAGACAAATCTAGCTGCCCTATGTTGGACCATTTCAATCTTGTTAATATTACATTTAAGTATAAGGGTTCCATACAGAACTCGCATATTCTATTTGCGGGCGGATAAGAGTAATATAAGCTTTCGATTTCACATCTATAGTGCAGTCAACCAGGACTCTTCTTAAAAGGCCCAGTGTTCCATTGGAAGGTCATAATGTTGGTTCCAATTGAAAATCTGGTTTAAAGTGATGGCTAAATATTTGGTAGAGGCTACTGTGAAGATGGCCTGGCCATTCATTAAATAATCGTAGCAAAAAGGAACAGTTTTGCTGGTTATTCCTAAGTGATAGCATTTAGTGACATTAAAGCTCAGATGCCAAAGGTCTGACATTTTCATAAATTATCAAAATCTTTTTGAAGTGCCAAATGATCTTGTCGTGTATTGATTTCCCTATAGATGACGCTGTCCTCTGTGTGCATATGCATGGGAGCTAATGTTATCTGTGATGTTGTTGATATAGAGTAGAAATAGAACTGGGCCTAGGACTGACCCCTGGGGACCTCCAGAAACAACAGGTCTGGGATTACAGAGTGTTCCATTGATCAATACCACTTGGGTGAGGTTGGTGAGCAAGGCTTGGATCCAGTCTAATGATCTGTCCCAAATACCATAAAAGTTCAGTTTAGATTACAAGCATTAATGGGAACAGAGTCAAAAGCCTTACTGAAGTCAAGAAGGACCACATCGGTCTGAGCGCTGTGATTGATGCTCTTTGCCCAGTCATTGGTGGCTAAAATAAGCTGAGTTTTACGAGAAAATTTTTGTCTAAAGCAATGTTGGTGATTAATAATGATATCGTTGATGAGTAGATGCTTGGAAATGTGACTTCGCATTATATGTTCCATAAGCTTACAACATACACATGTAAGAGAAATAGGGCGGTAGGGTGGAACCAATCAGATGGTATTGGGCCTGTGTCATAAGACTGTTGAAATATGAAACATACCCAATGTGCAATGGTTGGCATCCCAGCTCTTTAAGAATTCTTGTTGGTAACTCGTCAGGATCACATGCTTTATGAGGATTTAATCGTTTAAGTTGTTTAAGAACCTCTTGAACAGAGATTTTGAGGTCAAAGATGGAATTATATCTTGTGAATTTCCTTTCAACGGTGCTGGTAGCTTTTCTTTGGTGAAGACAGTATGAAAACATGAATTTAGTGCCTCAGCCTTGTCTTTATCAGTGGAGCACAGCTTGTTGTCAGATTGTAAGGGAGGGATGACATTGTCCTCCGATTCACAGGTATGAATGTACGACCAAAATTTCTTCAGGTTTTCATCTAGGCTGGGACCAATTACTTTATTTGAATAGTTAATTGCTGTCAGATTCTTTAACAAGCCTTGATACTAAGTTTCTTTCTCTTTAAAATTCCACCCGATGCCAGGGACCCTAATTAGATCTACACACCTGATTTTCTAATCGACTCTTCCCCTACTGAGGACTGCAAATTCAAACATACAAAGTAACAAAATTATCCCACTCTCTTCTTGTCATGCCTAATGAGATGCCCTATTTCTTTTACTTCTTGTGAAGTTACACCTGAAATTTATAAACTCACGTTAACTCATAAAGAGGAACAAGCGCCTCCTGATAAGCCATCAAAACAGAGTTGACAGTCACGAAAGACGCGATTTCAGAGTTCCACTTTTAGACATCTCAACCATTCCCATCAAACCAGCTTATTGTCTTTGAAACTTTTATATTTTCCTTGGTGAGCAGTATTATCTTCAGTATAATTCAATGGCATAATATTATTGTTCTTGTTTTGTGGTGTCTGCCCTGGTTATGTCTTAGGTCTCCTGTTCTGGTATTTAGTTATTTTCTTTTGTTTGTTGATAAACTGGGAAAGACACTTCACCTGGCTTTCACTGACATCTTTTAAATGTTCTACTTCCATTTAAAGTAATTCCTTTCAAAACACAGTTTGATTCTATTTCATTTCTGCTTACAGGTAAATACAAACCAAAGGACATTCTTGAAAGATGAACTCAGGCCCATTTTCTTGTGTCTAGCACAAAACCTCTGAAACGATAAACCATTTTGTGGACCTCTTTTCTATTCTATTTTCGAATAGAAAATAATATCACAACTTTTTTGCACGACTGCATTGGCACACAATGATATGAGAATGTGATGCCTAACATAATTTGGACAAATTATTAATGCATTCATTTTGCATCATTTGTGACCAATTCGAGACTTATGGAGGAGTTCTTCATTGTGGTACATTTGAACAGGGCTGAGTCAAGGAAATCGTGCCAACCTTTCTCAAAAATGTTGAAAAGAAAGGTTGAAAATTTTGTGGAAAAATTGTGGGAATATTATTCCTGTCTTAAAGACAAGCTTTTTCCTTTAATGGGGCCAAATTTACAGATAAATACCATTTTTCATTAGTAAATAGTGACAGACACATTACTATTATTATACAAGAGATGCGTTATTTGTCCAGCCTGACAACTACACCTGTATACGACTCCCATTTTATTCTTCTCTTGTAAATACACAATGAACTACAGTATGTGCAATATATGGTCCACCTTATAATAGGGTGCATTCAATTGACCCTATTCCAGAATAAGAATATGTGGAGTGATGATTTAAAATGGTATGTCTGGCATTTTGAAGCAACAAGGATAATAAAGATATGTTTAAAATAGTATATTTTAGCAGGTTTTTGACAATTTAAATGTGAATCTCTGTAAAAATGAAGCATTTCTAACTTCTATTCCATGCATTCCTATTCCAGAATACGGTCAATCAAACACACCCCTAACTTTCCACTTTAAGATCAGGGTTGCATGATTTGTCTTCTGTCTCATTGCACCATGACAAACTAAGCTTGCACAAAAATAAATGCATGCTCAAGTTAGGTGAACTTTCCATGTGCAGTTATGTGCACCTTTCATAAAATATAGCATTTATTTTAATTAAATTTGTGAACATAGTACTCTTTCCCTTAAAGTATCCAGTTCCGGAGCAAATTCACTTTCGACTTTTATATGTTGACATTGTGCAAAGGCATATCCTAAGCATTAACAACTCTCATTATTCAAGTTGGTTTCTCACCCATTTCATTTATCCTTGACTACAGCATCCTTGATTTGGCATAATGATCTTATACATAAACAAGATATTCAGGGGAGATAAGGAATATTCACAAACCTGACTTTCTTTTCCGGAAGTGCAGTTGGTGGTGTTTGACTGACGCTGGCCAGCTCGTATCATTGCTTTCAGGTAAGAGCTTCAGCTTACACTGTGTAAAACTTGTCTTGTTCCAATCTTGGCGACTAAAAGAACCTCTTAATGAAGCCCTGAACATAATAAAACTTTGTCAATTTTAAATGCACACGATACTTTTTCACTATAACACCAAGTTTTTGTATGTCATTATGCTGAGACAATTGTGTTATTGTTTTTGGATCTGGAATTCTGTGTCCTGCACATGGTTATGGAAGTTATATGATTGTGGTCCCTTCACAACGTTAGTTAATATGAAGTGTTTGTCTAGTATGTAGAATATACCGGTATATACAAAACACATGTGCGAGCAGCAAAGACAGTTGAAAGAATCTAAACATATTGAGGTTTCATTGTGTGTTCATTTTGTAATTATCTTTGTTTGCTGTGGATTATAAATGCATAACATTTCTACCATATGTATCAATATTGCACATTGTTTGATCTCAGGAGTCATATCATAATACTCAGTAATAATATTAATTTAAGTATCATCATCCAGGTGAGTGTCGTCCCAAGAAGGACTGTTTGTGATAACATTGAATGCTGTTTCATCAACCTGTGTGGAAGTCACCCTCAGAGTCAAGAGATTTGTGTAACGTCAATGATTAGAAGTCAACAACCAGGGAATTTATACCATCTACTGACATCACATAAACCACTTGATTCTGAAGATGACTTCTGCTCTGGATGTTGAAATGTCAGTCAATATCATCCCAAACAGTCCTATTCACGACTACATTTAATCATACTTCAAATAATTATGATGTTTCAATATTGTTTTGGGGCTGGCAGGTCTTCTTTGCAGGTCACAGGTCTAAAAACTTTTGTTTAGGCCTAATTAGGCCTAATTAGGCCTAAGGTTAGGCCTAAGGTTAGATTTTAAGAATGTTTAGGATACTTTCTGTATTGGTGAAACAATGACCTGCAACCCGTGACCTGCGACCTGCAAATTAGACCCGCCGTTTTGGGGCGGGTCCTTTCACAATCTTGGCGACAATTTGGTGCACTTCAGTTATTTGGTCATAATAAATTTAATTTATAGGTTAAGAATAAATAAAGTGGATTCAAAAATGCAAAAATAATAGAATGACTCCCTAAAACGTATTTTTCTAATAATCAGTAGATTGATGTGCAGCAATCTCAAAGTACCTTCATCAGTATTAATTTAGTTTAATTTAAAAAGCAACAGTTACTATGCGGGGTGATTTTGAAAGTTAGAGACTATCCATATGGGAAAGAGACACATTACTTCTCTAAGTCTTACTTGAACTGCTGATGGACTGGATAGAATGAAATTGAATTTTTATTGCGTAGCTGACGGTATTGTTGGCGTGGAGAATGGGGAGGGGCGATATTTCACAGTGCCTCTCCCTATTCTTCACGCGGCTTTTGCCTCTCGCGCCAACTTTTCCGCCAGCTACGCAGGATACAACTTTTAGGGTGTTTTTGATAGCAGTCACTCGCCAAAGAATAAACCCTAATAAACATGCAACAGGAAGTTCAGGAGATGAAGAAGGCTGATTTGACTGAAGATACCTCACCCGGCGAGGGAAGCTTGATTTGCGAAGTAATTAACTTTCGCTGTTATTGGGGAATTTTTCAAGAGCGACAATCGCAACGAGCGGCGAACTCAGCCAATCGGGTTAAAAGATGGAGAACACGTGACCACATCTACAAGCTTCCTTGATCTTGCTTATTTTTGAAGACATTTAGAAAATCTTTTGCCTCTACTTTTCATTATATCTTACCTTTTTGCGGTTTCTTTATCCTTTATTCGTCCTTCTGCCTCCTTCGTTTATCTGTTTGCTTATTTATTTACTTAACTCATTTTGCCAACTCCCGCGTTCCTTTTTTGAAATCCTGCAAGTTGTCCAAGCGTGAATTTGAAAACATGACCTCCCATGCTACGGAAACTGCTGTGACACTCCTCGAAAATTAAGTTACTTTCTTTTTACCAGGGAGACTGGTTAGAAGAAACAAAAGATAGGCACGCATTGCGTACGTGTGGTAGTGCAGTAACAAAGCGCTTTATTCCATGAATTTTTCAGGCTTCTCTACGCAATTGTAGCTTCACTTGATTTCCTATCCGCAGTTCATAAGATTCATTTCATATACCATTTCATCATTTATTCCATATTGTCAACTGAACTTCGTTTTGTCTTCCAGGAGATTCAAGTTGTCTTTGCGTAATATGTAGCTGTAATAAAACACGATATTGTTTTGGTACCGTATATCGTTATAGTGCCATGGTAGATGTGTTAGGTAAATAGCCCCCTGAGAAGACATGTGGTCACTAGCAACATACAAAACCGGGAAAGATTGAAGAAAATTTTGGGGCTCATTTTGTTGAAATTCAAGCACGCTTCCAACAGACAGACCAGTTTATTTTCGTGACTTATGCACGCATTGCGGGCCTAATGACACCACGGACACTCTTACACTCTTTTTACAACAGTGCTTTAGCGTGTGTCCCGACTGGTGTTTCTTTTACAACGTCAATCACAGCTAATCTTCCCGCACTTATCGTTAATTGTAATGAGGTTCCTTGGAATACCATTGAGCGTTGTCTTTATTTACTACTCAAAAATGGTTGCGTCTTCAACATGATACTGTGACCCTTCAGATGAAAATCATGCTTTTAACAGGAAGGGCTTTGTTTTTAAAGGGCCAAACGAAGAAAAGTCTGCATTGTATTGGATATATTTCATGGGTACTCACACTAAGTGACCAGAAAGGACAAACAACAGCAGTAACTTTATTCCTTTATTTTGTCATCAAAATCTTGTTTGCGAGAATACTTACTAAACTCCAGGCATGCTTTGATGATGCCTTTGTTTTAAGATTAATGAATGGAACTAGCCTCAAAACGTGTCTAATTTTCAACAAACTTAAAAAATGTACTTCTGCTTCCATATAAAACGGCAATTATTGTTTAACAAAATGCACTCGACTGCGTGGCGTAAAAGGCTACCATAACCTTAAATTTGCCTTTTAAGGCTTAGATTTCAAAGACTACCTAGATGACTCCTATATTATTGCTAGAAAGCAATAGTAAGTAAAGTCTTTATTTAACGAGGGTAGTACGAAATAGCATATAAATACTAATAAACTAGTGGCCCTCGTTACAAGATTAAAATAATTAATAATTAGGGCTTACAGTAAGATTATTAAATATCTACAAAACTATGAAACGATTATAAGCATGCGGCACAATACTTATAATGAAAAATGATTTAAAATTTGCTGATATTTAAAAACCCTGTTCCAAAGTCAAAGTCTTGAGAGTCTCTTCTTTTCTCATTTGAAGAGGTGGCTTATTCCATTCCTGGCAAGCAGTCACAGTAAATGTTCTTCCACCTTCTGTATTTCGTTTCACTCGAGGAGTTTGCCGTGAATGAGTCGCACTGCTAAGTACTAATAAGCTTGTAAGATAACTGGGCACTCTCCAGACAAAATTGCTGGGACGGATTATCGGCTACCTTAACAACTGTGATAGTTAAGGTGGCTCTGAGTCATAACCGTCCTCAAGAGTTTCATCTTTACCTGCTGATCACTTTCCAACAGGAGTTCACCGAGTTCGCTTTTGACATTTAGCTTTTCCTTACAAAATATAGGGTGTTGTAAGACGGCTTTTCTGTTGCTATGGAAACCGAAGAGTGAATTAGATAAGAGTGTTGATGTATCACTTTGCAGTCTTGTCCTAGCAGACCTAGCTCAGTCACAAATGGATTTATTTTTACATACATTTTACGCGCGAAACAAACAAAGGACAGCCAATTTTAACCAATCAGAAGAAGCCATGTCACGCATGACTGCTTCTGCCATGTTTTTTTCGGGG
>NC_090889.1:27306393-27328893 GCF_036669925.1 Montipora capricornis
ACTATTTGGAAATAGGTGAGGTAAACATCACTTTGTTTGCCCACTTCTATGAATATTACAGAAATTGTAAAAAAGTTGAAGAGTTTATATGGTTTTGGGGGATGCAATCTCAAAATTAGAGACCTGTGTATGAATTTTTAACCATATTTTAAAGTCCATAACTTAGTCTCTGTTCGACCTAACAGCATCAAACCTGGTCAGATGGCCAATCTCAATGCTATCTTTCATGTGATGGTGCCAATTTATTGGTTGGTTCAAATTTAAAAGTTGCCCCAGTTCCCTGCGCAATTCCGGGATGGCCACTGTTTTGTCACATGGTACCATAACATGGTTGTTTTGGGATACAGTGTTCTTGAGTCAATCCCTCACAAAAGTACTTCTTCAGTTAAAAGTTAAAGGTCAGTTAAAGTTACTGGTTCATAGGCTCGATTTCCGGCCACTTTGTGAGAGCGGTTAACATCCTCCTCCCAACGAACGGCTGGATCACTCGTCCGCATCGTATGTCTGTGACGTAAGCCATTGTATTTTGTATTCAGCCAATTGCATTTGTACTTGGCAGGCAGGTGACTTTCTCACTGGTGAAAAATACAATTGGCTGGACCAGTGATCCCACCGTGGTGTGCACGGAGGAACGCCGGCACACAAAACGGCTGGTCAATCGAGCCTAACTAGTTTAAGGAGACTCAAAATAGTTTCCTTTTTTCACACAAATAAACATATTCTGTTCTAAGATAAAGTAAGGGTAATCATATCAAGACGAATTTTGGCCAGGGTATTAAGTACCTATCATAGATTTCTCACAAAATACTGTTACCATGGCAGCAATAGAGGACATTTCTTTGGGACTTGAAATCAACATATATTGTCTTTTTTTAAAAACGGGAAGGTAAAATTTTCCCATACAGCTTTACCAGATAATGCTATACACATTCTCTAAAATTTTTAAAATTCAACAAAATCTGTTGGCCAGTTTTACAGAAAAATCAGTTTTTTTAAAGTCAATTGAAGTAAACGTGCAAAAAATTTTACCGGAAGCAGAGATGCAAACGAGTGAAGTTAAAAAATCAAGAAAAATGAGGGGAATACAAAGACAGCATTTACGCATGCGTTACACGCTCATTCGAGTCCGCGCACGAGTTGATCTACGGGTCAACGCAAGCTCAGCGCGGGCGCGTAAGCCACACACGCAATTCTAAAAGCTGCTTGCGTCAGCTCATGATTCAAAATGGGTCACCAGAAATAAACAGATACGGCTAATTTCGCTCGCCTTTCTTCTAATTCCTATACACATGGAATACAAATAGACATCTATTCACGAAAACTACGAAAATTGGACACAAACTTTTTAATGGTCTCTTAAATCCGTTTGTGTTGGTCTGTAGCTCCACTCACGCGTGCACTGGAATGAGCGGGTGACTGATCTTGTAACCCCTCATTTTTCCTGATTTTGCAACTTTAATTGTTAATATCTGTTTCCGGACAGTGAATTTTTTTTTATTTTTTGCATGTTAGCTTAGATTAATTTAAAACGCTTGTCTTCCAAATTTAAAAAAAATTCTGTAGGTGAAAAAAAAAATTTAGCGACATCTCAAAAACACTGATTTTTCTGAAAAACTGACCTAAAGATTTTGTTGAATTTTAAATATTTACGAAATTATTTCTAACAGTATCTGGTAACGCTGAATGGGAAGATTTCTTAATTTTCTCTGCAGGTTTAAAATGTTGAAGTAGATTGTATGTCGTGTAAGTTGAATGAAAAGGGAAATGTCGGTTTGAAGGATGGCCATGAGTATTGACCCTTTGATTCCGTCTGTAGCTTACGCGCGTGCGCCGAGCTGAACCCTTTCGAGCCTCCTTAGGCCACCTTTTTTAGGTGGCCCAAACCACTCTCAACGATTTGGAGGGAATGTCTTACTAAAAGAGTTAACTCTTTCGCGTAATACCAATGTTAGGGTACCAAATGAAGCTAGAGATGCACTAATTAATGTGACTTAACAGGTCACAGTAGCAACAAAAAAGCCATCTAAAAGCCCTATGATTTTGTATTTGAACGCTTATATCTCAAAATCGAACTCTGAGACACCCATTTTTTTTATTGTTGGAAAGTGATTAGCAAGCTAAGATTAAACTCTCTGCAAAGTTTAAATAATTATCTTGAATGCATTCATAGCCACCTTCATACTTGAAATATTTAAGATGGCTCTGAATCCGCTCCAGATAATTTACAACTTTGTATAGAATTCTAACTTAACCTGCTAATTACTTTCCAGTAATAAAAAAAATTGGGGGTTGCCGAAATGGTTTTTGAGATAGAAGCACTTAAAGATAAAATAGAGGACGTTTTTTAGATGGTTTTTTTGTTGCCGTGGTGACCTTTTACGTCACACTAATTGCAGCATCTTGTTAAGCAACTGTTGGTGTTTCATTTGGAACTATAACATTGGCATTACTTGAAACAGTTGAGTAGATTGAATCCTTCCAAATAGCACAGTGATGGCGGACTACTTACCTATAATAGTCCTTTTTGCCTTTCCAAACTACTGTCGACAATGTGTTTGCTCAAGAGGAGAAATTGTGGAAAGTCCGCGCACTACGAGGAAAGTCCATGAATATGGGTAGAGCTCTTCAACCAATCGCCGATGATGGCATGTTACGCCAATGCAGAAAAGGTATCGGGGAGCTTAAGCACAAGACGTTTTTGAACCACAGACGTAAAGTGGGATTGTACATTTCGCGCGCCAGAGCAGTAGTCTCTGCAAGGTTAGGGATTTTAATTAAGCAAAGACGACGGCTACGGCAACGAAAAGGTTAGTCCCAAGTGTTAGGTTTTGACGACAACGTGAGCATATAACAAGGAAACAGTCATTTTCTGTTTTGACTTTAAAACCGTTCGTACCCATTCAGTTACAGGATAGTTCGCCTGTATTGTACAAGGTGAACAAGACGGAATAATCGTGAAATACTTGCGATAGCGTTTCGTTGCCGTAGCCGTCGTCTTTGCTTAATTAAACTCCCTATTACAATACTGATCGTCTAAACACTTAGCAATATAAATGTGGTCATGTCGAGACATGTTAAAAACAACTAACTCCCGGTTGTCGGCTATGGCTCAAACACGCCTTGTTCTTAAGCTCCCTATTATAATAAAAGAACATATAAAAGGTTTCCCTCCTGAAATCTCTGCTACGCATCCACTGTTTTCTTAGACCCTGTGTTGTTTTCTTTCATTCACAATTCCTTACCATCACGTGATCAGAGCTCCCTTTTGCAACCCGACAAAACGAAAAGCGAAAACAGAAACAAGTAATTTGTGCAACTCTCTTACACTAAATATTCCCTTCGTGAAACACTTGAGTAGCATATGGAACTTGAAGTCCTGAATGTAACTATGCTCATTGAATAACGTTAGTGGTAATTTGCTACAACAAGCGCAATGTTCTAAAACAAGCGATAAAAAGTGACGTCGTCACTAGTAAATGTTTATCTGCGAACTTTTTACTGATTGGTATTGTACTGCTTCAATAAAATTAGTATTGTAACATAGGTGTTTGGTTGTATAGTTTAATTGTACAAGCTAGAAAACAAAAAGAACACATAAAACCCCTACATTTCAAACCTAAGTTTCAAACCTTAATTGCAAGAAAACCGAAGAGCTGACGCATCAAATACTCCTTATTTCAACTTAGGAGTAGAACAAAATCTAGTAATTAATTGTAATTAATTAGCCCTTTCACTCCTGTAAGGGTCAATGAGACTTATAGATTTTACTCTGTCTAACGCCACACGATTTTACTCGTCAATGGGGAACCCCACAGGAGTGAAAGGGTTAATTTAATAATTAATTTAAACAGTGCTTAGATGGATATTAATTAGTTTGTAGCGCTCATTAGAAATGCGTATGTACAATATACATGGATATCTTGATGGAAAACAGGCCAAAGCACACTTTTTATAAACAGGTCATCAGCCAAAATTATAGCCCACTGAAGAAAAATACCACGGAGTCAACGAAAGTGAGGAGCTGAAACTATGACATCGTCACTGATTCTTTTTGAGGAGGCTTTGTACAGAGTTTTGAAGCTTAATAGCTGGTCCTAAGGTCACTCCCAGACATTTGTGAATCTCGTCTAAAGACAGTAGTGACAGCGCTCGGCCATCAATTTCCTGTAAACATATGACCGGAGGACAACTGATGACTTTTTGGTACCAACAAATTCATCCATAAATTATATGATAAGCAACATAGGACACTTTCAAAAATACCGCAAACATTTCACATAAGCATTGTTTCCAGTTTCTCTTGGGACTTATAATGGTCCCAAGAATAAATATAAGGATTTGTATGAGTTTATTCCCCAGAGCCTCGAGATGATGCCTTTTGTTTAGGACTGAATTTTAATATATAGAAAGTGGGCTATTGCCCTTTCTTGCTGTCAGAGACTGAATTTCTAAGGGGTCGGACTTGGGGAGCGGGGCTGCTGGTTAGCTACTCGGTCCCTGAACACAACATCTGCATGACTTTGGAGCACAGCAACACAGATGGAATAAGTTGGGAGTCAATTTTACTGAGGGAGTAAAACCGGAATACCCAGAAAAACCATCGGAGTAAGCTTGAGACAAACAAGACTGACAAATTCAGCCCACGCACAAGCTCAGGATTTGATCCCGGGTCCAAAGAGGTCGGAGGCACGACCGTCACCCCACACGGCCATCCTTACTCCCAGTCCTATTATTAGCTAAATGCGAAAACAAAATAAGAGATCGTCTCATGCAAGAGCAGTAGTACTCGAATTCAAATATTAATGATTAGTTGTCAAATGACAAAGATCGCAAATAAAAAAGAATAACTACAGAACTATTTTATTCATGATACAAAGGTGGTCCATAAGCTACGGTTTCATACTATCCTCTCACCACTGACTTTCTCGAAATTTACAGCTTATCCTCAAGCTTACCTGTTTCATAAAGTTTTCGGCGAACCTGTGACAATCCGTTGACCTGATATAATCCGCAACGTCACTAACAGTCCACTTAGTAATGTGCTTTGACGTGGGCAAGGTTGCAGCATCAAGTGGTGCAGTTTTTGGAGGCTCGAGAAGATAACTGCGTACCACAGAAAGATTTCTGGTGACATGACTTTCACTACCACTCGTAGGTGTGCTTGTGAGTTTACCCACATCTTTTGGAAATTCCAGTTTGCGAGGCGAACAAAGTTGTTTTGTGAGGGGAGCTGAAAATGGAAGAAGATGCCATGAGGAAACCAACAGAAGATCGTTTCTTGTAACACCGATTAACTGCCACAACCCTTTCATCAAATGTTTAGTAGAACACTGGGGCCTTTTTACCCTGGTCCCAGAGGTTTTTCTTGAGCCGTGAGAGAGCCGCAAAGCGGTGAAAATGAGTCGCGAAGCGGCGAGAAGAGAAAAACCTCTGGTTTTCTTGGACTTGAATCTCACTTTCATGCAAGTGACCAGATATTTTTCTCTTCTCGCCGCTCCTTCAAAACCTCAGGGACCAGGGTAGTGCCTTTTATGTTCCCAGTCTTGATAAATTGAAAATTCAAACAAAGCGAAGAGATCCCAAAAGCAACGCTAGCTTCTTCACTGGTCTTGCATCATGACTCAATAAAAGCATTGCCACTAAATAAAAGCAGATTGATTATCCTCACAAGGATAAAGACAACTACAGAGACAACTGTAGCTGCCGGAACAGATTTGTTGTTGTCCTCGTTAAGATAATTGTTTAAAAGCTAGAACTAATTACCTATCAGTCCGACTATAGAGCACCAATTACCGGTGGGAATTCTACAGAAACAGCCACTCTTGTCAACATTGTTCGGTCTTATTTTGTTCCAAGTCAAAGAACAGTTAGCAACTATTCACCGAAGTGGAGGTGGCTAGTGGTGGATATTTACCGAGCCGCGAAGTGGAGAAGTAAATATCCACCACTAGCCACCGACTCTGAGGTGAATAGTTGTTTTAGTATATACTAAAACAGTGAGATAATATAGCACAAAAAAAAAATGATTTTAACTCATTTATTCCTGCAAAGTTTACAACATTTTCCAGCGCAAATTCCGCGCAAATTGCTCGGAGGTCTCTATGAGCGCAATTGTTCTATCCAACGCGCGCTCATGGAATAATTGTTAAATATCCGGAATTTGAGCAGCCAATCAGCACGCGCGTTCAAGGCTTTCCACTGTTTTAGTATATACCAATAAGAGTTAATGCAAAACCGATAGATGAGAAGGACATTGGACATCTCATGACAGTTACACAATGTACATAGATTAGAAGGTCACCAACATATTCCCATGCACCCTATTCAAGTATTTCGTATAGCGCTGATCAACAGTGTTTAATTCAAAGCACACGTTTCGAATAGCGCTGATCTTGAAGTATTTAAGTCTAGCACCCATTTTAAACCGGTTATCTTTCAATTTTGGTGATGGGTATCTATTTAAATATTATGAAAACTCACACTTGCTCATCGGCATGCTTCAATGGTCTGGTGGTTCTAAATGATGCTGAGAGAAAACGAGGGGACAGAGAGGGAGGCTCAGGGCGTTGGCCGGGATATGTCAAGTCCACGAAAGTTATTTTTAGACGAGCGGAAGTGTGTCTTCCGAGACGTCCGCATGCAGCCCTGCTTCGCTCTCAGGTTCTTAGTGAACAGAGAAAATGGTGGCGCACGTGGAAGGTTGATGAAATCGTTGCTTTTCTTTCAAACATCAGACCGAGGTTGGCTTGCATGCTGACGTCTCGGAAGACACACTTCCGCTAGAACAAAGACTTCCACTCGTCTAAAAATAACTTGAATCGTGGACATGACATATCCCAAGGGCTGGACCGGGAGCCTCCCTCTCTGTCCCCTCATTTTCTCTTGATGATGCAAATGTCGCTTATGGTCCAGTTCAATTATCTCGACCTTGTGTCGGAAACAAGATGATTAGTATTGATTTAACTAATGTTGATGTTATGATTGCGAGATATCTGTCCGGAAATCGAGCGTTACTTTTTGTCTGCTCCGATAAATAAGTTTGTTTATCTTTTGCGTGAAAGATCTTTATAGCCAATCAGCTTACGTGTGATCAAGGTGCGTCCGTGAGATAAGGGAACAATTGATTGTAGTTCTAGTCGGTTATAGACCTAACCTTGTTGTGTACGCGAGAAGATCTGAGAGAATTATAATCTTGAAAAAAAAGTGACAGTGTGGGTTCCTTACTTATTCCCCACATTAGTGGCACCTCCGACGGGACACTTTATCTACGAATATGGAATCTAAACTCAAGGCTCTTGATGCCGAGCTTCAACTTTTAGCTCTAACGCGCGGCAAGACTGACACAGTTGTGGAAAAGGGAAACAACGACAAAATAGCCCGCCATAGAGAAGCTTTAAGGAAAATTGTGGCGAACGTCGAAGATCTAAAGATGGACATTGAGAAAGGTAAGCTGGAAGCAGCAGAAAGTATCGAAGATGTGAAGGCATGGGGTGCATCGATCGAAAAAACAATTGATGAAGTAGATTTGCAAGTAGCGGATTTAACTCGTTATCTGGAAGAAATTGGAACTAAAGAGAAAACCCAAAAGCTTGAAGAGGAAGAAGCCATCCTTGCCAAAAGGCGGGAGGACGAACTGCAATTTGAAAAGCTGAAACTCGAACAGAAGTCAAAATTGCAATCATTAGATCAACCTACCGCGAAGCCTCCCAGTAAGGGAAATGTAAAAATGCCAAAGCTGGTTATCACTAAGTATGACGGCACTTATGAAAAATGGCTCTCCTTTTGGAATAAGTTTGAAGCCGAAATAGATGCAGCGGATATTGCACCGGTTACAAAGTTTGCCCATCTAAAGGAATTATTGGAAACTAATGTGTGTGAAACAATTGATGGCTTGCCCTTTAACTCCGAAGGCTACGAACGCGCTAAGAACATCTTGAAATCTAATTACGGGAAAACGAGCGAGATCGTGCGAGCTTACATCGATAACATCAATGCGTTGCCGGTGATATCTGGAAGCAAACCAAATGAAATCCACAAGTTTTGGCAAACTTTGAACTATAATGTTCAAGCTCTAGAGACTCTGGGTAAACTATCTGGTTGTTTGTCTATGGTGCGTGGGGTTCTAGACAAGTTGCCGGGCATAAAAGCAGATCTCGTGAATGGAAAACCAGGATGGCAAGACTGGGGATTCGCGGAGCTAATGCGATCGTTAGAAGAATGGAAAGCTATCCATCCAATGGAAGTAAATGAGTCGGTTCACGAGATCTCTCCATCACAGCCCTCACATCTGCGTTCTCGGCCTCCACGACCGCCGCGCCCTCCTCGTACTCCTCGCGATAATAGTTTCTACGCGCAAGACCGCGGACCAATCTCACGACGCGTGTGTGTTTACTGCGATCGCGAGACTCACAGATCCTGGGAATGTGACAGCGTGACATCTCCAGCGGAGCGCAGAAGAATTCTACAAAGCAAACGCTTGTGTTTTAACTGCACTGGAACACAACACAATGCATCACAATGCCGTAGCCGCACATCGTGCGTACACTGTAAACAAAAGCATCACTCGTCTATTTGCGATCGTTCGACAACAGCTGGACGCCAAACAACAACCAGCGGTGGGGTGGCGTTAACTGCGACCCAAGAAGGAGAGAAAGTGTGCCATCCCGTTGTGCTCGTCAAATTGAATGGCGTGACCTGTAGAGCCCTTTTGGATACAGGGGCAACTTCCTCTTATGCCTCGGGATACATCTTGGATCGATTAAATCTTGTACCGTCACGCACTCTAACGCGACAAATACAAACTATTGTGGGCACCGTTACCAAGCGAACCGAAACCTACAACGTTCAAGTGAGTGACACAAAAGGAAACTATACCATCCCTCTCAGCGCAAACAGGATAGACCGGGCTGAACTGTTGTGCGTGGAAAACCCGAACTACAGGGAAATGATCAGAAAATACCGTCATCTGAAAGGCGTGGACATAGAAGACACTGACACCAAGAGCCTACTTCCGGTTCATGTTATTCTGGGAGCGAGTGATTACGCGAAGATTAAAACGTCAACATCCCAGCGTACTGGATCCATTGGAGAGCCTGTGGCCGAGTTCACTCTTTTTGGGTGGACCATTATGTCTCCAGGAACAGAGCAAAACCTTGACAGCATGTTCTTAGCCCAAACGACCTCAACCAGTTATGAAGAGCTCTGCCGCATGGACGTTCTAGGGCTCGAAGATAAACCAAATGGAGATCAAAGCGTGGTGTATGAAGAGTTCATCGAACAGCTCAGCCGCAGCCCTGAAGGCTGGTACGAGACCGGCCTTCCCTGGAAAGGAGATCATCCTCCCTTGCCCTCTAACAAGTCGGGGAGCTTGAAGCGACTCGGAAGCCTAGTTCAGCGACTGAAGAAAACAGGGAAGCTTAACGACTATGATGCAATCATCCAAGAACAGCTACATGAAGGAGTTATAGAAGAGGCAGAGATGCCAGCATCTGGACGAGAGTTCTACATCCCCCACAAGGCTGTTGTAAGAGAGAGCGCCGAAACTACTAAGACGCGGATTGTATACGATGCCTCAGCGAGAGCTTATGACTCAGCTCCCTCCCTAAACGACTGCCTAGAAGTTGGACCACCCCTACAGAATCAGCTGTGGAAAGTACTCTTAAGAGGAAGGTTTCATGCAGTAGCCCTAGCCGGTGATATTCGCAAGGCATTTCTTCAAGTGCGTATCCGCGAGCAAGACCGAGACGCACTGCGTTTCCATTGGCTAGACGGCAAGAATCCCTTACGTATTCGCACCTACAGGTTCACCAGAGCACTCTTTGGCTTGGGACCCTCGCCTTTTCTACTTGGCGACGTAATCCACCACCATTTAAACATCTGTAGAGCTGATCGCCCTAATACTGTTGCAGAAATAGAACGAGAACTTTATGTAGATGATCTCATTACTGGCGGAGGAACTGTCCAAGAAACCGAAGAAAAGAAAGCTAAAACAACCGAAATATTTCGCCGGGCCACCTTTCATTTGCACAAGTGGCACTCAAACATCCCTAAATTAGAGATCTCAGAGGACGCCGGGAATGAAGATGACTTGAGCTATGCCAAACAGCAACTAGGAGTAAAGTCCAGAGAGTGCGGTCTGCTTGGTTTAAAATGGGATAAATCAACAGACGAAATTGCAGTCACTATTCCAGAAGAAGTTGCGCAACCTACTAAACGAGGGATTCTTGGAAAAGTAGCAAGAATCTATGACCCCCTTGGTCTGATCGCGCCAATCACCTTACAAGGAAAGCTGCTTTACCGAAATGCCTGCGAAGAGAAATCCGCTTGGGATGCACCGTTATCGGTGCCTTTAGAACAACTGTGGCAGAAGTGGGAGCGCTCTTTACCACATGAAGTTTCCTGCCCAAGAGCACTGACCAGCGCCCAAGAATCAATCGAGGAAATTGAACTCCACGCCTTCGGGGACGCAAGCGGAAAGGGTGTCGCTGCTGCTGTTTACGCCGTCGTCAAACAACCAAGCGCTTTAAATCAAGGACTTGTCGCGGCGAAAGCAAGACTAGCGAAGCAAGGCCTAACTATACCTCGACGAGAGCTGGTCTCGGGACACATGGCTGTAAACCTCTTGAGTAACGTACAAGACGCACTTCAAGGCTTCCCAGTAACTTCCCTACACTGTTGGCTGGACAGCAGTGTTGCCTTGTACTGGATATTAGGTGGAGGGGACTACAAGCAGTTTGTGGCTAACCGAGTACGGAAGATCAGAGAGCATGTTGAGGTTATCTGGCGACACGTACCAACTGAAGATAATCCTGCAGACCTTGCCAGCCGTGGTGGATTGGTATCTAAAGAGAACCAACTATGGTGGAGTGGACCAGAGTGGCTTAGTGACCCTAGGAAATGGCCAGAAAACTTTGTCACCGCACCCAGTAAGGAATCCAACCAAGAGGTGAAAATTACAAAGGAATTATTCGCCTTGGCCGTGAATTCTGACGATGAGCTCGACGAACTCCTTGCCAAAAGCTCATACTGGAAGACGTTGCGAGTGTGCGCCTGGATCATGCGGTTCGCCCAAAATGCTAGAACAAAGAGAGCAAACAGAACAAAGGGCCCTCTCACAACAGAAGAAATTGGAAAGCAAACCCTCTTCTGGTTGATGCGCGCCCAAAGCCAGGGTACTGCAAACATGGAAGAAGACCGACTGAGGCTCAACTTACAGAGAAACAAAGACGGATTGCTAGAGTGCCGTGGAAGACTACCAGGTCCCTATCCGATCTACATACCAGACGCAACGACCTTTGCTGAGAAATTTGTTCAACACGCCCACAAAGCCACACTCCATGGGGGAGTGGGGCTCACTATGGCTAAAATCAGAGAGGAGTATTGGATCCCACGCCTTAGACGCCTTGCAAAGAAAACCATCAGGCAGTGCTACGGGTGCAAGCGTTTTCAGGCAGTTGCTCTCGCAGCTCCACCCCCTGGTTTATTGCCACCTGAGAGAAGAGAGGGATCAAGTCCTTTCGAAGTAGTGGGTGTTGATTTTGCCGGCCCCATTAAGTACCGCAAGTCTTCGCGAGCAGAAGGGAAAGCCTATTTGGTGCTTTATGCCTGCAGTTTAACGAGAGCTTTGTACCTAGAAATCCTACCAAATCTAGAAACCACTACCTTCATGGCAAGCCTAAAGCGATTCATCGCTAGACGAGGACGACCATCTAAGATTTTCTCAGACAATGGAAGGACTTTCGTGGGAGCGGCAAAACTGTTGAAAGAAATCCAGAAAGACGAGCAAATCCAAGACTACCTAGCATCAGAGAAGATCACTTGGAGATTCAACCTGAGTCGAGCACCCTGGTGGGGCGGCCAGTTCGAGCGACTGGTGGGCGTTTTTAAACGCGCTTTCTACAAAGTGATTGGGGGAGGAATGCTGACCTGGACAGAGCTGTCCGAAGTTGTGCTCGATGTGGAAACTCAGTTAAACCGCCACCCCCTATCGTATGTGGAAGATGACGTCCAGCTCCCTCTACTGACCACGTCCTCCTTTCTATTCCAAAGATCTATACGCCTGCCTGAGCGACAGCCGTGGAGAGAGGAAGATTATGATCTGCGAAAACGGGAAAGGTACCTCAGGACCTGCAAAGATGCCTTGTGGAAGCGCTGGACGCGGGAATACTTGGCCGCACTGAGAGAACGACACACCCACAACATCCCAGGTACACACAGGCCACTGAACGTAGGAGATGTCGTCATTATCCGTACAGAAGACAAAAATCGTGGGAAGTGGCCCCTTGGTGTTGTGGAAGAGCTGTTTGAAGGACGAGATGGAAAAGTGCGAGCGGTGAAGTTACGCGCGGGAAAAACGTTCTTGGAGAGACCAATCCAACACCTTTACCCACTGGAATTAACCTGTGATAAAGTGCCAGAAAGAGCTGCAGCGCCGCCACAGCTTAATGCTGGAGCATCAGTTTTCCGTCCAAGGAGAGATGCTGCTGTGGCTGCTACCTTGCGTATTCAGGGTGTTGCTGAAGATGGAGAACTTTAAAACCCGAGAACAAGATCGAACTATGATGTTGCATATAGGCATTGAGTGACTCAAACTTCAAAAAAAAAAAGAAAAAGAAAAACTACTTCGTTTTTGTTATACTATACTTAAATGAACTGATCAAGTTTCCTCTGATTACATGTGCTTCCTCGTGGAAAGCACATGGGGGGAGTGTGTCGGAAACAAGATAATTAGTATTGATTTAACTAATGTTGATGTTATGATTGCGAGATATCTGTCCGGAAATCGAGCGTTACTTTCTGTCTGCTCCGATAAATAAGTTTGTTTATCTTTTGCGTGAAAGATCTTTATAGCCAATCAGTTTACGTGTGATCAAGGTGCGTCCATGAGATAAGGGAACAATTGATTTTAGTTCTAGTCGGTTATAGACCTAACCTTGTTGTGTACGCGAGAAGATCTGAGAGAATTATAATCTTGAAAAAAAAGTGACAGTGTGGGTTCCTCACTTATTCCCCACATTCACGTTCTTTAAAAATCTTGGGAACTTAATAGCGCGGTTTTTCAAATTAAATTGACGAGAAAATTTTCAAGTATAGAGTTAACTTCATGTAACTGAAGTGATAGAGGAAATGTCCTTCCTTTCTATCCCAAATAACGCTCACCGATAGTAAATCACCACAAAGAAATAGTCACGTGGAGATGAACTGCTAATTATGAATGCACTCATTTCCAGAGCTACTTGTTTTAATTTGGATTCGCAACAGATCGGGATTAAGTTCTCCAAATTAATAGATGCTCCAACATTGCGGCCAAACTGTCAACTCAAATGGCATCAACCAATACCCGTGTGACTAATTCAACAAATGGCATAATTAGTATAAATTCTCCTTCGTGAAAAGCAATATCCTTGAGGAGGCTCGAAAGGGTTTTTCCTTGCTGTAATGTTTGTGAAACGCTGAAAGATACTGAAGGAGGATATTTCATAGTGTAGGCAAACTATAAATATCTTTGCAACTCTATTGTTGGGTAATACTTTGAGAGCACTTATAACGTCATATCGGTTAACATGGCAACACGCCAGTCCACAAAAAGGCCCTCTAAATTTTAGTTTTAGGCCCGTTTTTAACGTCGCATTTTTTTACATCTGCCGAATGTAATGCAAATGAGCGTTTCTCATGTGCATTAGATTTGGCACAGGTAAAGTGCGACGTTTAAAACGGGCCTAAGAAAATTATCTGAAAAACTAAGTCGGTGACCTACCGTTTTTATTCTTTGTTGGAAATCTCCCTAAATTCTTTAACTTCTTAGACGAAGTATGGCAAAAGTTATCTAGTAGAATTTAAGCTTAAGATACATCGAAAAAGGCGTTTTGAAGTTTACAGAAAATTGTACTAGATAACTTTCCCCGAAACTTTTTTCTTCGAAGTGCCATAGTGAATGATACGTGCATGTAAAAAATCAAGACAGGTCACCGAGCAAAATTGCGAGATAAAGACAAATTGTTTCCGCATGTTTTATTTCCGGTTCGCACGATTTGACGCCAGCTAAAAACCCTTTTGAGCCTCCTAAAAACAACTTCGCTTGCAAGTACCGAATAATCCATGCATTTGCTTCCTACATCACATAAAAAAAAAACAATGATGAAGATGATGATAACGATTGGTTACGGCAACTAAGCATCAACTAAGGCGGAAAAAACTTAAGCTTCCCACAGTTTTGCTTTAAAACAAACCTTTGACGATATCGCAATGCATACACCGCGCTACTCTGTTGAGGCTGATGAGGTTTTCACACAAGGACAGCTTGATCTTAAGAGTCTAAAGGAAAAAAATGATTAAACACATCAATGTTGATTCTTGACAGTGATCTAACATTCCAACAGGGCATGGAAAGCAGAAGGTAATACATCGCAACACACGCGAGGCTGACTAAGTCAAAGTATGTAGTTAAATGCAGTACCTTCCTGTGCGAGATAGTAGGAAGCTTAAGCACGCGCGTTTTTGAGACGCAGACGGAAACCGGAAGAGAACATTTAGCGTGCCAGGGCAGTGGTGTCTCCTAGATTTTTATACTAATCATCTCTAATGGAGAAAAGACACTTATCAATGTAAGTGTGGTTGTGTGAAGACAAGTTAGAAAGGAAAACAGCTCACTTCCGGTTGCCGTCCGCGTCTCAAAAACGCGCGTGCTTAAGCTCCCTAGTGTGTCATTTGAGTAGGATTCATGGTTTCTCAGATTTCCATTTTACTCCAAATGGTGAAACTTTCTGTGTTGTATATTTTTAACTAAAATAGCGTTAGTGTGGCTCCTATCACAGAAACCCAAAAATGATATCCTCGTCACCAGAGGCGGCGATTGTTACTATAGGTACAACGAGGAACGACCCATGGGCGCTTCATAAATACACACCCTTGCATTGTATGACCTATCTATCGAAATTAGGCCATTTTTCCCTTGCCTTTTTCTCTGACACACAGTCGGTGACCCCCAATTTTTTTTCATTCTTGGAATAACTAATTTATGACCTAACTTCAGGCGAGAAATGACATTTACATTGCTACGTATCTTTTCCCCATTAGAGATGATTAAAAATCTGGAAAACACCACTGTCCTGGCACGCGAAATGTTCAGTTCCGGTTGCCGTCCGCGTCTCAAAAACGCACGTGCTTAAGTTCCCTAATAATATGCACCTTAACAATTGACGAGATGGTCCTTTTCTTTGTCTCACAAGCAAAAAGCTTGACAACTTCCTTAGGGGAGTCTGCACATGGCAAAATCTGTTCCAAAAGCTGTGTCAGCACAATGGTTGGATCAGCGGGACCAATAACAGCCGGAACATTGGCTAATTTGGATTTGTTCAGAAAAGGTCCTTGCTCACATTTGTTCCTCACAAAAATACAAATTTCTGCAAAAGAAAAAGAAAGCTAATTACACGTTGGCACCATTTTGTCTTTGTGGTGGTCTCTAATGACCAAAAAAATGAAAGGGAATTTCGAAAAGCTCCCTGCAGTCACAATGAGGAATCCAAATTCATCCCAAATCGTCATCTTAACATACCTGTCCTTTGTTGAATATCTTCATCTTCAGTTAAATCTATGACCGCTTCAACATTCCCTTTTTTCTTATCTTCTTCGTCCTCTTTCTCTTCTTTCTCTTTGCTCCAGTAATCCCGTGCGATAAGTGTTGATGCCCTCAAATCGTACTTTCCTTTAGGAGTGCTTGGGATCTTTTCCAGTACCTCTCGACACCTTGGTTCTTCGTGTTTCTTTTCTTTAACAGCAATGTGTTTCTCTTCTTTAATTGCAGTGGTCTCCAATTTGACCACTGGTTCTAAGTCTTTGCTAATAATGGGTATGCTCGACTGATTTGTTACAACTACACTTGCTGCATTGATTATATCTGATTCCAAAATTGTCTTGCCCTCAATTTTCTCAGAACTGTTCACGTCTGTGGTGCTTAAGTCATCCGCTATGTCTGACAAGGTATTTGAAGTGTTTGTTGTATTTGAAACTTCAGTATCTGCTGTAGATTTTTTATTTTCCCTTTGTTTTGTTATCCTGAAAGAGAACAATACCATTATTAAGTGAAGCTATGATCTTTGCAGTTGTGAACGCAATTTTTGCAATTGCATAGAGAAGCCTGAAAAATTCAAGACTTCAACTGGATTTGAACCCGTGACCTCGCGATACCGTTGCGACGCTCTAACCAACTGAGATATGAAGCCACTGACGTTGGGAGCTGGTCATTTGTGGGTTCCCGTGAGGAATGAATCAACGATGAAATGATATATGAATATTGGGGTTAGGGTTAGGGTCACAGGCACTCACATTTAATAGTGTAGACTAGTGAAGGGTTCCTTGTAACTGCCAACACAAACTCACCTGTTTGCATGCGCCTCACTTTTGCAACTGAAGTGGACAGCTTGAATGACTGAATGACTCTAAAGGGACTGGAATAGGTGTCTAGGAACAAAGTTGGCTCAAAAGGACAAGTTTTTACACAACTACAAGGGTCCTTAGGTTCTACCTTGCCTATCTCCTGCTTATAGTGTGTGCATAGTATAGGAAAACGAAGCACTTGATAAAGCTTACGAGTAAATGGGTAGCATACTCATGTTTACCTGAGAGCTCAGTCAGCCAGCCTTTCAAGGAAGGAGATGCAAGACAATAAGATGTTGAAAATAAAATACATTAAGGTAGAGGTGAATTACTTATTACCTTAAGGAAGCTAGACGTCTGTTTTCTTCAGGAGGACCTAATAGCAAAAGATGAAAGTATGCCATATAACATCAACGTGATGCTAATGAGAAGAATGACAGGGTAGAACAAAGACTTGTGTCTTGGCTACAATGATGACACCCAAAAGATAAAGAATATGGTTAAATGAAAGACTACACAAATAAACACATTATAACTGTGGGATGCTGGATTGGGATGCTGATACTTCAGGTTCAAATCTCACCCTGTCCACTGACTAAGTTTGTTTTCAGTTGCACCGATTTCATATACAGTACAAAACCTGTTTAATTAAAATTTATAGCCAACTGGCTGCATCCAGTTGCATTTAACAACAATCAAGTAATGCTTATTTCAGTTCAACTGTTTTTTCTTCAAGCAGTTAACAAGCTTTTTGCTTCAAGTATCATTGTACAAACAATAAGGGTACTTCAAATCCTTATAAAGTTTTCCTCTTAGCCTCACAGTCTAGCTGAATTCAAAACAATGAATGAAGTGTGTTTTTTACGCTGTATTCTTGGAGCAAGTAGAGGGTGTCCATTCATACTGCACCAGCCCACAGGAAAGAGATCAAATGACTCCACATCATAAATATGTTCAACAGAGTCATCTTTGAATCCATCCAACAGCACCCACATTGTTCGTCCAACCACCTGCGTCACTGATGCCACTGTCATTATACTGGGATCTGTTTGATCCACAGCCTCAAACTTCATACCAATGTCAAACTCATGAGGTGGAATATCCTAAATAACATGGCAAACCGATAAAACAAAAAAGGCAAAAACATTTAATGAGTATGCATAGCCTGAACAGGCAGACAAATCTCTGGGATTATCTCTGGTGAGGAGGAGTGAAAGAAATGACAGCCACAGATTCATATACATGTATGTCCATCTTACTAAGGGTGCGTTCTTTTGGGATGATCCGAAAAAGGATCACTGATCCAAGATCACTTGGATCATGCTGCATCAAAGGAACCAAAAAATCCTCACCCAGAGTGGATTTTTCGGTTCCTTTGATGCATCGTGATCCAAGTGATCTTGGATAGGTGATCCCTTTTTTGGATCATCCCAAGGGAATGCACCCTAAGTAATTACAAGGATCAAAATTGATATTCAGTGCAAATACACCATAATTTAAAAACAAATTTCATGACCACAAAACATGTCTGATGAGGACTCCTCCAATGTTGCCTTTATGAGGCAAGCTGTCTGGCTAACTAAAGTGATCTTAAATTTTGGCTCAAACATGCTTACCCTGTTTATCACATAAAGCGCAAAATTACTGAATGCTGATTGGCTGAGACGGGGGCATTTTTTCTTAATCACGAGGGCTTTTTTGGTAATCAAGATGACATGATTACATGATCCTAATTGGTTAACAGTTGCTTATCCAGAGAATCCTCTTCCAGATTTTGACTCTGATTACCGGTACAAATGATATTGAATAGAATACTACCTTTTTCACTGATACAACTGTACAACATACCCTTGTAACACTACTGCATGAATTTGCAGCTAAGTGAATCACAAAACACATATGAATAGAAACATGCACAATAGAATAATTCTGGTGTGCATGTTTCTATTCATTAATGTTTTGTGATTCACTTAGCTGCAAACTCATGTCTAACAATGCAAAACATTGGCATTATAGAAAGTTTGCATTACCAAGTCGAACAACAAGTCTGGAGCTGCAGAGCTATTTGTCCATTCAAGGTATGTTGTCCAACTGAAAGGATGAATGAGGTATCCTAAAAAAATTAAAAAAAGACAGACATTAGCTACTGTACTTTTTGCATCTCTCTGCAATTCTTATAGGAGTTGGAAAATAAAGTTTATCTTAAAATAGATCAACATACTGTAATGCAGAACTTTACACTTTCTTGGACAAATAAGGCCTCCATGTACCTGCCATGGGTTTCTGCAGGAGTTCATGGATTCCAGTTTGAGCATAAAATTAAGAAAATGTGAATTACAGTACATACCGTACATACTCAAATGACCACTCCCCATTGGGGCTGTTCAGGAACAATGGAACATACATATGCAACATACATGTAATCAATGAATTAACAAAACAACAACTCTTCTCTAAGCTATTTTCAAGTGCAGCTAAGAAGTTGATTCAGGGACTACCAGGATCAAATCCAACAGTTGGTCAAAACAAGTCTTCAACCAACTGTCTCCAGATCTCAAGGCAAGTGCCTTAACCACCAGGCCACACTGCCTCCATGCTTGAAATGACAAGAAGAAGGAATGCCATCTGTTTTACATAAGAGTACTGTTGATTGTCCACTTGCAGTCTTTACATTTAAAGCAGTTCCTAAAAGTGCAATGCAATACCTGGAGGAGGAGTCAGTTGAATATTGTTTTTCTTACACCATTCCACAGGGAATATATTCCTGGAATTGGAACTGCACCACATGGAAGGCTTGTCTCCGTCACCACACTCAATCATACTGTCAATCTCCACTTGGAAGAATATCTCGTTTGCAACTTTGGAAATTGTTGCTGCACAGATTGATGAAGGATCTTTTGGATTAACAGCTTCTAGTTTCATGCCAGTTTTAAAGTTATGAGGCTTTGGTAAGCTCTGAGACTGCAACAAGAAATAATTTGAAGAGGAACTTATTGTAATTCTTACTTTACTGATAGACAAAAATATATTGGAATAGTATGTCATTTCCACAGTCATAGTTGCAAAACCTCTTTGTTTCCCCTCCTTTTAAAAGTAACTTTTAGGAAGGTTGTGATCTTGAGACTAGAACCTTCCTCAAAGGACTTGTTCGCAATATCATTAATGTTGGACAAAACTTTGTTAGAGGAATTAACAATAATTATTTTAGAAGGGAAAAGTGAAATACAAGAACTGTGCTTGTCAGGTAATTTTATGGTTTCTTTTGATGTGGAAAGCCTACATGTATTAACCAACATTCCCCTAAATAAATGCAATGTCGATCTAGCCGTCAATTACGTCTCAGAGGGTAAAATGGATCTTAAGCTGAGTAACACCAGGCACCCTAACATACGTTTTACCATGGAGAAAGAGGTGGACTATGAAACTTTAAGTTTTTTGGATGTCTTTATTCATAACCACTCACAAGGACCTACAACCATGGTTTTTCGCAAGAAAACACTCACAGGTCTTCTAACTAATTACTTTAGTTTCACCACTCCATGGTACAAAACTGGCCTTGTTAGAACACTTGTTGACATAACTTTTAGAATCAACAACATTTAGGTGGGCTTTCACAATGACATTAAGAACCTCGCTTTCATTTTAAGTAAAAACCTTTACCCTTCACATTTAAATTGAGCTCTGTCAATTTTATTCATTTTAACCCTTTGACGTCCAAACCGGCCTAAACCGGTCAGACTTAATATTTTACTCTGTCTAACGCCAGACTATTTTACTCGTCAATGGGGAACCCATGAGAGTCAATGGATTAAATCTGTTTTATCGGCCTCTTTGGATCGCTTTTGAGTTAAATCACATCCAGAGTGTTTCTAAAGATTGCTGGGTGGTGAATTTTGGAATTTGTTTTCAAATTGGAACAAAGCTGGCAGAAAGCTGGGGATTTTAGGACACCTATCCAATTTTTAGCCCAAATATGGACAAAAATAAGATCGAAGCTGCATACGTGGGAAAATGCGAGCTACAGTATAAACAAATAAGGAAATTTTTAAACTCAAAAAAACCCCAGCTCTGAACCAGAGTTAAATGCTTCAAGGTCATGAGCTTCTGGTGGGTGGAAATGACAGTTTGTTACTTCTGACTTTCACCTATTCAAGTGGACAACTCAAAATGACATTTTAGTCTAAACTACTGATAAGTCAAAATGGTTACAGTGTACCATCAGATTTTCAAAAGCAGTGACTACTTTTCTTTAGTTAACAGAACTATTAATTTTTAAGATATAATGTAAGCTACATGTCATGTCAAGTTGCTTTTTAAAGAAAGAAAGTACAGCTCAATTTATTATGCTGTTAATGTCATGTTAAGAGCAGGAGATAGTTTAAAAAAAACATGTCAATTAATAAACAAACCTTGTTCAGGTATAAAGAGAATACATGTATGTGAAGGAATGGAATGGAATTTGTTTACCCACGGAATAAACCTTAAAGGAAACCTCCACTAAAACAAGAATACAACTTCAAAATATTTAACATAATGTTTACAATCAAAATTGTTCCAATGTTTTCCAATGAAATCGTTTGTATCCAAAATAAATGAATTTCAAAAACGCTTGTTTTGGTTTTCAAATTTCCTGGGCGCCGCCATCTTAAATGCTTGTGACGTGTTATGGTTGCTCTTTTGTATTTGCACAAAGAGCTTTTGTTTTAAAACAATAGGGCAACCATCACACGTCAAAATTATTCAAGATGGCGCCCCCCGGGAAATTGGAAAGCCAAAACAATTGTTTTTAAAATTTCTTTATTTCGGATACAAACGCTCCCATTGGAAAACGTTCGAACAATTTTGATTGTGAGCATTATGTTAACTATTTTAAAGATATATTCCTTTTTTAGTGGAGGTTCCCTTTAAGAGCGCTCAGGAGCTCGTTCAACATGTGTCCATGCATTCCAGATCAAATTGGAATTTGGCAGTGTTGGTTTTTGAGGAGATGGGAAAACCGGACTACCAAGAGAAAAACTTCTTGAAGCAAGAAGAGAACCAACAACAAATTCAACCCACATATGATGCCAGTACCGGGAATTGAACCCGGGCCACACTGGTGGGAGGCAAGTGCTCTCACCACTGCCCCACCCCTGCTCAAGCATGTACATGCATAAACAAACCTTGTTCAGTGACCTATTAAGTGCGTCATCTTCAGTTGACAGATTGACAAGGCCAAGCATTCTTCCTTGGACTTGGGCCCAGTCCTCATTTGGATATTTCATCTTCAATGCTTTAACAGGAAAAAAAGAAATAAACACAAGAAGAATCATAAGTTCTTAACTTACGGGGGCAGCATTTCTCAAAAATTATTGATGCTACAATTATTCAATTACAAGTTAAAATATTTTTTTCTAAGTTTCATGCACCAACAATCTTCTTTGTTACTTTTGAATAATAATGATGCTTCAACTCACCAGAAGGAATATCAAGTCTTAGATTATGTTCTTTTCCAAATCCCAACTGATGGACATTGTCAGACAGGAAGTAGACCCAGATGTCATCAGAATCATTGAAAGAGCCTTCAAGTCTCAGTCTAAGCCTTAATCCAAATGCATCCACCACAGATGCCACCCAATAACAGAGGGGGTCATCTAAATGCAGTAGTTCCAACTTGAGTCCAGGTTTAAGGTGATTTTCATCATCTGGATCTGATCTCTGTAAAATGATGTTACACAAGTAACTACATGTAATTAGTGAACTATATTAATATATAAGTAGATTTGTTTCTGGCTTAATAAATTTGTTAACATTCTACATGTACATGTAACTCTGACATGTACATTGGCCAATAACTACATGTAATTCTATAGTGGTTTGCATTTGTTCAGAGACAGATCACAGATGTACATGTGTAAAAAAAATATGCCATTTTAGGACGGTGCCTACTATTGTTATTGCGCATAGGTTCTGCGCATCTCGACATACTCGGATTTCCTATCGGTGATGCTTACTAAAACAGGGATATTTTTGCGCGATTTAAAACTATCCGGAGAAAGTAGATCTTAGTAAGTACTCCTGGTATCCAAAAAGAAAATTGGGGGTAACCATGCATTTTTCAGAGATAATTAAGCTTCAATTTGAGAA
>NC_090889.1:27333893-27341393 GCF_036669925.1 Montipora capricornis
CATCACTGTAATGTCTGTGGTGGCTACGGTATTCAAAAGAATAATGTCTAACCAGCCGTACTCATATCTTCCCGTACACAGCATAAAAGTCAGTCAGGATTCCACTGCTCTACTAGGGGCCACTAATAGCTGGGCTTTTAATATTGATTGTGGCAATTTTAATCCCGTAGTATTTCTCCATCCAAAGAAAGCTCTTAGTGCTGTTCACCACTCACTCCTATTATCTAAACAAGTCAAAAGAAGGTTCATGCACGGAATTGAAGGGAGATTTTAAGTAAGGATTAAGGATTGTACAGTTGATTAGTGCGCAGCCTTCTGTGCAAGAAGTCCCGAGTTCAATTTCCAGTGACCTCACATCCTTGCTTTGACTTCTTTCCATTTTGTACATGTAGCTTCAGCTAGCTTTAAATACCCTTAAAATGGAGCACTGATGGAAATAGGGGGGGGGGGGGAGGGGTAAATGAGCCCCCCATCGGTTTCCTGAGAGAATACCCTCTAGAGGGTAAAGGAACTTCTGACATTAAATAAGGTGTACCTTTACCTAAATCTTGAGCAGGGACGGTACAAAATGTGGACCCCCAACTGGACCCCCTTTTAGACCCCACTCAAGAGAAAAGAGCAATGATTTTCACAGTGATGTTGTCAAATCGCAAGGTCTTCTGAATTTTTATCTAAAAGGAGGTGAAGATGACGTAGAAACAAATATTTTTTCAAGCTTCCAGTTCCATGACATCTTTCATTTCGAAAATACAGCGATTGTCAGCTTCTGTGACAACAGGATACAAAGTTATTTGGTTGAAAAATGTAACGATGGGTGATCTAAGTTTATAACAAGTTAATCGTTAACTATGTAATCCGAGTAGAAGGATTAGGCAACGTGAATAAAATCGTATTATTAGAATCACAACTCTGTGTGCATTTCATTCCTATACGAAACAAAAAAAAAAGGTTATCCCTGTGAATCTCAGCAGTTTGAGCCTTTCAAGTACCGGTAGGTTAGGAGATGTGTTCATACACAAGTATTTTATCTCATGAGCAAAAAGTCGAATAGTAAGCGCTTCCATTCCTAAGTGTACTCCAGATATTTTCGTTGATTACCAATGGGACAACTAGAAAATTCCCCACAGAATGATTTCGAATTTATTTTTTTGTTTTGTGACAGTGCAACTATCTACAGTTTGAGGTGCAAGAAGCGAAATGGAAAACAGAACAGGCTCAAATCTTCTGTACAACAAGATCATACCGTGCATCTTAATTCCTCCATTTGAGCATAACCTCAATTCCTTGCATTTTGAAGAAAAATGTGTTCTTCTCCCGATCAGAGAGCTGCCTCGTTCGTTCCCTTCAAGCTAACTCACTGCGGCAGCAACTAAGCGGTCAGTATAAAAGGCACACTACAGACCAGGGGTAAAATGTAGACTAAGGTTATAAAATTATGTAACTGTTGAAAAAGTCCAAACCCTTTAGAAATGATAACCTTAGGCCTAATTAGCCATAAAACACTATAATATTTTAGGCTTAAGTGTTAGCAATTCTAAAGGATTTGGCCTTTTTCAACAGTTACATTATAACCTTAGTCTGTATTTTACCCCTGGTCTGCAGAATACATTTTACACTTCCGCGCAACTAAGTGTTTATGGTGTTTGGGGAATTGCTTACAGTTGGTTAAGTCATTCGTGGAGAACCAAACCAACATATGCTCTGTTAATACATGTACATGTAGCTGTCTTTCCAAATTGTGCTCTCTCCAATGTGGTGTTCTTCAAAGAACAATTCTAGGTCCTTTGTTCTTTCTGTTATACATAAATGACTTGCCAAACTGCTCAAATAACTCCTATCCTAGAATGTATGCTCACAATATGCATTTCACACGAGATGGCTACACAATGAAGCTTTACATGTACGCATAATGTCAGAAAATGGCTGATTTCCAATGAGACCGAATTTAAGCTAATCAACATCAGACAAAAATCTAAGTTCCCTTACTACATCTCTCCATCAATCTTCGGTTTTAGCATCTAAATCGCTGCAAATAGTCATCGATGCAAATCTATCATGGGCCAGTCATAAATATGATCACTAAAATATAAATAAGTCTCTAGTTTTGCAGCAATATTTGTTTCACAACTTACTGTTAATCTCATCTACAAGGCGTTGGTCCATATTGCAAATTTTTGTTTAGGGTACATATACTGTGCTCAGAAAAACTTCAAAACTCCAAAATCGTGCACCACGTGTCCCAAATCAACAATGACAAAAAAGGACAATTTTTGCAACTTTACATGTTAGATCCTCTTAATTCTTGGCTTTTAAAATTAAAAATGTACCTGAATGCCTTCTTGGGTAAGGATAATTTGGGACGTTGAGGACCAACAAGTTCGAACAGTTCCTATCCTCGCTGGTCAGCTTGTGTTGTCGGTAAAGGTCGGTCGTTTCGCCCCTATAAAGTCGTTTCGCCCATGGAAGTACATGTAATTATATCCTCAAAAACTTTTCTCGAGAAAACTGTGTGTTCCCTTCGGCTTGCTTACCAAGATTTCCTGTGGAATTTCAGGGCATAGGAAGACTGAGGACAGGATTCTTGACCATTTCTTCTCTTGCCTTTTATTTTTGACAACCTGCTCTACCACCAACCGTGTAGACTGCCTCGACTGACTACCCCAGGGTCTCCGAGGATGTACTGAAACTGCTACTACGGTCAAAGTAATAGACCCGGGAAACGACAATCCCGCAGAAAAAATAACATATCAAACAGTAAATGGCAGTCTGTTTATCAAATTTTAGCTGAAAACTTGCCCAAGTTGGGGAACTCGCAGATCTCAAATCCATAAGTGAGCACGTGAGCTGTAACCGGCTGTTAGAATGCTGTCAATCATCTCCACTGGGGCCAAGTACATGTGATAAAACAAGCTGCTGTTTTACCCTGTTTGTGATCATGAAGATGGACATCATCTTCAAAATTCTTTTGGTTATTCTCCAGGCAGTGAAGCAGTAACACTCTTTTTGAGAACTTAACGAACCGGAAATTGGGAAAACATGTAAATATATGCATATCACCAAGCAACGAAAGGTATTGTAAAAACTTCGTCATGATATGGTCAAATACTCAGTATATGGGGTGATGTGCAGTCTATTCAAGAGGATTCATGTAACGGCAGTTTCTAAGACAGTCACGCTCCGTTTTATGGGGTGAAATGGCCTTCAAATTACTCGAGAGACTTTGTAGAACGCCAAAACATTTCTTTCATCCGATTCTGAAAACTGTCGTCGCCTCCACTGACTGTCCCTGGGTCTCCGAGTATGTGTGGAACCCGAAGTGTATCAAATGTTTTGAATACATAATAAAGATCGGACTTGACAAGAAAATTAAAACTTAAGTCAAACCGTCATGCGTTGTTAGCGCAAGAAATGCAAACGTTCACTGCTACCCCTACTCAAAGGTGATCTCTACTTTCCTATCAATCTGTCACAGTTACACATCGAAAAAATACATAGATCAGATTAATATTAAAACAATAAGTCATCTCAAACTTTTTACTTACATTTTGTAAAGTTATTATTCTTATCAGCATTTAGCTACAACAAACTGTGAAAAAAAGGCAGTGTAATATGTCCTTGATCAAATGATCAAATCTCAGCTCTTTGGGATTTATTTTTAGCAATCGCTTTGGATAAAGTAGTAAGAGCGTATTTCAGCCCGAAACATAGCGTGGACAATGCTACAGAATAGTTTAATCAGAAAACCTTTCGTTTCATGAAGTGCAAGGTGATATTAATGGACATTTCGGGAGTTTTGAGTGGTAGTTTGCGTAGATCAATGAATTTAAAATGAACCATGTCAGTGGACGAATCAACATGGCGGCCACTGAGACCATGGACGAAGATTCGGATTTCGAACGGCAAGGAAGCACTGAACGCGAAAGTTTTAGCACTGAGAGCAGTTACGATGAAAGCCCTTTGAGTCCTAGGAGTGAAGACTCAGATTGGAGTTTTGGTGCGGTTGAAAATTCGGCCGGCTTAACCACTATTTATGACCCAGAGAGGCACCGTAACGACCTGATCAATGCTGAGAAAAAAGCTTCGATTGTCGACTGTCTTTTGTTTGAGATTTATGATCAGTACCACAGTAGAGACTCGGTGGATAGTGATAATGTTACTGAATGCTCAACTACTTCAGGGAGCTTTTACGGTGGTTCTTTCGACCTTGAGGAACGCGGAGAAAGTTGGACGCGAAACGAGCTGCAAACGAAAGGTACGACTTAGATAAGCTTATTAAAAACGCCTATTGGTAGACCTGCAATGTAATATCATCATGTACTCAATATTGCATTTGTTGTTCTCGAAAAACTACCATGTGTTTCTTTGTGTAGATGAAAATCAAATATCTTAAAACCTTGATTGTTTACAGAAAGGTTGCGCGTCGCATGATCGAAATAAAATTTGAAATTAACAACTCGCTCGATTTTTAGTGAAATCACGTTGTGTCGCGTGTTTACATCGCTAAAAGTTACTTCAAGAATGTCTTTAATGAAAGCTAGTGCTTCCCCAGAATTGTGCATTTGTTGTTAATGCAGCTATCGATTTTTCTTTTGAGGTGATGATATTTTTATTGGCCAATGTTGTGTATATTCTTTTCACACCCTTTGTTTTATATACATTAGAAACAGATGAATTGCGAGTGATGGCGAAGGAAATGCGGTCAAGAATTTCTATGCTTTCGACGAAGCTGGTGAAACAGCTAAAAAGACGCGATAAGCACGCGTACAAACTGCAGAGAAATTTTGATGTTTTAACCGCCATTCTGCAAGCAGTGTCCCTCAAAAGACGTGAGTACACAATCATTCTTTCCCTTCTTAAAGCGATGTTAACGTTGCCTTTAGTTACTGGGCATTTTTTTAACCTTTCCACGTATTGCCCGATATTTAACTTCAAGTTTAAAATTTTTAGTGATTCTTGTTTCGTGAAAGGTAAAAATTGAAAACCCTTTTCTGTAACTAGTAAAGCTTAATTAAATATTCTTTCACAAATTATTACAATTCAAAGGTAAAGAGTCAGAAATCTTCCGCATTTAATATTCCTGTGACTTTTCAATTTTTATCACAAAGGCACTTGGTTTTTTTTTCCAACGATCAAAGCCTAAAGAGCGTTTTTTCGAAACAAGTGCTCAAGGTATTAACATGCAATTATGTTTATTTAAATTTGTGTAAGCTCAACAAGGAAGAACAGTGTGGTGTCACAAAAATATTCTTCAACTTGTTGAACGCATCTGTATGTCCCAGGTATATTGCAAATCATTCAATGATAGCTGTTGTCATTTAAATTTTATGAGTCACTCGATCTTTTACTTTTTTTCACTTTAATGCATTACAATTTACTATAACCTGAAGAAAACAGATGTTTTGAGTTTTGTTACACTGCTAGAATAAGTCTGGTGGTGTGAATAGGCCTCATGTGCATAATCATAACCAAACAAAAGCCATAAAAAAGTGCAAATTTTGTAGTTTTCAGGTTACTGATAAACTTATCAAATAAGCATGCACTTGTTCAAGTAACACTGGTGTTAAATTGAGAATCCTAAGTGAACAGTAAAAGTGATTTTGCTCTTAGGGAGAAAACTTTTTAAAACTTAAAGGAGTCTCGAAAGGTCTTTCAGCTGAGCAAACACACATATGCCACATATGCAGTGCTTAACCTGCTCAGGTGAGATGTATCCGTGGAATAAAAATGTGACCTCAAATGGCTAAAACTGAAAATAAATTTTGGTGGAATTGTTGAGCAATATCTCAAAACTTACCCTACCAGTATTTTTTTTCATACAAGTATTATTTGCTTTACTGCATTTTCAAGGAAATTTTAAAATCATTTTATTGGGGGAAAATTATTTTGTTTTCATCTTCCAACAGTGTTTTCATAAATAATTCAAGTTCTAGTACTTCGTATTTAACAATAATTATTATTTGCCAAAGGCGAAGTGAATATTCGGTGAATATTCATGGAGACTTCGTCTCGGTGAATATTCACCGATAATCACTGAGCCTGAGGCGAATAATTGTTTTAGTATAAATACACAGGTGATTGTTTCAAAAAAGAGAAAAAAAAAACATTTCAACGCGAAAATCATCTTCACTTACAGTGGCAAAACGACTGCTGGCAGCCATTTTGTCCGTCGAGGTGATTATCGGCTGATTATCGTCGAGGTGATTATCAAACTGTTTTTTAATTTATACCTTTTTGATCGGTAGATAGCCCACCTAAATCGGCTCGAAGTATCAAAGAGGAGATGTCCAAAACACTCTTACCAAATACATTCATTTTATCTTCTTCTTTGCAACTGAACATTTTGTCTGTCAAAGAATGCAACATTCACCACTGCAGGGAATCTTATTTCTTTGGCGTTTCACTCATAGCTGTTCGTTTCAAAGGGTCACTAGTGACAATGATTACATGGATTGCGTGGAGATCACCTGACTCGCTCTTCTCTCATGGGACATGATTGGCCAAAAAAAAAAAAAAAGTAATTACGTCACAGAAATTATTTTGCAGCTGAAGTTTAGACAGTGTCTTTTGGGGGAGAGAAACGACTGCCAGAAATGTTCACAGGCTATTAGCAGTACCGTTGCCATGGCAATAGTTGGGATGCATAGACACCCTTTAAAATTTGCCTGCAAATAGCATGAGACAAATAACAAAATGTTTTGCTATAGAAAGAATCAACTGTGTTGCAATTCTTTTCCACTGGAAATCCGCTGTTGCTTTCAAGTCCCCATGAGCTGGGGCAATACAGTGACCATTGCTAGGAGCTGGCACCTTCACCCAATGCAAAAAAGATGCAAAGAAACAACAGCTGATACTATCCAATAGTTTCAGCCTGGTTTAATGTTGGTTGAAAAGGTCCATTTACCATATTGACCAAAATGGTCTTTTTCTCAATACAACTGAGGAAAACACAACCAACTCAAAAAATCTTACAGAATTCACTCTGTTAGAACATGGCCACAGTGCTCATGCTTTGCTCTTATCTCTGTTCTGTGATAAAAAGGCAAAGCTGTAATTGGGGTTTTATCCCTATAGTTATGTGTACAGTCGAAAGTACTAATTTACACATTTAGGTGAAGAAAGACAAGACAATGGTGAAGAAAGACAAAGATTGATGGCAGAGCTGAACCTCTAAGATTAATAGGTGTCTAGCCACTAGACTGGTATTTTTGTTGCATTGTACTGTCAGTTTGCATTTGAGATGGTTAATAGGAAAGTTTTATGCTTTTCTCTAGGTGTGGATACAAAGATCAGATTCTCATTTATTCCACAAAGTGGTAAGAAGGCCTATAAGCAGGTAAGAACTAATTGTGAACCTTTTCTCAGCATTTACATGTTACATACATTGTATATGTACAGTGTATTCTTACGTTCGTTAATAAATGATCAAGACCCGTGATGGTGAGTAGCCATGCAAGAATGACTAGGCTTTGTCCAGGCTCCACTTTCTCAGACAACTTGAGA
>NC_090889.1:27346393-27388893 GCF_036669925.1 Montipora capricornis
AAGTTTATTCCTTAGCGCCGTTTCCTTTACCCAGCTTAGCTGAGCTTAGAGAGCAATACACCTACAACATCAATCCATTTTCTGACATCACTGGTGACCGGAATCCGCAGTCAGCATTGGGACGTGGTTCCAGTGATGAAGAGGACGACGCAGACGATCTAGAAGGAGTCAGTTGCTTAGGGGCTTTCTTACCCTTTTCGGACATTGTCCCTGGTAACGGAATGAAGGCGATAGGTCAAGGAGTCGAGGACGTCAGTGATATTGCTGCGGCAAGCCCTGGTGTTTTTGCCACCGACGGTTACTCGCCATTGCCGTATACGACAAAGCAGTTTGGTTCTAGGGGAAGTCGGGTTCAAGAAGAGATGTCATTCTTACAAAAGCAGTATGCAAGAATGAGGCAAATGCAACAAAATGCTGTGGTGGTGTTTTCAGAGGCTACAGTGAAAAACATACAGGAATCTGAAAAACGAAAAAGTATTCCTGCAGCGATTAATCATCTCCTTGTGTCTGCGACAAAACGGAAGAGTAAAACTTCCAAAACCCGTTTCACGGATAAGAAAGGCGGCGAAGGGAAGACCGCGGAAAGAGTGTCGGATGGCCGGTATGACAAGGGTGAAGCGAAACCGGAAGTGAAACCGAATGCTTACGAAATGGAAAGTATGCAGCATTTGAATGAATTGTTTAAGGGAGACCAAAAGAAACCTAATGAGACAAAAAATGGCCCAACTGAGGAGGAAAAATTAAAAAGCTTGGACAAACAATCTGAAATTAAAAGGGCGGAGGATTTAGGAATTAAAAGAGACGACGAGGAGAAATGTGTAAGAAGCGAAGAGAAATGTAAAAGTGTTGAACTACCGCCCTCGAAAAAGGAAAAACGAGTTACTTCGAATTCGCATAAGATCCAGCACGTTGGATTAAATGGCGAAGTATCTTCTTTAGAAACTGTCAAATCGACGCAAAGTCGTCCTGTTTTTCCTTCCCTCAAGCCTGCGCATAAGCCACCAAAAATTACTGTAGCGGAATCAACGTCGTTAACAGTAACTCCAGCAAGTAACCACTCGGTGAATCACGCACCCAAAGCTGTCAGAGTGCCTGACAAAAGTAACTCAAGTGTACCTGAAACGGGTATCAGTAGCTTCGGCGGGACGGGACGGACGTATTCCCTAGGAATTACGAAGGATAATGCCAATAGTTCATGGCTCTTGGAAGAGGACAGGCGGTGTAAGTATCCCGAAAACTTCAACCCGTTTCCTCAGCGGAACAAACATCCCAGCCGGAGCAGGATTTTGTACGGTAACGTGTCGGAGAAGGGCGCCAAGCGCATAGATGCTTTTCAAGGAAAAAAAGAGGGGAAACAAGGCTTAAATGGAGTTGCATTGAATGGGACATCAGAGGGTAAACGAAGTTAGCCATGAAGACTCATGTCACATCGTTCGCATGCTTTCGTCTTTCTTACACATGCATATTTCCTGGATGATACACTACGAAGTAAAAACGCAAAAAATACGATCCGGTAGGTTTTCCACGTAATTTAACAAGGTTATTTCCGATTTCTGGTCGTAGCCGCTACGTGCGCGAAGTTATACCAAGGTAACCATGGAACACGATTTGAGTAATTGAAGACTCGATATGTCGAACTGAATGATATTTTGTACGCGCAAATTCTCGTTTAGCCGAGGTTCTCTTGAGGCCGTACGAATTTGGTCAGGACGACGCATTGACTCAGTGACGACTTCGAAGATAAGGACCATCAAGTGTTGCTAATTGTTAGCATTTCCTTATCAAAAATGACAGTAAAAAGGCCAGGCCAAGATTGGGCGGTGAAAGTGTAGAATAATACTAGCTTATGTTATGATAACCATTATTTAAATTAAGTGAGTGAATATTATAAATACGTGGTCTGTAAATTATCAAGCAAATTGCGAGGAGTCAATTTTATCACAGAATCTGTACGGGAGATGGAGGTTAGGTCAATTCGAATCTTAGGATGATTGTTACCAGTTGTGGTCAAGCCAATGCCTTGTTGACCGACAGAACATCGCTTGGATGGTTTGCCATCAAACAAGCTGTTGTCTAGTGGAAACCAGGCATGTGGTTAATTTGTGCAAAGGATTTATTCAGTCCCATTTCCTTTTCTGAAATGAATTTTCCGTCACAAGTTTAAAGCCCTCGAGTTTTACCTTTTTCCATGTCACTCCAACTTTTCGTAAAAAGTGGTGAACTTACTTCAAAAGTAAGCCTCTTGGGGAGGAACGAAGATCGGACTCGAGAGAGAGGCGGAAATCGAGCCGATACCAACCCTGAAAATTTTAGTTATTTTTCGGTCTCAACAGACCAGTTTGTCTCACTGAAACTTCATTGAAAACGAAGTGTTACATCATTGCTCTATCTACATGGGAGATTATTTATTTACGTTAGTAACATTGTCTGACAAATTAATTGCTAAGGATTTTACTTGTTAAGCCTCGGCTTTTGTAACTGAACAATAATTTTCGAATTCCTCGTGATGATGTATTTGTAATTTAGTAAACGCGAAGTATTTATTTTTGAGGGTAAAGTGTATAGTAAATTCTTATTACTGAATCTGTAATACAAAACTCACAAGGATTTGAACCAATTAGAACAAATTAAGGTATTTTATTGGTTTACAAAATAAAATCAATTTTAAAATGCTCAAAAGCAATGAAAGGTATTATTGATGAGTGTTTACGGTGATCGACAAAAATGAAAGCAACCCTCTTGTTCAGTCAAGCCCCACCCACCGGTTATTTCAGTTCCGGTGTCCTAGCGAATTTGGACCCCCCTAGATTTAGACCCCCGGTACAAATTCACTGGCGGATTTGGAACTGTTTATTGAGGTTTATCGAGGTAGAGTTAGAGATTGGATTAGGAAAACTGACCGATACCAAAGCATAAATCTTTGAGAAAAAGCCCAGATCAGTTAATTTTTCAGTAGAGGTTGTTTAAAGCATCCATGGCGGCATTTCGTAAAGTAGATGCGAATTTTATTTCCTTTCTGACAGAAGCTTAAATCACGCGCTAGGAACTCATGGAATTGTCGAGTTAATTTTTTAGAAAGGAGAAGACTCTCAAGTCAAGGCCTGGCCAAACGCTCGCAACATCTTGCAACATTGTTGGGCACAACATGTTGTGTGCGTTTGTTCACCCTGTTGCGATATGTTGCGTGCGTTTGGCCAGTCCATTCAACACATGTCACAACATCATGCAACAATGTTGCAAGATGTTGCGTTGAAATGTTGCGAGCGTTTGGCCAGGCCTTCAGATTCAAGCTTCAGTGAAAGTTGTTTAAAGCGCGCGCTTTGTGGCATTTCGTAATGCGTTGTTTCTTTCTTAGTTCTTTTTTGTTCCATTTGATAGTTTGAATGGGTGGCGCTTTCACAAAGGAGGTGCCACTTTTTGAAGTACATGCAAGACCACTTGGTTGGAAAAGTTTACTTAACTGCAAGGCTTCGAAGATTTTTCATTTTTTCATAACCAAACCTTTCCAGTCATTAGTTCTCGTATTAAGTAAAGTTTCTTACAACTAAAAACAATTTGCAGAGGAATTTTATTACCTTAATCAAAAGAACCCTTATTTTCAGGGAGGTCTAAATCCTTTAGTGGATCTGGACGGGGGGGTCCGAATCCACGGGGGGGGTGGGGGGGGGTCTAAATCCGTTGTGACACCGATCTTCGAAGTTCTCCACGTCTTGAAAAGGCGCTGGTATATTTACTAATATCAAACCAATGTAAAGAATGCAAAAATATAAATGCAGTGTATTCTAACTACATTCGCAATTGACGTAAAGTACGAAGTCTGAAATTGTTACAGTAAGGACACTTGAACCGTGAACACTTGACATTTTTGTGTACATTGTTTTTTTCGACGACGAAGAAATAAAGGGTCTTCTTATGATGTATAGTGTTACATGTATAGCATTTTGTAAATGTAAAAACATTAAATACTCTTGTCAAAAGGACGAGCCCACATTCTATAGTTACTAAAAAAATGTACAAAAAAATATCAAGTGTTCATGGTTCGAGTGTCCTCACTGTAAAAGCTTGCGGAGATAATGAAATATCTGTGAATCACATTTTTTGTGATGTGGGACGTTCAAATGTCCCAGTATCTAAATGTTATCTTCTTTCTTTTTAGTCAAAGTCGATACTATTGAAGATGAACGAATAGGCCATTTCCGAGTTTAAGTCTGCCTCCTCTTGTCAAAGCGAGTGCAAGTGCAAAGTTTATCTTATGAAAATTAGTTTTAATTCATATGTAAAGTAGAACTAATTACCATCGCAAAAACTTCGCACATAGACTCGCTTTGAAGAGGAGGCAGACATGAACTCGGAAATGGCCTATTATAGGAGTTTCCTTTTCCTCTACAGGAATACTTCCCAGATTTTCTGTTTCACAACGTGGTGTTGAAAATCCCAGCAAATGCGTCTTGATCCTCGTTTTCTCGTTCACTGAAACCGATATAAGAGGATTTGGAATCAAACGATTACCGGTCCTGCTGATATTGATCAATCTTTTTGCTGATATCCTGAACTCACCTTTCCTAAGGTCAAAATCTAGACTAAGCACCTAAGATACTGATAACTGACTTACCACTTTAATGACTTGGAGGAGAAGAAGGAAGAACGAATGGGACTGCAAGATAAAATAGATAAGCTGAGTAAAAAAATATTAAAACGACCTTGATCGCAATGGGTTTCCTGAACTCTTCGATATTCCTAGGGCAGTTATTGCCCTACCTTCTCCCAGAATCAAGCAATTCTTGGGTATCACTCACGTGATCAACAGCCATGTTGAACAAAAGAAAAAGTTTGCGTAACAATAGCGTTCAATTCCCGGAGGATTGGGTCGGGACACCAACATGGCCGCCGTTTCATTGTTTGGGGACACCAACATGGCGGCCGCGACGTCACGTGAAAACCAAGAATTACTTCAAATTTATCTGCTTTTTGGAAAGTTTGCACCGGGAAATTGGGCAAGTGAAATGAAGAACAGGTGAATTTTGCAAGTACGCACCTACATGTAGTTGCAAACATTTCACAAACCCTCATACACAAGCATTTTCCATCATGGATATAATGGCCATTTTTATACTAGAGACGCATAATCCGTCCAGACGAATTATGCGTCCGTCGTGTTATTCGTCTAGTGTAAAGACGGGACGAACTACTAGTGTAAAAACGGTCATTTTTAGAGAAGAAAATTTCTGATATCACATTTACCTTTGTGTAGCTCTTTTTGGACTCAAATCGCCAGAAGCCACAGGCAGACTGCTATCTTTCACGCATGTTCCTTTATCATTGTGTCTGTCTGAACTGCTGGAGCTTGCTTTGGCGTCTTTTTGAAAGTCTGGGGAACAACGTTTCGGAATCGGTGGCGAAGTGTGAACGGCCAAAGTATCCCAGTCTTCGTCGGTCGTAAGCTCATTCAGGAATTCATCTGTCAGTGGACTCCATTCATGACTTTTAGGACTCCCTTCTCTTGTAACTGTACAGTTTATGCGGCTTTGGCATAGATCCCTGTGCGCACGTCTTGCAGACCCCGAATAATCCTCAGTCTCGAAATTATCCGATCCTGGGGAGTGTTGTGTCGTTGGGCTCCCAGAGCGCTTTACAACCGCAAGATCTTTCATCCCAAGTGTGGATTGTGGAAATGAAATAAAACAAGGAACTCCTTGAGGACCAGGATAAAAGTCAACTGAATCTGGGCTAAGGGTCAGGGATGGACCATCTCTGTTATTATTTCTTTTCACCGGACTGCTGCTACTCGCGGAGGAAAAGGCGGCCCCTGCATTTTTCGCCTGAGACCCGGATAGAAATTGTAAGCTCCTGTCAAGTGTCCGTTTGGCGTCAAGGGTATTTCTTTGTTGTCTCTCCAGGGCAGGTTTGTTGAAGTAATTTGATTTTGACTGACTTTGCACCTCTGGACTAGCGAATAAGTCATTATCATCACTTGGAATCAAGGTAAGATCATTTTCATTCCACAATTCCTCCACAGAAAAGCACGGCAGCTCATCGTTAAAGAAATCTAATGAAAAAAAAAAACAAAACAAAACAAAGAAAGAAAGGTATTAGGTCATATCATATCATATCTCTTTATTTACCCTCGGATTTTTAGAGTAGCTTGGTGTAGCTAATATCTCCGAGCATTTACCCTCCTAACCATGATACATCACAGAAGACAGACCACAACACCGGGAACTACATGCCCTACTCTTTACGACAAGTGTGCGGGTTCTTTTACGTCCCACAGGGTTATGAACATTGAAGGGTTTGAGACGGGATATCATATCTCTTTATTTACCCTCGGATTTTTAGAGTAGCTTTGTGTAGCTAATATCTCCGAGCATTTACCCTCCTAACCATGATACATCACAGAAGACAGACCACAACACCGGGAACTACATGCCCTACTCTTTACGGCAAGTGTGCGGGTTCTTTTAAGTCCCACAGGGTTATGAGCATTGAAGGGTTTTGAGACGGGACCTCCGGCTTATCGTCCTTATCCGAGAAGACTAGAGAGTCTAACCATTTGCAGATGTAATTACAAAGGCAGCACTTTCTCCTCAGTTATTTAAAGACCCTGAGTGTTGGTCCGGCCGGAGTTGAACTCACGACCTCCCGCGTGACAGCCCGTTGCTCAACCAATCAGCTGCTACGCCTTGTAATTTTTTTCTCTCTGGAAACCAAAAGTACAACACACAATAACACAGAATTATTCTTTTGCCAGACTGTACCACTGCCCAGAGATTATTTATTCAGGATGTTAGGGGTGGGAATCGAAGGCAATTAGGAACGAATTTTACGCACTTCTGTCGGCTTGCGAACATTTCATTACAAGAATGACTCGAATAAATGAGAGAGGGTAGAAAAAATCACATGGATACCATCGTCATCGGTTAAATCCACCATCAAACTCTTTTGTTCATCCACTGGTCTTTTGTGCCATTTATGCTCTTCCCAACTTCTTCCAAAATGTCTTTTCATTGGCGAAAAGTCACAAGACTCGGTCTTCGCCTGACAGCTATCCGCGTTATTGTTGTAAGAGGTCTTGCGATTGTAACCAAATCTTTCACTTAGAGTCAGATCCACGACATCGCTGTTTTGTCCAGTTTCAGGCCCCAACATCTTCACACAGGAATGCGTTAAAATAACGTTAGTATATCAACTCAGTAAACTACTCAAAAACTCGATTAAATGAGCATAAGAATCCTTTTTGCTAACTGTAAAAAGTTTAAAGCAAAAAACCGTTTTGGGTTTACGAAATCGCTGTTGTTTGTTTCAGGCCCTGATATCTTTACATACTAGGTTTGTATTTCAACAGTAATGGTTCGTGAAGCAAACACACAAGATTTCAATAAAACAACGAATACTTCTTGCCAGTTATAAGAATTGGGCTGGATTTCCATCATGGAAGTTTGAGGTAAATGTTCCACGGTATGGTCTCATTGGCATCCTCCCGAGGAAAGACTTTTTTCCTTACACTGGGTGACCACGACCATAATTATCAAACGTTTGTGAACCATATCTTCTTCGAGGGATTGATTTCACTGATGGCGTAAGTTCTAGAAAGGAATACGGGGTACTTATTTTCCTTGGCAGGCCTTTTTCGCGTTTGTTCTTCTTATGTTCAGCCCTTCTTTCCTATAGATTTTACACCTCCTCCCCCCTCCTTTCGCAATCCCACTCTAGTTTCTCCAAGAGAAATATTATTAGAAGAGCACCTTATACCTTAAGGCGTTTTGCAGCAAGTGTTCCAGGTATCGCTTGAGTCCTTTGGTGAAGATTTTTCAGATAAGAATCCATATGATTCTGAGCTGCGCCCTCCACATTCTTATGCGAAGTTGTATCTGTAAGACATCAAAAGTTATAGTTTGTCATTTGCGTTTATTTCCCCCATGCACTTTGTCCAGATACCATGCACGGGGACATGTCTCAAAGGATAGGGGCACGAAAGAATCATCCAAAAACAAATGGCGAGTCTATCACGAGAAGAGGTTTCGAGAAAAAAAAATAATTTGAGTTATCTTACCTTGTGGAATTAACGTCGTTGCTTTTTTATGCTGTTCGATCCAAAGAGAGATGACATACATATATGAATTAAATTCATGAGTGAAGGTATTGCGTTTGGAGGAGGGCTCTGGTTTATTTATGGAGCAAAAAAATAAAATATAGCATATTGCAGAATAAGAAGATTATATTAAGAGAGAACGATCAAACTGAACTTACTTCTGACTTCTTTTTGTTTGCTTTCAAAATAACACCTTGCTTGCAGCAGTCATGGTTACATGTATGTTGCGTTATGGAAGTTGACTTGATTTTAATAAATGTCGACTGGAACTGAATCACGGTAACAAGATGATCAACAGGTCATGTCAATTTTTTTCTAAGATGTACTTACAGTTGAGTTTTGAATAAACGTTCGTATCTGAATAAAAGGATATATTTCTTTATTTAAACAGCGGTGATTGCAAGGAACTCTGGGTGCCTCGGCTTTCAAAGAAGTCGAACCTTTCCTCTCTGTAGTGATTAGAAACCAAAGGAATTATGGCGATAAATTACATCATTCATTCAAAAGGTATGCGGGGCTTTGCACTATCAATGCACATCAATGATTATTGATACAATCGCAATCAAAATTTGCCAGTAAACTGAATTTAATGTCGTAAATCCAAAACCAAAGTAACGCAAAGCCTACTAACGACAAAGCGTGACGTGATGAACCTCTTATCACCTGAAAGTCGCTCAAAATGCTGTTAAATTTGCCTTAGTTGGTCATTGGCTGAATTAATGACGCGAGAGTTTTAAGCTAATCAATATGCGCAGCAATACAAAAGCTATCATCTACATCTAGTACATGTTCCAGCACTCGGCAAAGTCTTTTTGACTTGTGGCTGTTTCTGCTTAGGTGGTCTCATACACCGCAAGCCTTTTTAGAGACATCACGCCAAGCCGGCCACTTCTGCTGGTGAGAACCTTATCATTCATTCGTTGGATATACCTGTATTTGTGTTGGATTCATCTTTTCTCTTGCTTTGAGGCGTACTCACTCTTGGTTCTCGCTTCATCTTTGAAAAAATAAAAGTAAAAACTATGTTAAGATATTGGGTTGGAAACTGATAATAATAACGGAACAAAGCTAGAATAGGTTTTGGTTCGAGGGAGGTAGATAGGTAATACGCATACGTTGATTCTATTGAAAGTATAAACACGCTGGTTCCAACAACTCTGGGTTCATAGGAGGGCGCGTTTGTACACAATGAAAATGAAAGGGACAAAAGCTAAGAATTACACATGGCTGTCAATTAGTAGAAGACACACGGCCACTCTCAGAGATGTGAGGGTGGTTGCTGGGCTGCCATGTGGGTGGTCGTGAGTTCGACTCCGGCCGTCGACCAACACTCAGGGTATTAAAATAACTGAGGAGAAAGTTCTGCCTTTGTAATTACACCCGCAAGGGGTTAGATATCCTAGTCTTCTCGGATAAGGACGATAAATAGTAGGCCCCGTCTCGCATCACTTGTGTGAGACGTTAAAAGGACCTACACACTGTTCCAGAAGACTAGGGGACCTAGTCTCCGGTGCGGTGGTCTCTCCTTTATTCTGTTCTGGAGGCACCTGTGTAAACTATCGGTACTTGTCATTCAGCTAAGATTGTAAACTGGACGGCTGCCATTTGCGCCATAAAAGAAGTCTGGCAAAGTCCCCCACGAAGTGTTGTTCACTTACCGTAAGGGGGAATTGGTTACCAATGTAATGAGGAGAATAGGTTGTACTCACATCCAAGCCAACTGCAAAGGACACGAATACATGCTTCCTTGACTAAAGCTTTACTTAATTATGAACTTATTTTAACTGTCAACTTGGGTAGTAATTGGAGATACTGCACAGAAATTAAAAAAAAGACATTTCATATCAAATATCGTTGGTTGGTTTTGAGGAGAAGGGGAAACTACAGAACCCGGAGGAAAAGCACTTGGAGAAAAATAGATAGCCAACGAATTCAAACTACATGTGACGCCAAGTATAGGAATCGAACCCGGGCAACACTGATGTAAAGCGAGTGCTCTCACCACTACGCTAACCATGCACCATTTTGAGGCACATTGCCAAAGTAGTTAGAAAGATTAGAAGTGCATGATCTTTTTTGTTTTCGTTTTCGTAAAACCTTGTTTAGTAGCGTTCTAAGCCCCGTAACCTGCTTAACTGACGGAATCGTTGAGCGCGCGATTCTGTTGTGTTCGCGCTACAAGAGACAAATGGCGAAGGTAGCGTATCGTTTCATTGCTCTGCCGCACAATTTATCTTGAGAGCAAATTATTTGATAGAACTGAGAATATATGATATTTTCCTCATATGTGAACTGCGGTGTATTATGTTCTCAATGATCATCGTGAGCAGTAGCAAGCCTGATTAAGGCAGCAAATGAATGAAGAGGATACTTTCTAAAGAAACTGTGGTGCTGCGTCGGTGGGGAAGTAGTATACAAAAATTTGGTTTTATCAACGGAGTTGATAATGTAAATTGCCCACCGTACAGAGATTCTAAAAACTGCCGTTTCGAGCGTTATCCCTTCGTCAGAGCGATTCGCTCTGAGTGTTTTCAAAACAATGCGGTTTCATCTGTCGTGTAAACAGCGAAACAGCATCGATTTGAATACGGTTTCTATTTTGGCGCCAAATTTGCATTGTTCAATTCAAAATAGTGAATTTAGCACGTAGTGCAGCGTCGCTTATATCATTATGACTTGAATTTTTTGGTGAAAATAGTTCTCGGCTGTGTAAACACCTCCAAACCGCATCAATTTTGACGCTGTTACGGAGTCGTGAAACTGCGTTCGTGTAAAGAAGGGAAGGGAACTTTATTTAAGTGTCTAGTCGTTCTAGCGCTGGAGAGCTAATTGGGGACACTGTAAACTGAAATGAACAATGAAAGTAAATTAAGTCAAATGTTGGTTTTTGAGGAGAGGGGAAAGCGGAGTGCCCGGAGAAAACCTCTCGGTGCAGAGAAGAGAACCAACAAACTGCTGGTTTGTTGCCTAAAATCCAGGCTTGAACGGAACTCGAACCCATGACAGCGCAACCCATGCTCACATGGAAGAACAAGTGACTTCCTCCCAGTTGGCTTGTTAGCTCAGCTGGTAGAGCAAGTGCACCGCAATAGCAAGGTTATAAATCCGAGTCCCGTTCAAGACTAGATTTTTTCAGGCTTCTTTCGCAACTCCTCCGGCAAGTTGCTTCGGAACAGCGATGATCACTTTCACTGAGACCTAAATTATTTGCCCAGTATAGCAGCAATACCATAGTCCTGACTGATGAGATTGATTGAAAGTTCTGATGATTGGATTGGTGCTCGCTGTACTTCCACTTTCTTACTCCAGTAACCTTCCTTCATGAAAAATGTGTCTCTAAGAAAAAATGAATTCAAATTTCACACACTTAACACAAACAGCCCTTTCTGGCGCATTTAAAAGAAATAGCTGAGGCTGTATATATAAGAGACTCAGCAGAGGACGATTATTGTCTGTTTTTTAAGCAGCCCCGCCCCTTTTTACGATCTATTAAGTTAAAGTTAGTGCTCGGTCGGTATCTAAATCAAAGAAAAAACTGCCAGTCCTGCAGGTAAGTTGTTTTGTCATGGAAAGCCATTACGCTGTATTTCTTGAAGTGTTTCTTGAAATGTCACAACTGAAGTAAAGCAGGAGCTATGACTAGTAACTTCCCCACGATTGTTGCGTGACGTCACAAAGAACGGCTCGATCCGTGGGAGACTAGATGTTAAAAAAAAAAAAATCATTACTCAGAAGAGAAATATGTGAGTTGTAAGCTCCAAATTCTGCGCTCTTGCACATAGTATTTGCTATCCTTACAATGCTATTTATTCAGTCATTTTGTGGTCAGGACCAAGAGAAAATGAGGGGACAGAGAGGGAGGCTCAGGGCGTTGGCCGGGATATGTTATGTTCACGAAAGTTATTTTTAGACGAGCGGAAGTCTTTGCTGTAGCGGAAGTATGTCTTCCGAGACGTCCGCATGCAGTCTTGCCTCGCTCTCAGGTTCTTAGTGAAAAGAGAAAATGATGGCGCACGTGGAAGGCTGATGAATATATATTTTCTTTCAAACATCGGACCGAGGTTAGCCTGCATGCGGACGTCTCGGAAGACTTCCGCTCGTCTAAAAATAACTTTCGTGGACATGACATATCCCAAGGGCTGGACCGGGAGCCTCCCTCTCTGTCCCCTCATTTTCTCTTGTCAGGACATAACATGAACAATGATTCCGTAAAATTCATGATTAAACGTTACCATAATCTTACCAAAAAATACCTGTTTTAACAGAATCTTCTGTCATCTTCAGTTTAAATTACAATGTATAGAGTTGAATACATAGTGTGCGCAAAATGCTAATAAACTATAAAGAACAAAAGGAAACATGACAATGTAAAATATTGCAAAGAAAGTTTTAAATTGACATGATAACGTTGCTGAAAAATGGGAAAAACCTACACTAAATCATCAACTTTATAATGCCAATTTAAAACTTTCTTTGTAATATTTTACATTGTTATCACGGTTTCCTTTTGTTCTTATAGCTTATTAGTATTTTGCGCACACTATATATTCAACTCTGTACTTTGTAATTCAAACTGAAAATGACAAGATTCTGTTAAAAAATGTATTTTTTTATAAAACATTGTGTTATTTCTTAAAATTACCCTAATCTCTGTTTGAAGACAACTTTGTTATCTGCATCGCCAATCAGCAGAACGATAAAGTGACTGATTCTTTCTGAGCTAATAGCCTCTTTCCGTTTGATGTAATTCGTCATGGTTATTGTAACAATAATCTCTGCACGATTTGACTGATGTCTTCCAGTCTGTTCCATAAAAACAAAAAAAAAATTGTTAGTGATGGTAAACACAGGTAAAAGTACTTTTAAGGTACCCCACAAAGCAACGAAAACTTGGAAAGTACATGAAACGATCACAGGATTTATCCTGACGCTAAATAATGACGTCATTAAATCAACTGACCTGATGAACAGACACCTCGAACTTTGGCAAATTTGAGGCTGCTCCTCGAATCTAAAAAAGCGCATTTATAAAATAACTACACATGACTGCAGGTAGGGTACATTCCATGTTTCATAATGAATAATGTATAATGAACCCGATCTCATTAGAATCGTAACTAAGGTCTCCATAAGCCTTATGATATGTTAACTACATCATGTAACTTACAGAGGTCTGAACATTGAGTGGGTTCATTTGATATCGAGGAAAACAAAAATCCCCTTAACATCCTAACTGACCGTTCTACAAACAGTTGAAAAATGTCAGTGAGTTCTTATCGGTACCTGGTTTCCAAACGGTGGATGGCGATTCACAATCTGGAAAGTAAAATAATTGACAATAACTATTTGTTAATAATTTTTGTTCAATTAATTTCTTATTAAGTTGTGTACTTCCTGGAACCTACCGTAGTTGTTGAAATTGGCGGAGTATCACGTTAAAGAAAGAAAATACCTATCTAAAATTACATCCCTCAGCAGGATAGTACGGGCACTTTGAGTGATAGAGGGCAGCCGTATTCTGCAAGAAGCCTCCTTTTAAGGAGGCTTTTCCTTTTAACGTATTTTTAGATTTTAAAAAATCTAAAAATACGTTTTTGCCGCTTGATTCAAAGATCTAGAGATATAGTAAATATTTTGCCTACGTGAGCTACTCTCCTTTTTTTCTACAACAAGAAAGAACGCGGGGCGGAACTTAAGTAAGGCCCTGGAACTAGCTAGTCTTACCATTTCAATTTCTCGGGGATTTGTTCCCTCAATTTTCATAAATGTTGTTAAGCCAGCGTTGACCATCATATTTGATAAGCTAAGCCCTAAACACAAAACACACGAGTTGAAATTATTGTCTGACTATTCGGGAGCTCTATTATATATTGCGCCTCGCCCACAAACTGTGAAAAGTAAACTGAGTACCAATTTTCTCCAGTTGCCTTGAAACAAACTTGGAATTCTCCCATAGTCTGCCAAGAACAAAGAACAGACACCATGAGTACAGGTTATTACAAAATGTTTTTGTTCTCGGAGCAAATTATAGTCTCACCAGATCTCTTTTGTGGAATCCGTCAGTGAATATATGAGACGAAGCAATGTTTAATTTTACACATGCAATCACCTGGCTTTCATACACTTTGCAAGGACAAGTGAGTTCTGAAGTGCTGTGAAATCACTTTTCAGCATTTGCAGCTCTGTCAAACCTTCAGAAAAAGAAAAATTGGGTTATGACACGTTTCCAATCATCTTTAGAAGGAAGAGTGGATGAGTAGAAGAGTATTTAAGAAATGATGACTTGCATTTTTCCCGGGGGGGGGGGGGAAACTTCGTATATGAAGGTGTGGGAATGCTCGTCGAAAATTTTGAATTAAACTCCTAAAGTAGACCGATCAAAATCAGAAATTTACACCATGTAAGCGAGACGACGAGCATCGCCACCCGTTTCATATGCGAGTTCCCTCCCCCCCCGCCATTTTGTATCTGACCACTAACGTTTCAGTCACTTACACCTTGTGATTCTCTGTCCAGAGCGGAAGATTTTCTAAATCAAATCAAGAGAAATCAAGTCATAAGTAACAAAACAAAGAAGTAAATGAACATATGAAGAAATTAATGAAAGAAAGTGTGAGCAAAGGAACTATAACGGATAAATGAAATAGTCAATGACTTGGATGAAAGTCGTGCAAAAATCGATCAACTTTTGAGGACTAACCGTGACATCTTGAGTCAAGGAGAACTCAGCAACGACAAGAGAACCCAGAGTGGCCTGAATAAGGCTGTATATAGAGAAGGAAAAACTGTTTTAAAAACTAAAAAAAATTAATAAAGACCAGAGAAATTTACATAGAAAAATCTTATCTGGAAAAAGCTCAAACTTCCGAATGTTTTTTTATAGAATCCGGCGTAATATTCAGATTGCAGTTTGAACCTAACAAGTCTTTTGTAGCATGAGTCAACGATAGATCTGGCCAAGCAGGAGTGCGCGAATATTCATCTCTAGTTTTCTTTAAAAGTATGGAAAAATTAATATATTTTAACTATTAGATAATGTTAATACGTGATAGATACGCAGTTCAACATAGTGAAGCATGAACATCAACAATTCAGGAACCTTGTTTCACCGGCTTTGTGAGGCAAGAGAACGAGGAGGGGGACATGGGGATTTGCGGTGTTGCGGTGTTGCGGTGTTGATGGTTTTTTCAATGCGGTGATGCGGTGAATAAAATCTCAATTTGCGGTGTTGCGGTGATCGCAAACCCAACGGTGTGCGATGTTTGTGTTTCGCAAGCTACGGTGTTCGGTGAAATGAAATTATTTGCTCCACACTCTGGAAATGTTGTTTTATCGCTTGGCAGCTTTTCGGGTCAACTTCTCAGTAATGTTCATGGAACTTCATACAAACGACCTCTCCGGGTAAGTACAAGAAAACTGATTTACGGGTATCAACAGTATCGACGCGTTGGCATGCATTGACAAGAGTACATTTTGTTGTGTTTATTTTGTGGAAAATTGTTTAGGTATAAACGTGTTATGTCAAGTGTAGACGTTAAAATCATGTAGCTAAAATAAGTTGTTGCGGTGACGGTGTTTCGTCGACTTTTCTTGAGGTGATGCGGTGTTAGTTAATTTTTTTTGCGGTGTTGCGGTGTTTAGGGCCCCCCCCTGTCCCCCTCAACGAGTAGCCGAACGCCCTTCAAACAAGCAGTAACTTAGAAAAAGCTCAGTGTCGTTAAGTTAAATATTTACATTGTTTTAGTTGACTTAAACTAAACGTCATTCTGTTAAACTGGTTAAGCTGGTTCGACAAAAAGCTTTGAGTGCGATAAAAAAAACACTACCAGAAACGCACCAGTTAACCTTTTGTTCTGTTGTCTTGATTCTTCCACTAATCGGAAACCTAACCACAAAAAGGCAAAAGAGAAAGTTTATAGCCATATTTGTCAAAGGTGTCGAACCATTTTCTACACATGAATTAGCGATCAATGAATAACAAATATGATAACTGAAAAATAATAGCTTTTTTACCGTATAGTTTGCTTATTCTTGTCTTTGTTAAGAGCATTCAGTATCCTCTTCTCACTCACACGAAGCTTGACGTCAGAAAATTCCTTACACTTGGACACTAACTCGACCTGGAATTTTTAACATTAGAATCGGTTCAAAACCGGTTCAAGAGTGAATTTCCTAACCTCAGCTCATTCTTTATAGACTTACATTACGTATCTGGATCTAATAATACCTCTGTCAACTGTATAAACTTGAATAAAGATGGACTTCCCAGATTCCAAGAGGATCACAGTACTTAGCTACCATAGACGAGTTCACGAGTTCAACGTGGTCGAAATCGATGGGAGAGTGAAAAGGATTTTAACTCTCAGTTGGTAACACCCATAGGGGAGGCACGGTGGCCTCATGGTTAGTGCGCTCGACTCCGGATCAAGTGGTCCGGGTTCGGGTCCTGGCCCGAGTCCTCTCACGGTACCTCTCTCCGCCCAGGTGTATGAATAGGTACCAGCGAAATGCTGGGAATAACCCTGCGATGGACTAGCATCCCATCCAGGGGGGAGTAGAAATACTCTTAGTCGCTTCATGCGAATGGAAACCGGAGATAAGTGCCGGCCTGATGGGCCTTTTGGCTCGTAAGCAGAGATTATACTTTGGTAACGCCCATGGTTTGATTCTTGCCTTATGGTGAAAAGAATACATTCACTAAGTTTGCCTTGGAGTGAAATCTTCATTGCCGGTCACTTACCATGTCGCTGAGACTTTCTTTTCCTTTGATTTGAAGAAATTGTTTCATGGAATCGAAAGCGATGCAATATCTGGCCATCAGCCGACCTGCGTCTGTGAGGAAGGGAAGCATCGATGCATACAGAAAAAGGTCTCCCGGAATAATTTTCTTAGCTGTGCACTTCGCTACTTATAAATTACAGCAATAACTGAAAACCGGACGTCTGAGGGAATTGGATGGTGACCCTCACGTTGTTGGTACGATATCATGAGAGAGATTTAGCACTGGGTTTTACGTGAAAAGGCAAAAGGCAAGCTACTTTCGGAATACGAATTCTGGGCCATACCGACAACGCACCACTTGGCTCAGTTCCGCAACTGGCTCCGCGCAGATATTACAATTAGTTTCGGTTTCCATAACAGAAAGATTTTTACGGGGTGAGGCAACCCAAAACCTTTAGGGCCAAGTGTCTGGCCCTTCGCTTCGCGATCAATCCGGCATGGTTGAACCTGCCAGGAACCAACTGTTCTCGCCCACAGAGCTCCCGGGATCACTTGGCCACACCAACCTCGTTCCCAGGGCTTTTCAGTCTTCGCCGAGAGGCGGAGAAAAGCCCTGGGAAGGAAGGCAAGGTGAAAACACAGGAGAGAGGCAAACGGCAGGCTTTAGCTTGTTATAAGACAACAGGCAAGAAGTAAGTTAAAATCAAACAAATTTCTTTGATTTTTTCCAAAAAGCAAATTACAGCCTGACTTTGGCCGTTTACCGCAAACGAGATGCTAACGGCAGGCTTTAGCTTGTTATACGACAACAGGCTTTCACGAGAAAACCTTGGCACTTGGACGCGCTTTGAAGAGGAGGCAGACATGAACTCGGGAAATGGCCTATTGCTACGCTTTGTGATTGGTTTGAAAATCTTGCGCCAGATTGTTAACCAAAACCAGCAACGACTTGCACGCGTGATTTTTTTCCTCGCTTTGAGCAAGTTCACATGGAACTGCTATGAATTTGGATTGGTTCATTGCCCTATTTTGCACCTGCTCTAAGGCCAGTTTCGAATTCTCACGGTTGGACTGGATCTGGCATGAAATGGAGGCTAATGCGGGCAAATTATTTTGCATTTGAAGATATTTGTCCGCATTAGCCTCCATTTCATGCCAGATCCAGTCCAGCCGTGAGAATTCGAAAATGGTCTATTGCTTTGGTATTTGTTTTACTTCACTCAATTGAAAACCGCTCTATCTGGACAATTTAAGCAATTGTCGCTGTTTATAGACACCTGAAAAACTCAGATGGCTTTAACGGGATTCGAACCCATGACCTCTGAGATGCGGTGCAATAGTCTACCAACTGAGTCCTTTCACGGGAACACATGAGCCTAACCAATTGACCTAAACCTTACTATTACTTACCCGTAGGCTTAAGATCAAATCCATCATCCATCTTGATAAGCCCAGCCTTTTCCAGTGTGTTTAAACTTTTCAGGCAAAGATCTTTGTAAAAGAAATGAATATCTGTTACACCGAGATAAAACACATCTTTCTTTAATTACAGAAACCGTAAAATTCTACGGACTACCGATGATGTCAGTTGGGAAGTCACCTTGCAACTTTTGTTCAAGGCTTTCTTTCTCAAGTCCCTCAGGTATCCCTGCATATCGAGAAAAATGAACAAAAATTATAAATTAAATGACAAATGTTCTCGTGTCAATGGTTCATTGAACCTTGCAGGATATTGTTTCGTTCATTGAATTCTTAAGAAACTAAATCTACCCATAGATTTGACTGAGTAGAGTGTAATTTGTGAGGTGCTAGTTTTGTACTCCATATGAACCATGTGAGCGTTAGCCCTACTAATGGAAATGGGCCCACACAAGGACAGAGAAAAACTCTGACCAGGGTATGAATTCAGCTGGGAATTGAACCCACGACCTTCGGGCTAGAGATTGTCAGTCTTCCCATCCTTGGGATCCTCTCCCTTGAGAAAAACCTCTCTTACACGACTTATTCAAGCGGTACAGTTTTACAGTTTTTTACAGTTTTACGGTTTTTTACAGTTTTAATCGAGAGCGAAAAAAGAGTTTCGGTTCTGAGAGAGGTAGAATAATAACCACAAAACAATTGGTCCTTTAATGAAAAAAAAAAAAAAAAAACACTGACGTGACGAAGAAATGATTTTTCCGATGGGGCTCGGGTATACTTGGCCTTTGCAGAAGTCGAACCTCCGTTCATGACAGTTTTATGTCTGAAGAGCTAAAACACACGTTCCATTCTGAGAGACTTGGACAACGGCGAAGCCGTCGTCTTCGCACCTGCTTAAATTCCCTAATAATGGGATTTGAATGTAGGGGCCTTTAATTTCATTTAAGTGTTAAAAGTAGTTTCACGATTGCCTTGGATTTTGCATTGCAACTTTAAGTTATTAGCTTGAAAATCGAGCCACTTAATCTACCCCTGGAAGCAATACCGAGAAATAGAGAGAAGCAAAACCAATCGAAACTTGAGAGCGTGCGCTCTTTCCCGCGCTTTGAACAAATGAAATGCAATTTCTTCGGATTGTAATTGTATGATCGTATACTAACTCTTGATTTTAAAGTCCTTTCCTTTTCTCGGCATTCAACTCAGTGATCAGCGTTCTATTTGTTGGTAAATATTGGAAAGGTCATTGTGTTTTCAGTAGACAAAAAAATTATGGTCAGTGACACAGTTGCTGCGGAGATATTTCAAAACTGACTCACCGTAGTACATCGGGTTTTTTAGTATTCTTATGTACAGGAAAGTTGACTTGAGCCATTCCAAAGCAATCGATACATCTGTGATGGTATTGAGAACGATTTCCGCATTTAAGTGTTCAATAAGATGATGGTGCAGGCTGAGAAAAATAAGAATAAATGAATTCGTAAATTCATTCATTCACTATCTTATTGCGAATGAGCGACCATTTCATTCCCATCAGTTACACTATGGCAGCACGATTGACACGTACACCTAATTAATGGTCTTAGCTGCTTAGAGTCTTCTGTAGTAGCGGTAGAACATTTGAAATGTCAATCAAAACGCCATGGTTCGAATCGACTGTGAGAATAAGTTCACTATGAATCACCACATTAAGGCTTTCTGCTCATTTATGAAACCTATCTAAACTAACCAGGTCTGCCGACCAACCATTCAAAATGTAATGTACCGAAAGACTGATAATAATCGCTTGAGGGTATAAGTTCGGTGTGGAGGAAACAAAAGAAAAGAACAAGAAAGTGTTGATCATTCGTAAACTTGAATTAGCGCGTACAGGAGCAACGAAATGACTAACCTGCTCTCTAACTTTTGGGTTCCCTCGAGCAGACCAGTGTACTTTTCCTAAGAAGACAGTTCAAAGTTAACAATGATCGAAGAATCATTGAACCAAGAAATAAGACATGCAAGGTTTGAAATGACTGTTACTATACTGATAGGAGAATTTTTTTCTCAAACCTTGTTAGCATTCGTTGTCAAAATGACGGCAGTGGCAGAAGTGTCAAACTAGATGAAAAGGAGGTAAGGTTTAGTGTGACATTCACATTCTTCAAATTTAACATTAACCCTTTAAAGAAAAAAAACTGAATAGGCCATTTCCGAGTTCATGTCTGCCTCCTCTTCAAAGCGAGTCAAAGTGCAACGTTTTTTGTGGTGGTAATTATGTCTACTTTACATATGAATGAAGACTACGTTTCATAAGAAAAACTTCGCTCTAAGACTCGCTTTGAAGAAGAGGCAGACATGAAAACGGAAATAGTCTATTAAATCAGTGGGTTGAAATACCTGTGGTCTCCCAGCTCTTCCAATCATTTGCAGGATTTGTGTTTCAGAGTACTCTTGAAACACACCCATGACGTAATGTGCTGTAGACTTGATGATAACAAGATGGGCGGGAAGATTTACCTTGAAAAAGAAGAGATTTACATCACACTCACTGGACGGGAGTTTATAACATTGCCATTAAAAAATCGGTGATCATGACTTCTTTTCTTCTGAACTTATGGCCACAAAAGACTGTTTGAAAGCGAAAGAGAATAAAACAAGTCCTGATGATGCAAACGTGATCACTTTTCAGTAGTATCTAGTTTAGGAAAAAGAGAGATTTAAATCTACTCACCCCTACTGCAAGAGTACTAGTAGCAACTGGAATGGAAAGAAAAAACGCAATAAATGAAGAAATCCAGATCGAACCAAACAAGGTTATAGGAAGCTTACTACTTTCTCGTTAAGCCAATCAGAAGCGAATTTTCCGGCAGTTTTTGCTTATTGCAAAAGTTCGTGTATTTTTGCCAAGTTCTTCAGTAAGAGGTTCAATCGATTATGCGCCTGATTTAATTCTGGTTTTAACGATTGTCTCCTTAACTAAGATGTAAGTGTGCTTACATAATACTGGTATGTCACCCTTAATAAACAATGCTTCAATGTTGTGTCTGTCAGTAGGATCTAATCCTGCATGGTGATAGCCAATCCCACAAATCACCAACTCTGAAAACATAGAGAAAAACCGCAATGAGAAACTTGAGGTATGTGGTGCATTAACCATATAAGTTACGAAACTAGACGAAAGAAATAAAATGACAGAAACGTCTAGCCAAAGCGCCGGAGGGAACTCACCTCTTAGTTTTGAATCATGAAGAGAATTTGCTGTCCTTTGAAGCCTTAATAACCGGAATGAATCAAAATTAACGAAATTGTAAAGTCATAATAAGACAGAATAAACCTATAAAAGTACCTTTGCCTGTGTTGTGAGTTCATGATAAATCTCGCGTCCTTCACCAGCATCTGTGCCGCTTGCTGAGCACTCTTTCGTGTTGAACAAAACTGCCGGAAGACAAAACAATATTCACTCAAACCAGACCCTGAAATGGCTTCAAAATGATAACCTCTGACATGAAGTAGTATAAAAAAGATGCCAGACTACACTCGCGACTGTGGCGGACTAGTCTCACATTTGCAGCCCGGGAGGAGGCACATAGCACGGTATCTTAATTACTGTTAACTCGCTTCGAATAGAAATGAATTTCTTTAATTTTAGACACACAGGAATCAAGTTTGTCTTACCACGAGAGTGGGTTTTCGATCCGAGTAAGTCTGAATAATGCTGCTCAGTTTATAGTTCAGCGACAAATCAAAGCCGAAGTCGGAGAAGTTACTGCTTTTGTTAAATCCAAGGACAACTTTTCTCAGCTTCACTGGTCGATACGAATCGTCCATACTGTGAAAAACGCAAAATGAACAACCAGAATACGGACTTAAGATAAGGCCAACAAACATCTCTCTTGGCAATACCACTAATTCTTAACTGAATTATAGTGGAACAATTATTCAGATTTCAATGCTCTTTTTGAGCTTGAATGTAAATATTTCTTTCTTGTAAAGACTGCAGGTCCATTGTATTCTTTCAAGGCCACAATTAAGTCATAGTTTTCAGCTGTACCTGTAATACAATGCCGGGGAATCAATTCCTCCGAGCCAAGAAGCGATCTGTGGGACAGAAATTGGACGGTTTTTCAATAAACGATTGCATCATCGCTGCATTTCACATGAGCGCGTAGTCTCAAAACATTTTTAACACAAATAGTGACGGTTATTGAATTTTCAAACTTACATCCTCGACATTTGGTATAGTAGCTGAGATAGCTATCAACCTCATTCCATCTCTGGTGTTACGATTTGCACCATGCCGAGTCACGGTGGACTGAATTGTCTTCATTCTGCTGATAACAGCTTCAACCGTAGCACCTCTTGCATCATCGTTAAGAAGATGGACCTACGACGCAGTTCAATCATCATCATCATCATCATCATCATCTCTTTATTTACCCTCGGAATTTAGAGTAGCTTGATGTAGCTAGTATCTCTGAGCATTTACCCTCCCAACTATGATACACCACAGCAGACATACCACAACACCGGGAACTCCATGTCCTACTCATTGCGAATAGGGTGTGGGTTTTTTTACGTCCCACAGAGTTTATGAACAAGGGTTGTGATACGGGGCCTAGGGTTTATAGTCCTTATCCGAGGAGACTAGAGAGTCTAACCATTTACAGATGACATTACAAAGGCAGCGCTTTTTCCTCAGTTATTTAAAGACTCTGAGTGTTGGTCCAGCCGGTGTCGAACTCACGAACTCCCGTATGATAGCACGGTGCTCAAGCAACTGAGCCACCGGTGCGCGGTAACAGGTTCATTGCATATTGTGTAGCCAAGGAGGTTAAATTTCGGTCAGATTGAGCCCCAGTGGATTTTGCATTCTGACTTCTTTAAAAAGTGAGAGTGAAAAATCCAAAGAAATCATCAGAGCTGAGATGGGAAATCCGATGCTTTTGGTTGAAATGTTACCTAGCCAAAGTGGGTCGGAGTTACAAGCCTATCAGGTCCAGCTGTACCGTGGCAATCAGGGTTCCAGGAACACGGCTGCGAATGGGACCAAGAGGGAATGAAGCTCCTCCGAACTCCAGGGGCCAAAGGGGGTCTAGCTGGTGCACAAAGTTTTAAGAGCTGCAAATGTGGGTGGTTGGGTGTAACTGACCTCGTCAATTAGAAACAGTCTGACTGATTGAACAAGTGACCTGTTGTCTCTCCATTTTCTGGTCATACTGTCCCATTTCTCCTGTTTGAGAAAGTAACAATACTCTTAAAATTCGACAAATCTGGATTTGGGAAAATTAACGGTATGATACAATAACGTCTGGGAGTTGACCGCTTACTGATCAGAGTAAACAAAAAAGATATTTTTTACCCCTTTTTGCGATGTCATCATATTCTACCTGGTGTTCAGCTGTTCGAAACAATTGGATCTCTCGACAGAGGCGTAAGCACTTTTCTGCAATGGTTTCTCATAGCACAACAACAAGACAAGACAAGTGGGCGACCGCAGTCGAAGGCACCTGAAGGCACCTTTTTCAATGCTTCTACCATGACTTGCGGCATCTACCGCAACTCATGGCAGGGGTGGACGCAACTCCTATCCCGTTGTATAGCACAAGCTGGTCGTAAAAAGGACTCGAGGCAATCGTGTTCTTCTTTGACCATCACCGTTTTTGATCAGTGAAAGCACTTTAGAAATTCAGCATATTTTTTACATTTAAATTGTCAGATCTAAGATAAGTTTTGGCCCAATCTTAAAAAAAAATTGAGTGAAGTGAAGAGCGTTATAGGCTACCTACTCAAAGGACTGTCTCAGCTTGAGCTCATATCACCTCATATAAAATTTAACATTAACATCAAACTTACAGGTGTAGTCATGATAACACTAGTGTTCTGCAACTCATAGTAATCATCCAACTCGCTGTCGCCCGTTACTTCCTTGCATTTTAAGCCGAAGCGCTCGAATTTTTCCTTCCAGTCATGGAATCTTTCGCTACACAACGCTTTCATTGGAGCCACTGGAAGAAAAATGGGCCCGTTTGAAAGTTAGTTTTTCGCTGCAACAACACAATGGTTTTCAAATGAGTGTCGAAAGTAATAAGCGAATTGCTTTGGTTTTGCATTACTTCACTCAGTGACTCTCAGTGATTGGTTTAAAGTTCTCGCGCCACTTTTTCAACCAATCAAAAGTGAAACCGAAACCAACCGTGGCTCGCGCGTACACATTTTCCCGCGCTTTATGTTGGCTACGTTTAATTACTTCGAGGTTTGATTGGTTTACTGGATTGTCTTTGTCCTTTTTGATTGGCCAAAGTAATTACTTTGGTGTTGGTTTTACGACACTCAATTGAAACTCGCTCTAAACTCTAGTCACTATTGGTTTCATTTTAAAATAAACGTTCTAAGTTGAGAAAAATTTGAGACTGTCAGTTTGCTTAATGCATTCATCATTTTGCCATACGTTCCTATTCGTGAGACCTCATTTACGTCACTTGTGATACCAATTCAAATAATACACGTCATACCTACAAAGAATGAAGGGGTAGTTTCTAAAGAAACTGTGGTGCTGCGTCGGTGGGGAAGTAGAATACAAGAATTTGGTTTTATCAACGGAGTTGATAATGTAAATTGGCCACCGTACAGAGATTCTAAAAGCTTTTAGAATCTCTGGACGGTGGCCAATTTACATTATCAACTCCGTTGATAAAACCAAATTCTTGTATACCTACAAAGACTTAACTATTTTTTTTTTCTGTAACTAAGCTAACTTAGGGAAACGGACACCATGTAAACCAAAGCGTTTCACCAAATTTACTGTGGAGTGACTTTAATTTTAGTTGGCATCAGCAAGACTTTTTGAAAAAAGCTTTTGCTTGTGCGTTTTGAATTTCGGATACTTTTTTGGCGGTGCGTCATTTAGCGGACTTCATTTCGTTTACAGTCTCTTTGTACAAGCCAAGCGGGTCAGCCGGCACTCAGCAGAATCATGGAATGGTTACTTTGAGGTAGTGGGTTGTTTTGTTTCAATTTACGATTGAGCCTTACAGGTGGGTGATTGTTCCGTCTGGCTCTCTTTTTTAGCAGCAAAAGTAAAAGCACAATGTTACTAACTAATCATCGTTGCCTTGAACACATATTACTGTTATGCGCAACTCACTGTAGACAACTTTAGCAGATGACACTCCTCCTCCACTATTCATGAGTTGCCTTATAATGGCGAGTTCAAAGATAACTGTTTTGCCTGACCCAGTGGGAGCGCACACTACCATTGGCCTGTCTGTGTACATCACCTCATCAAACACCTTGGACTGCACGATGTTGAAATATGGAAATTGACTGAATACCGCACGGTATGGATGGGCTTAAGGGAGTCTTCGAGTAAAGGAGCCAAAGCCAAATCGTATAAAGAATTCAGGACATAAAATAAGTACTATAGAAATGGTAGATAACTGTGGTACTGGGAGTTTGAGTGCATAGGGATATATGAGAGGTAGGAGAGGAAAAAGCCAGCACCATACATCCAATTGTAGTATAAATGCAACATCCGCTCTAGAGGATCTCGTTAAGGTGGATCAAACCAGTTTCAACAACTGAGAAATGTCTTATTAGATGGATCAACTCTACAACACTGTCATGCTTAGCAGCAATGTTGTTCTGCTAAATGAATAATTACTTAACAAGATGCATTCTGTGATGTGACGTAATAGGTCACCATGGCAATAAAAGAGACATGTACATACACACTATATTTTGTGTTAAACGATGATATATCAAAAACGATTTCGGTGACCCCAAATTGTTATTGCTGGAAAACGATTAGCACGCTCAAACAAAACCCTCTGCAAAATTAAAAAAATTCTTTGCAGCGGATTCAAAGTCACCTTCACAACTGGAGAATATTAAGGTGGCTCTGAATCCGCTCCAAATAATTTTTTTTGGACTTTGCAAAAAGAGTTATCTTAGCCTGTTAATAAATTTCCAGAAATAAAAATTGGTGATCACCGAATTCGTTTAATAAGGGTTTAAATGCAAATATAGGGTGCTTTTAGATGCCTCTTTTGTTATCACGGTGACCTATTGAGTCACATTAAGGAGTGCATCTTGTTAAGCAATAGCCCTTTCCACGGTTAGTTTTTCTCATTTGCATTAAAATGTAATCTAGCATGTATGTGAGGCAATTTCGGGCTATTTTGTTATTTTAACCCGAAATTGCCTCGCATCCACGTTAGATTACATTGTAATGCAAATGAGAAAAACTAAACATGAAAAAGGCTATTATTGGTGTTTCATTTGTTAGCATAACATTGCCGTTTCGCTTAACAGTGTTGTAGAGGTAATCCTTTCAAATAGTACAGTTTGCTGAAAGTGTTGAAACTTGTTGCCAACGTTGCTTTCTCGTTATGTGGACAAATATCCAAAGTAATTTTTATAGTAACACGGAAACAAAAGCTACGAGAAAAAAAACAAAGAGCCCATTTGTTCTATTGATCAGAGTTTCATCATCATTGTTTATCATCTGTGATATATGTCTTCCGTTTGCAAAAAAAAAATAGGTAGGGGTTGTTTGCTAAAACATTTTTACGCTATCTCCATATTTTTGGTGCGTTTAAAAAGGAACCTCTCATATTTTTTAAATTTTGGTCACGTGACTCATCAATATTGGTTGGGATTCGACGAAATTTTCTGTGAAACCCAGTTGGCCGAAAAAATGATCGTGGATGGTACGCAACAACCTGCTAGCAGAGCCTTTCTTTTGCTTGCTCGATTTTGGCGTTCTAGAGAAAGACTCTGCATGAATCGAGTAAGATCTTTATTGAGTATACTCTGCTTGTTGCCAGGAAACAGTCTCGAACCCAAGCCTAATATGTCAGATCTCGCCGCCATCTTGGTTTTTCATTGTACAGCGGGCTCAATTATAGCCATCGGTTTTATCACTAAACGGATGCTTGTACCGGAAAAACCGGTTTGACAAGAGAAAACAAGATAGACTAGTCCAGAAGTTCGGGTCTGCGGCGGCTTCAAAGAGTTGACGCAATTCAGGCAGACCCTCCTTTTCTCTTCCTCAGTAAAGACAAAGACAACAGGAAGCTCTGCTCCAGGGTGGGTACGCGAGAAATCATTAATTGCTTTCGAAATTTCCTACACAGGGGAGGATCTCCCTCTTTAATTCTTAAACAGCGACATACGACACATGATACATAACTATAAACGTTTCCTCATAAATGTGTCACATTCTGAAAATGACTTCCGCTCAGGTTGTCGAAACGTCAGTCAATGTCATCTCAAACAGTCCTTCTCAGGACTACACTCACCCGGACAATCGTACTTTTCTTAATGATGATATGACTCCTGGGTTCAAAACATTTACAGTTATTAAAGTGCGACCCATCTGTACTCTAGATCCTAGGGACTCCAGGGATCTTGTTTTACGCAAGGTTTGAAATGGATTACGGGTACCTGTTTTAAAATCCGGGACTGTGGATTTAAATTAAAAAGACTGACATGGTTTAGGAACTTATCCCTCACAAGGCTTACCTTCTTCTCTAAAGTAGGTTTCTGTTTATTGAGTTCTCTGTAAGTTACCATAAGAAAGGATACGTATTTCGTTCACAGATCGGAGTCCAATTACTGACCTTGTATCGCTGCATTGATTTTCAAAAGCTGTAAGAACAGAAAAAAAAAAAAGAAAACAAAGTTGCAGCGCTTCAGTTGACCACCGAGAAAACGTAAAGCAGAAATGAGGAAATGATTATATTACCTGAGCCGGGGATGAAAAGTTGACTTGGAGTGCCGAAGTTGTGCTGTGGGACTTGTTGTTGGTAAGATGTATACATCTCGTAATCTTCGGGCTCGTACTCATTCAAATTGAAGCCTTATGAAGGAAGGGAAACATCGCAAGCATAATCAGCTGGGAACAATTATCCCTTCGAGGAAGAGGTAACATCAAAATGAGTGCGATCGGATCATGCGACCTCCCTGACCCGAACAACATCCGTACATTTTAGGAGAAATCCTTTAGTTTACTTGCAATTCTCAAAGTGAAAGCAGCGAAAAACAAGAAGGGTTGAGGGCGGGCCCATGGATCGATTTTGCCAAGACGTAGCAGCAATCCTTAAAATTCAGACATTCGTCACTGACTGGTAGTGATTGGGGAGAAATATGGAGAACCTGTCATAAATATTATAATAGCAATACAATGACATAGTCTGCTAGACACCCAAAACTTTTATACTCATCTCCTCGCCTCTCTTAATAAATGGGAAGATGAAATTTCTCCTCAGACACTATACAAAAAAAATCTGTTATCCAGAAAGAACTAAATTTTCGATATAATTGCCTCTTAAGTGGAGCAGTTATACTGAACAAAAGAAGAAAGAAACAAAACAAATGAACATGGACAGTGGTGGTACCTTGAGGTTTGCATTTATCAGTCACAAGCTCTTTTACCTTCGAATTTCGTTGCACACCCTGCCTCCATTACTTGAGAGAACAGCTCTGGGGAGTCTTGAATAACCTTTTCATCTTCATAAGTATAGTCATCGTCATCATCAATAAATGGAGGAGACTGTAAATGAACCAGCTGCGATACGCCTGATAAGTTCTTGTGCTCATTCTGACTGAACTGCTGTCCTGCGCGAACACTGTTTGGAAAATGATTTATGTCGTCGAAAGGCGATAAGCCGACTAATTTTTCTGTGAAAAATTTGTCTTTCACTTTGTCGAAGTGCTCAGAATTGGAACGGAAAAGTTGTGTGGAAGAGAGGCCTCTCTGAGACACTTGTGAGAGTACATCGTCGAGCATTGGTGGTGGCGCAGGTGGCATTTGCCAAGATTGACTTGATGCTTTAAAAGGAGGTCTGAAAGCACGAAGTATTGTAACTAGTTACAGTGCGGAAACTCTCAATTATTACAATCTACAGGACAGATCCAAATCTAGTAAAGCTTGTCTCTAAAGATAACTCTCACTTTGATCGTCGAAACGTGAGTCCAAAAGGAAGTTTATGCGCAACGGACAACAACGGCCTGGAGGACAGCGTTCCAAAATACAAATTTTCGGCGGCAGTATTCCATCCAATACGCTCTGTATTAAATTTTACAGTAACTCGGGCTCCAGAAAAATAAGTTGATATAAACTGTATAAAGTTGTTGAGGGAAAATTAAGCGCATGTCTTCCACCAAATGTCAAAGCTTATCATTTTACATAGATTGACAGATGAAGTTTACTGGTCATTTCTTCCCACTGAACTGAGCCTCAGAATTAACGAATGTATCAGTGATGTTCTGCTATGGGACCCAGTTTAAGGATACCATAATGTAAGAAGACCAGCTATTATTTACATTGATAGACTGATTGAAGGTAGAAAAGGGTCTCTGTCTGCTCCTGAATTGCGGAATGTCATGAGAGACCAACAGATAATTCGTTTCGCCCGACGATGATAATAAGCAAATGAAGGCTAAGGAATGTATCAAAATCTAATGCGCACGTGCGAAGCGTGCAGTCATGGTTTTGCTTATTAATTAATTAATTAATTAATTAATCTCCTAACGCTTTCTTTGCCGTTGAGTACGTTCTTGCGTAAGCTCTCTTACATGTATATCAGCGCTCATACGGCAAACCTCAACAAATGATAGAAAACTTTCACGTTTTGATATGTGACTGTTAATTGAAGGGTCGATTTTTACTAGTAACGCACATGTAAGCACAAAAGAATTCAGAAGCTTCTAGTTCATTAGTTACTTTTGTTAGGACAAAAAGGCTAATTAACGACAGCTCAATGCATCTGCGCATATTACTTCTCCAGTTAAAAAAGGCCTTGATTAAAAGTTTACTTATCAGCGAGATTTAGCAAAGCGTTTACTTTAAACGGGAAAAGTAAAGTGAAATAAAGGCACTTCATTTAACGTCTGTAGTTCCTTCAGTTACGAAAAACATAGTTTATTTTCTTACGAGAATTTTTTGCGTCGATAAGAAATTGTAAGATGTCTTTGCAGTTTACAACTATTTTCCTCTCACGATATCTTTGCGACACACTGGACTTCCTTTTCTTGTTCCAAGCAAATATCCCAGTTTTACGTGAAGTCAAAGATTGCAGGACATCGTGGGTAAAATATTTTGATTAGGACTACAAGCTAGCTTACTTGGAAGTATTTACAGTTGCACTTAGTACGTAATTTAAAGCACAACTTCGTTTGATACTGATGAAGCCATGCGACATCGCTGTAAGTCAATAGGGCCGTTTATACGAGAGAAAATAAACCGCGGCTAACTCTGGCCGCGGCTTACGTAAGCCGCGAAAGGAACTATTTATACGAGTATAAACTCCCTGGCCAGGATAAGCCGAGGCTTGAGTAAGCCGTGAACGTGGATTTCGTACCATTTATACGGGGTGTTTGCGGCTTACGTAAGCCGCGGCCAGAGTTAGCCGCGGCTTATTTTCTCTCGTATAAACGGCCCTAATGAGACCTGAAATTACTCACACAAAGCCTTTCTTGATTTGTCTGTTCTGAGATGTTTGTATTCTCACTGACTCCATGGCGGTTTTTGCTTAATTTAAAGCTTTTCAAGAACTGAAATTAGAAGCGACCATGTGTGGTCAAAAACAACAAACAAAAAAGTCATTTGTCAAGTCTGGCTCTCGCCTAACGCACCTTAACTGATTTTGATATTTCAAGAAAACAAAAGCAATAAAAAAAATTGAAAATTACCACCGTAAAGCTAAAATTGTGTAGTTACATGAGCTAATTAAGGGCAGAAATGTCACAATATAAACAAGAAAGCTTAACATGTGCAAGTACATAAGTTAACTGGACTTCAAAGGTTTGAATAAAACCCAAATTTTGTGAGAGTACTTACCTAAATCAAGATAATCTTCTTTTCAAAACGTTAAATGTCATCTTTGCGGGCGATTTAACAAGAGATAACGGGTGGAAATGTGGACAATTTTTGTTTTAGTTAATAAACTTTGCTTTCGAGTTGCAGTTTGAAACTTTCAGTTTTGGCGGGAAAGTAGACGCGCGTCCCACGGCTGCCGTTGGCGACAAAAATCGGACTGTGGGGAGTCGGGTGGTTATGCAAATATTCTGGTTAAAAACTATGGACAGGCCCATTTTTGTGTAATTTTAATGAAGGCCCATCAGTTAATGTTGAAAAAAACAGGCTTGATAACTTCTTCTGGCAAAAACACAACAATTCTATACTATTGGATTCAAATCGAGAAAGTTTTTTCTTCTTTTATTTTCCTCAATTTAGGAAATCAGTCTCTGCGGTGGTTACCACTGGATTTGACTAACGTATTCATTTAGTCTTTGAGCATATGTTCACCAAGTAGCTACATTATTTATGCGTAGAATAAAGAGCAACCTTAAGTACCTAATATCTGTGATGTCTCCGAACATTAGCCACCCAACCATTCTATACCATGAAGGGAAGACTCACTGCACTGAATCAGCTGGAGATAGTGTCCCCTGTCTTCAGCAAACAGGTCGAAACAGGTGCGGGTTCACACAGTTTGGGAACATATCTATTATAGGGAAGATAAGGTTGACATCGTTGTCATTAATGTGCCAACCAGAGCCTCTTTGGCTGTCGAAACAAAGTGTCTTTTGTTTCTGAGGTTACCATATTTGAATAACAAAAGCACTGTATCTTCCCTATTAGTGTTGGGGTTTTTCTCCTCAGATTTGCTTCAAGATCCCGGATGTTAGGGATGAACTACGATCTTTGACGACTGAAGCTCCTCTAATTAAGACAAGCAAAGATCTTGCAACGAAATATAAAATAAACAAAAAGCAAAAACATTGACATTTTGGATGAAACTACGTTGGTTTAACTGTCATCCATTTTATTATATTCTCAGCCCAGATGAAAAAGTTTGAAGAGACCCATGTCAGGTCCCAGATTAAAAAAAAGTTTTAAACATTCGATGATTGCTCCAAGTATCAACTTTATGGCGATCGTTTTCCTCCATCATGCCTAGGGAGAACTGGTACTTGTTTCCCGGTTGGTGCCTGTCTTTAGCACTCCACAGCCGCATCTTGACTGAAACATCTTGCAGCTTGTATAACATTTTCATAACTCTTCATGATTTCGATTCTTGAGGGGCCTATAAAAATGTAAAAATTAAGTCTTATGTAGGGAAGAAGAAAGAAATCAAATCATCCTTTAGCCACTAAAAGGTGCTTTTTTCCAGGCTGTAGAAATGTCTATTAAGCTGTACAAGGTAATTTCTTCCTTCCATCTATGATTAAAATGCAAGCATTCAAATAAGTTCAGAACAGTGCTCTTAAATAATACAGTATTGTACATATGTTTTGTCTATAGTCTATAATGTCTCGATTGATAAAAGCAAACAAGGAAATACCATTTGTAACGCTTCCACACAGCTGATAAAATCCCTGACTTGTTGTGAGCAATTCAAAGCTTGTGTGGGATTCTTTTTATAGCAGTTTAAGACTTCATTCTTTAGGTGTTGACAAGCAAGAACCTTCCTTGGCTGGCTGCAATAAACAGACTGGACATTAAGACTACTACTAATACTCTTCCTCAATTTGTTCAAAGAAAACTGAGCAATGAAAGGTGGTTTGCATCTTCGTCATAAGTTAACAGCAGTGTTTTTGGACAATTAAAAGCAAAGGAAGTTTCAAAGAACCTCTTTTCATTCCTAGTAAGTTTTAAGCTTCATTTATTCCACTATTGTTATCTGCAAGTCTGCAGATTGATCGCAAACCATCTTGATAATACATCAACTTTCATAAATAAGAGAGAGAGAGAGAGAGCAAGAGAACATCACCTAAATTTTCGTTTAGTTTCTTCTACTGCTTGATTGAACTTCTCAATTGTCATGTCTTCCCTTTCTGTGACCTGTGAAAGACAAAAATGTAGTGGTTAAAACTGCAAAAAAATGCATAGTACTTGCTTACAAACTAGGGTAGGGTAAGAGATTCATGAAAATGTCCCATCAACTAATCAGTCAAATAGAGTTACATGTATATCGATCAATTTATATATAGTATGGCAAAAAGAAAAAGATTTTAGAGAAAAATAAATAGTTAAATACAAATTAATTTGGGCTTAAAACCAGGGAAAAACCCCAAAATTTACACATAGTCAACGTTTTCCTCCACTGTTGTCTTATGTGGTATCTCAAAATATTCACAGGCACTAACCTTGTGAGGCCATGTATAAAATGAAACAATGATGAAAAAGCATTTACAGTCCGATGCGCCTTACCGTGGCCACCTAACTAAGTTTTTTACAAATTATCCGAGTCCGATGCGCCTTACCGTGGCCACCTAACTAAGTTTTTTACAAATTATCCGCTAATCAGGATGTGTGAATTTGATTGATAGTCACGCCTCCTTGCAAAGTTCGCACAGTTGTAAGATAAACACCGTTGCATAACCCGTTGCATGGGTTGTTGAGTTGACGTATTTATACGTAATTGTCAACTGTGAAAGCTTGTTGGGTGGCCACGATAAGGCGCATTGCACTGTAAGTAGTCGCTAATTAAAAGTATTAGGAAACCTAACTTGATGAAGGCAAACCAGTAAGCTATTTATAATGTAAAAGTGATTCACATCCAAGACCACAAAAGAGAAACTTGAGATGCGTGATCAGTCCTTCACCTTCTTTGTTTTACTTACATGTGCTTCGGGTTAAAGTCAACTTTGCGACCTCACTTGGCCACTAATTTGTTGCACTCTTAGCTTTTCTACTGTGAAACATGTATTAGTAATAATATTCTACTGTCAAACTCCTGTTACATGTAGCCATTCCACTGTGACAGTTTGACTGGTCGCAAGTCTAGTCAAAGTTGGATTTGAAACCAGAGCATCAACATGCAGATATAGCATCCTACCCACAAGGCCAAGTGACCTCAGTCCTCACTACAATAACTACTACCACTACTAAAAAAAGTTATTCAAGTCACATCACTGTACCTTTTCCTTCAAGGATTTTATTTCTGCTAATAGTTTTTTCTCTCTAAGAGTTGATTCATCAACCTGCTCTTCCAGGGTCTTTCTCAAGTCCTTCTTTTCAATTTCTTCAACATTTTGATCTTTTGAGTGAAGTATATCCCTGTTTTCTTTCAATCGTTTGGATTCAGACTGCCTACCCTAAAATTCAGCACATCTATCTGAGACTTTTAATTCAATAACTTGTTAATAACTCAATTACCTTTGGATCAAGTTTGAATCAAGAGATTTTTTTCAAGTAATGCAAGTCACCTTCACTTATGATAAAAGATGATATTTACATCAGGTTGAAGCTTTAGAAGCTTTTAAAATTAACATAGTAGGATGAAAAACAACACAACACAAACTTAAAAGAGAAAACTGTGTGGAATTAAATTCTGGGCCAAACCCAAACTGGTGGTATGGGTTATCATTAAGGTAACCCTGGAACCTAGAGCAACATCATGCCATTCACGGAACCTAACCACTGAGCACTGATGATGCTTCTGTCTCTGATTCCACTTGCACTCGTCAGGCAGGACACTACAGCACAATAGGATGAAGCTGTCATATCATCTTGAGTACATGCAAGGAACATCGTAAATAAAAGTTAAAATTACCTCATCAAAAGCATGCTGCATGAATTCTTGAAAATGTTCATGCTGGTGCTTTAATCTTGCTTTCTCCTGCTGTAGTTCTTCCCATAAATTGTTGATATCATCTGGTAAGAAACAAACATATTTTATCCCTAATGTGCTGTGATCAGGAAACCTCCAGCTTAGTGGCATAGCATGTTCTATAAAACACATCCACGAGGATTCAGTTGTTTGAAGGGTGGATAGTGCTATCCACTGGATAACTCAATTGGTTTTGCTAGTGTTTATCCGCTGGATAGTGATTTATCTGGTGGATAGTGTTACCCACCTTTTGAACAATCGAGGCCAGGTAAATACTATAGTTTGAAGCTGGTAGTATCGTTGCAGCAGATAAAGCACCTGATCCACCCCTTCTTTCTACTGTAGATAATCCGTTTTACACATCTATCAATGCATGGGTACAAAGACGAGAGAAAGTTAAGGCAGACGTTTAAGTCACTGAGTATTTACATGTAACTTAAGGGATCCCCTGCTCCTAAAGGTGGATACTAACAATCAGGGGCGGGTTGCTTGAAGCCTGGTTAGTGCTAACTGTTGGTTAAGAGGTATCAAAACCTATAGATTTCCATGGTATTTTACCCTGCTTAGCGCTAACCAAGCTTCAAGCATCCTGGGCCTAGTCCCAGTTGTTCAAACGATGGATAGTATTATCCACCAGATGAATCACTATCCAGTGGATAAGTCATAGCGAAACCAATTGCGCTATCCAGTGGATAGTGATTTCTCAGGTGGATAGTGTTATCTACTTTTTGAACAACAGGGACCAGGTCTACATGTGCAGACTGTACACCTCCTTTTCTACATCTGTACCTTTCGAGCAATGTTACTAACAAGCTTCAATAAACAATTTACAATGTAATAAGTCACTTGACCAAAGACTCATTCTGTCATTATGTCTGTGCAGTAAGCTGTCAAGCATTCAACATTTCAGTCTATCAACATTAAGTCAAAAGGGCTGGATTTTGATTTGTGTATTTACCTTGAGAAATTCCCTCATCACCATTTATAGGCAAGTCCTCAAGACCTCTCAGACGACGCACAACTCTTTCTGAAATCTTAAAGCAGCAGAGTAACAAAAACAGAGTCAAACTTTCTTGTAACATTCACGTAACATTCCTCGTCATTTGCACTTCACTCTTGGCAAGTATGTTTTGCAGGTTGCAGGTTGAAATTTAGTTATAACTGGAAAACCGCTGGCACTAAAAATAGTTAATAACCCATATACTCATCAGGGGTTCTTACATAAAGTAGTTTGCCTCTTTCACATGGTATCAAAATAAGTGTAACTTCACCCTTCATCAAGTATAGTCCGTCTATCGTAAACAGCGTCATCTAACAGTCACAGTAAGTCTATCGCTTTACCTTTCTTTTAAGCGCCAGTGGTTTTCCAGCTATAATTACATTTCAACCTGCAACCTACAAAACGTACCTGCCGCTTCAGTCTTGCACTTAAAAAATGAAGAAAGGGAAACCTTCATAGGTATGCATGATCATCTGACACCACATTTCATATCTATGGGACTCTAGCTGGATGACCACATCAGCATCACAATGACACAGAAAGTGAAAACTACTCGAGAGCAATAACGTACACGTACATATCATACATACATCTTTATTTACCCTCGGATTTTAGAGTAGCTTGGTGTAGCTAATATCTCCGAGCATTTACCCTCTCAACCATGATACACCACAGAAGACAGACCACACCACCGCGAACTACTACAAGCGACAAGTGTGCGGGTTCTTTTACGTCCCACAGGATTATGAACATTGAAGGATTGTGAGACGGGACCTCCGGCTTATCGTCCTTATATCGTCCGAGAAGACTAGAGAGTCTAACCATTTGCAGATGTAATTACAAAGGCAGCACTTTCTCCTCAGTTATTTAAAGACCCTGAGTGTTGGTCCGGCCGGAGTTGAACTCACGACCTCCCGCGTGACAGCCCGGGGCTCAACCAACTGAGCCACTGGTGCGGTACGAGCAGTTTGATATGCTCTTCCTTAAGTAAATTATGTCCTTCCACACCATTTTCCCTTTCTTTTTCTTCAACGAAAGCAGATGAAAGTGTCTGTGGAATAACGACCATACCAACTTATATTGTGTTCTTAATTAATATAAGCTTAAATTAGTGAGTGCTACATGTTGGACCAGAACCGTTTAAATCAAGTAACTTACTGTCACTATTCCGCCGATTTCACCCTCATCAGATTTTTGAACTGTCAATCTTTTCGTGGATTCACTACTTCCCATCGTCTTTTCTCGAGAAAAGCCTCAAATTCCTCTGATGATCACCTTCGATCAACCCCTGACGGCCGCCATGTTAGATATGCGCCTGTGATACCTTACGTACAGCGGGTACATATCTCCACAGCAACAGATACCCGAAGGCAGAGAGTTTGTCCGCAACAAAACAATTTGGGAGAAAGCGCAATGACCGATTTAAACCCGTTATGGCCCAGAGAATGCCAGCGATCTGTGAGCTTAGAGACAGTCTCGCGTCACCATGAAATAGAAGAGCGGAAAATGCAAGGCAAGCGTGAAGCTTACAGAAGACGAAACGAGATGTATGTAAAGGCGATGTACGGTGGTCCCAAAGAAAAGGAAGAAGTGAAGTGAGTTAAAAACTGCTTAATGTAAACGGTGTCATGAACAAGGCTACGAAATGTGTGACTGTGCTCTCACATATCGGGTGGTGAATGGGGGAAACATGGGATTTTCTTTTCAATTGTCAAAGTTTTACTCAACACGGTTCGTTTGAAGAATGACCAAATAAAAAGTGCTTTAGCATTCATTTAATTCATGCCAAAGTCTTGCAATTTAAAAGGGTTGGTGCAGATTTTTTTAATTACATCAAAAAAAAAGACGTTACTTTTTATTACAACGACGAAAAACATTGTATTGTTATTATTATTATTATCATTGTTGTTGCATTCGAAATTCCTTTCCCATCTTATTTGGTTCTTAGGGGAGGGGGAGCGAGGTAGAGTATGTGGCAAAAATAAGAGGTAGCCTAAATTTCAGCCAACTCAAATTTAGGCTATATGAAAGGTTGAAAGAGTCTTCATTAACAGTTAACACATGACATTAAATTTTTGCTTGTCATAAATACTTAGTGTTATCTATACATGTATCTTGAGCAAGGTACATGTAAATTCGTATTCTTCTGTTTCAAGGCAAATGGGACGAACAGCTTTGTTGGAACAAATGAAAGAAAAGGACACAGCAAACAAAAATAAAATGGTTGAGAAGATAAAGGAGAGTGATTTTGCCATCAGCTACGACAGAATCTGCCTACAGCAAGACAAAGAAGATAGAATTAACAAAGAAAAATATTTACAACAGTTTAGGAATGAGAATAAAAGGGTAATCACCGCATTTAATTTTCTCCTTTGTTGATTTAATTCTGGTGTAAAAAACTGGATGAATGACATCTATCATAAGAACAAAAACACTTCTGTTTACAAAACCAATTTCAAAACCGATTTTGTTTTTTTAGCTGATGGAGCTGCGTGCAGAGCAACAGAGAAATGACCAAGAAACAAGGCACCTGGAGGAGCGCAATCTGCTTTGTCAAAGTCCAATAAACTGGAGTAAGACTCTGCACTGACAACATGGGTTTCAACAAACAAAGATCAGTGGACTAACCATTAGTCCAAACACTGCTTGATGTATTGAATTTTACTTTGAGCTTAGATTTGAAGAAGGGGGAAAGTGCTACGTGGCATTCATATGATTTCACATTAGAAAGATCAAACTGCTTAGGTCCATGCATTAGGTACATGCAAATGGAACTGTGCATTCCGCTTTTAGTCATTGAAAACTGTGTGTACATTAAATTTATCAAGATCTTTTAGATTTATATTGATAATAAATTGTGAGAATAAAATCAATCAAATTTTATTTAAAAGTGTGTTCAACGTGTTGTTTCTTTATATTTACAAGACTGTTTTTGCACTAACAGTATCAAAACATACTGGTTTGCAATAATTATTACTTTCATTGTAATCCTTCTAATCCTCTTTCTAATGGAAATGACAGTCAGAGGAGGAAGATCAATAACTGTTTTTGTCTAGGCATTGTCTTGAAGCACATCTTATTTCTCGCACACTCAGTAGGTTATTGTTTGCTCTTGATCTTTTTAGTGGTATTCGTTTACCCCACTGAGAAGAGCTACTGTCAACAACTTTTTGAAATGTAAAAGATTCCATCTTGACTCTCACTTCCCATTCAAGATGTTTGCATTGTTGGATCTATCCAAAATCCATTTCAGCAGCTTTCTTTTCCTCTTTGTCACTTACAAAGCCGACCTTAAAGATACAAGAGTACGAAAAAAAGACATTTTAATGATGTACACTGGGACACAGGGTTGTTCCAACATTAATTTTGTGCACAAGACACAAACAGGTAAAAGTCAGCATTTATTTGAAAATCCTTGATTGTGTCTGTCAGCCTGCAGAACATTAGAGAGCTTTAGATTCTAGGACGAGAACGACTACTAGTACGAGATTTTCCCACAGAACCATAGTGAGCATGTGCAAACCAGCATCATTTTGGCAGGAAAAACGTGATACCGTCGTCATTTTAGTACGAGGTTTTGCAAAAATGTGGTCGTGTCAAAACAAGTCAACAACACGGTAGCAGTTTTAACACTTTGCGATCAGCAAAAAGGCTCAGTTACCTGCAATAGGAATAACTGAACAACCTTTACTGCTGGAAAAGAGCAAGATGAATCGTCCAGGGTTATCAATCTTCTGAGTCTTTTCACTACAAAAAGGGCAGTCAAATCTCGAACTCGTTCTCATCCTCGTCCTAGAATCTAAAGCTCTCTGTTAGTACCATGACAAGTATGAGTTCATACAGTTTTGAGCAGATACAGTGGGTTCAAAAGGTAGAGCCACCACACACCGATGGCTCAGTTGGTTAAGAACCAGGCTGCCAATTGCAGGAGGAGGTTGTGAATTCGACTGTGGCCGGAACAACACTCAGGGTCCTAAAGAAACTGAGGAGAAAGTGCTGCCTTAGTAATTACATCTCCAAATGGTTACACTTTCAAGACTTCTCGGATAAGGACAATAACCCATAGGTCCCGTCTTGCAACCATTGTTCTTAAAACTCTGTGGGATGTTAAAGATCCCACACGCTATTCAAAAAGAGAAGGGCACTGAGTTCCCAGTGTTGTAGTCTGGCCTTTCCTTTAGAAATGTGGTCGGCTTGGTGCAATCTTCTGAATAGACCACTGATTGATGAGACCACATAACAGCAAACAGACAGTAGTCAAAATGAAGGAGTCCAAGTGCTGAACCTGATAAACCTAGAGCTTTTTCAGGTACGTCTTTTGATTTATGTTTGACTGTACCGGCCATTTATTCTTTCTTCTAATGCCCAAAGACCTGCTATTGTATGTACTAACAGGAATATTTTAACTTCTCAGCTCTGTAGCTTAATAGTCAATACTCTGAGTAACTTTATCAAACCCCTTGTCAATGTCATCTACAACTATGTCTGTGAAAAAAGCTTTGGATGAGGTAGTAAACGGTTCATTTACTCTGATCATAAGGTCACCAATATTTATATTTCAGTGCTGTCACATTCATTCTTCAATATTGATTTGCAAAATAAACCCTGTGGGCCAGTTACAGTATTTAAATAAATAACTGATTATTATTCTTAAACTGTGGTTTTCAGAACAAGTTTCTCCAATAAGATAGATGCCTTTTTCCTTATACTTTAAAGGCCTAGCCAAAATTAAAGTGAGTGTGGCCCAGTGGTTACAGCGCTTGCCTTGAGATCCGGAGATCCCGGGTTCACAACCGCTCTGACCACTCATTGAATTTAATCCTGGTAGTCCCTGGTTCAACTTCCCAGCTGCACTTGTCAATAGCCAACTGGTTTGCCTTCGGCCAGTTGGGATTCTTAACAATTGTTGTTGTTGTTCTATTCTGTTGTTTCGTTGTGTTTCATTGGCCCTGAAAAGCCCCCATGGGGAGCGGTCAATTAAGTATGTATTGTAATTGGAATGCTGTTTGGCTAAGCATTAGCTAAATTCTGTTCAAATAACTCTCCCTGTTATCTTTATTAACAAGTGGCAAAAGCACTAGTACCACCTCTTTGGTTCCCTTTTCAATCTTGTTTTTTTCTGTCAGAAATACTCTGGTCATCTGTAGTATCTTTGTGGTATTGCACTTGTACTTCAGCTTCTTAGTTCCTTCCTTATCGGTAGATTCTAGAATTTAAAAAAAAAAACTTCATGAATTTACATTACTTTGAAGACTAATTATAGTCTACATTATGTACATTTATCACACATCAATTTCCCAAGAATAACATTACAAAGCGATTTTGGCTCATTACCTAGCTCTTCAAAAAGTACATGGGTGCCCATAGACTCTGTAAACAAAAAGAATAAACAAATAAATAAATATAAAATAAATATAAAATGAACCAATAGATAAAAAAATAAATCAAATGGTACACATGTAGCATACTTTCACTGACCATCACAACTTACAATAGTAATTAAAATCCTAGAAAAAAATGGAAGAATGGCTTTCACTTCAATTGATTAATATTGAAACGAAATAACAAGAAAAATAAATTTACAAGCTTCAATATATCCAGTGGTAATGGTTGTTGCACTCAATGCTTTTTCTTCAGTTTGGGAAGGTGATACATCAAAGCTGCCAATATTATAAATGGTCAAATTGAAAAAAATAATACTTTTGTACCTCTGAACTGTCCTGTAAACGTATAATTCCCAATCTGCAACACAGGCTGATCAGAGTCAATTTCCTAAAGAACAAAATATTACATTCAATCAAGTTTTAAAATGTGGACAATAACAGTGAAGATAAGACATTGGGCGCGTTCTTTTGGGGCTATTCCGGAATAGGAATACTGTGAATATACATGTACGGTAATTGTGTTCTTTTGGGACCAATTCGGCAGATGCGTTCTTTTGGGAATTGGTCTTCCGCGCATTCTGTTATTCGTAAACCAGAATATGAATAACTGGAATAGTCCCAAAAGAATGTGCTCATAGTTTCATGCAACTGTGGTTTGAAGAAATTTGAATGTACATGTAGCTTAGCAAGTGACAATATTATTATTCAAGGGAGGAGTTACAATAAAGAGCAAGAGGAATTTCATACTAAGAAGTACATACATAAATACTAATAATATACAGTCATAAATTTTCATTTTTGAATTACCTTTTTCTAATCAAGAATTGCTTTAGCTTATTTTTAAAAATGCGAGAGTTCAACTAATGATTTCCAAACTTGGCCTATTAAAAACTTGGGGCCCTGAAAGAAGAAAGAAAATTGTATTTTACTCTGTTTAAGGCCAGACGATTTTACTTGTCAATGGGGAACCCCCCCAGAGGTCAATGGGTTATTAAAGAAACATTCAGATTTCTTCAAACCAGAGTAGCACCAAATAATAATAAAAATATTTAAGTGCCTATCACCTCAACACACTTTCACGTTTTGATTAAAATTTCACTTTTTTATCAGCTTTGAAAGATGGGAAAAGTAGTCATACTTTGATCCATTACTGGGCGATGAAAGAGAATGGGTTTCATACCGAGTTAACATCAAAGACTGCTTTGAAAACAGCAATGCAAACTAATTTGTGACCTCAACAAGGTATTGAACCCATTCAATCCCTTCATTGCTCAGTTATTGATCAAAGT
>NC_090889.1:27398893-27411393 GCF_036669925.1 Montipora capricornis
ATTTTGCATGGTTTTCTTTTTTGCACTTCTATAATAAATGGAACATTACTATTTTCTTGCTTCAGGAAATCTTTGATGCTGAGCATTCTGCTAACACAGTTCTCACATGGGTCCTGAGGGGAGTGGGGTGGTTCTTGATGTTCATTGGATTTCATTTCATGACCAGCATCCTTATGGCGCTGAGTATGTACATTGTTACTTGTAGGATTGTGGGCCAGATGTAACAAAGAATGCACAGGTGTTATGATCAACCTACACACAACTAAAAAAATCACTTTCCCTTTCTCTTACAGTCTCCTGGGTGCCGATCGTTAGTGACTTCGTGGGCTTGGGTTTGACTCTAATATGCCTTTGTCTTGCTACTTCCCTGGCATTGGTTACCATGGCAATTGGATGGATTGCTCACCGGCCACTGCTTGGCCTGACTCTTTTAACAGCGTCAGCCATTCCTGTTCTGTTGACCAAACTAAGGGCCCAGAATGTTAACTACCACAAGAGTTGAATACACTATTTAGCAGACATTTCCATTTTCTCTTAAAAGCATGTTTGCCAAAGAACCTTTTGATGCAAGAAAAAATATCCATTTAATCTACAGTGATGCATGCACGGCATAGTATGCTGTCAATATCATCATTACTTTTCAAAATAATAGTTAATTCCAGGCCCCTTACTCTTGATAAGATATTTAAAAGGAGAAAAAAACCTTCATAACCATTATTTTGGTGTTGCTCCAGTCACTCCATGACTATTTAAAAGATTATAATGCAAAGCATGATATCTGCATAATGCACAAGCCAAAGGGGATCACCTGTTAGTTAGAGAATTGATCATGAAAGGATCACCTTAGGGCCCAAACAAGTGTATGGATAACTTTAAGTAAGCTCAGTCCAATAGAAAATTATTAGAATTTCAATGGCTCTTTTTGTCCAATCTAGAGAGTAATAATAATTATTAATTAATGCTTCTCAGGACAGGCAGGTTAAAAGAAACTATCCAAAGACAAAATAATTAGATTGTTTATTTAAAAAGGGTGTATCATAACGATTAATGCAGTATTAGTTATTGCAGTGTAGCCCCAAAGTCATGGCCTATTATTGCTCTGACCTACCGTAGAATTTTAAAAGTAACGGCCCCCAGAAAGTAGTGGCCCTTCAAAAAATATCACTCAACTTCAATAAAACACTGTAGGATGTAACATTTCAAGTAGTACTTTCAATAGACATACAATTTGATTTTAAAAAAGTATTAAAAGTAGTAGATAAAATTAATATGAGCGGGAGATCTGTATGGGCGTTTACAATGGCGAGCCGATAGGCGAGCCATTGTAAACGTCCATACAGATCGGACATGAATATTTTATCCTGCTTGTGAAATGAATACATTAAATTGAATGCAAAGTATTGTTATTTTAATCAGTAGAGATCTGTATTAAAAGTTAATGAATACTAATTAGCTGAGCAGGAGTTTGTATCAAAAGTTAATTCTACTGTTTAATAATTCAGTTGATTTGTATTGGGGTTTACAGTTGTGTACATGTGATCTGAATACTGTGCAGGGATTGGTTTGCACCCTCATGAATTATTAATGAATTTTACAATATAACGTAAGTAACTGGAACCACCATTTGGGGCATTTTTTCAATATATGGTTAGTCTGCTGGATTCATACCTTTTAATTTCATGTCCTCTGTCTGAAACGACTGTGAATTGTAAGCGTTTTCTGACCATCCGAAAGTGGAATTCTACAGTATGTCTTTTTAATTTCAGTTTAACAACAAAGTTTGTACTCTATTAAAGTATCTCTTAATTAAGTTACTTTGCATTAATTTTGTGTAAAATTAACTCATTGACCCCTGAGAGTGAGACTTTACAGGTTTTCCTCTGTATTAAACTAACGCCAGATGATTTTACCCATCAACGGGGGATGTCCTGGGGTTCCTGAGGGGCCAATGGGTTAAGCAATGTTAAGTAGTGTACATATTAACTCTACTGAAAAAAGTAAAGTAAGTTTAAAGCCAATAATTACTTGTAGTTTAGAATGCAAAGCATGAAACATGCAAATGCTTTGCTAATAACATTAATTTTGTACAAAAAGTAATATTGCTTGGCCTTGATTAATTAATCCATTCTCATGACACTACCATGGATCTGATTTTCATGAAACGTTAGTTTTACTATATTGAAAAGAACATAAAGTAAATCTTTTGATTCATACATTGTATGAATAATAACTACAGAGTGGTATTTTAGGACAAACCTTCGAAAACTGAAACATCAATCTAAAGAATGGAGGTCAAACAACAACCCCTAAAAAAGTACTAGGTTATTATCATTATTGAACATTTCCTTCGCGATCTACCATCTCATATGCTATTTGTAGTATTTGAAACCTTGATATTTAAATAAAATTATGTTATTGAAAACAAGTGCAAATTTCAAATGTTTAGTCCGTTGCATAAAGTGTTGGTTAGTGCATGTCAGTTCACAAAGAAGCTCTTAAAGTGCTACTACGACCAAAAAAACAATTCTTCTTTTTCTTTGGATTTCAAAACTATGTTAACTAAATACTAAGCAAACCAAGTCTTAAGCTCTGGTTTTAAAAAGACACCTGTTTATTTTAACTGGAATTTTCTTATTTGTTGGTCTGCCATTACTAACTTTAAAATCTTGAGAGAGCTTGATCGAGGAGAAAATGATGTCAAAGACTCAATAGTTTAAGAATGCAATGCATGCGTACACCATTGAATTACGTGTAATATGCAGCATGGGAGTTTTAGGGCTTTCAGATTTTTGTTTAGCATATATAAGAAGTTGCATTTACACGCTGAAATTATAAGCTAGTGAGTACATGATGTCACTTTCTCTAGATCCAACCCTCTGAGGTCCAATCGGTTAGTTTTGAACGTGAATAATGGAGGACTGTGAAATAAATAACTTACACTCAAAATAAACAGCCGTTGGATGAAAATAAAAGCTCCAAATTTTGCCATTCAGGCGTTAAGTGAACACGCTATCAAAAACTGAAGAAAAAAAGGAAATTATTTTTTGATCACAGCCGCACTTTAAACAGGGTTTTTCACAAGAAAGAGATTTGGAAAGTTGTTTTTCATTCCATATTTTCTGTCTTAAAACTAATCATCAAATCTAAACATTGCTGTTAAAACTCTAACTACGCTTTGACCTGAAGTCTGAGTGTCACGTGTCCAGTTTGCAGATGTCTTCATAGGCGATCTTATCAATTCTTTTTCCTCTGTTGGGACCCTGGAGAGAAAAGGTGGTTTTAGAATGAGACAATCTTGTTTCCACATAACTTATTATTATGTCCCTTTACATTAATACTATTTCTGAGTTGATGATGATGATGATGATAATAATACAAATAATAATAATAGTAATAATAATAATAATAATAACTAAGTTAAACCACCTTTTCTTTATGGACGACTTGAAGCTATATGCCAGAAATGAGAACCAGCTGGATTCACTTATACAAACAATAAGAATAGTCAGCAAGGACATTGGTATGAAATTTGGCATGGAAAAATGTGCTGTCCTGGTATTGAAACGTGGTAGACTGGCACAGTCAGAAGGGATTAGATTACCTGACGAGACTACCATGAGAGCTATGAGAGAGAGCGAAGGATATAAATATTTAGGAGTGCTTGAGGCGGACGGCATGCTACATGACACGATGAAGAAAAAAATCGGGAAGGAATACTTACGCCGGGTAGAAAAGTTCCACAATCCAAGTTAAACGGTGGAAACTTGATACGTGCCATAAAGACCTGGGCAGTATCACTTGTCAGGTATTCGGGAGGTATAGTTGATTGGAAGAAGCAAGAACTTCAGGATTTAGAACAGAACAAGAAAATTACTGACAATGAGCGGGGGCTTTCACTCACAGGATTGTGTAAAGCGACTCAAGGAAGGAGGAAGAGGCCTAATCTTGGTAGAAGACTGTGTCAATCAGGCAGGAATATTGCTGGAGACATATGTCCAATCCAGTGAGGAGAAGATTTTGAAAGCCATCAGGAGGAAAGGAGTTGAAAACCAAGATTTAAAGAAGGGAGGAGAACTGAAAATACCCAAGGTTGGAAAGAGATGCCATTATATGGGCAATTTGCAAGACGGAGCGAAGATCAAAGAAACAATGAAACATGGACTTGGTTAAAAGAAGGAAAGCTTAAAAGATAAACGGAGTCTCTTATTATTGCAGCACAAGATCAAGCAATAAGAACAAATTACGTAAAAGCAACGATCGACAGGTCACAGGATGATCCCAAATGCAGAATGTGTAAACAAAACAATGAGACCATCAGCCACATTGTAAGTGGGTGCCCGAAACTGGCACAGAAGGAATACAAAAAGAGGCATGACAATGTAGCTAGGGCAGTCTACTGGGACCTGTCAGAAAAAATATGGGTTTGAGTGAAGTGAGAGATGGTATGACCATGTCCCGGACAGTGAACTTGAAAATGAGGATTACAAGAATGCTGTGGGACTTTAGTGTACGGACAGACCATGAGATTGAGGCTAGGAGACCGGATTTATTAATCATTGACAAAAGTGAAAAGAACTGCCAAATCATAGACGTGGCAATCCTGGAAGATGGAAGGGTGAGAGCAAAAGAAGATGAGAAAGTAGAAAAATATCAAGACTTTGTGAGAGAAGTTCGAAAGATGTGGGGAGTAAGAACAAAGGTGATACCCATAGTGGAAGGGGCGTTGGGAACAATACCACTGAGGTTAAAAGAAAATCTGAGGACCACAGGTGTAGACACATCCATTGAACTGATTCAGAGATCTGCACTGTTGGGATTGGTAAGGATTCTTAGGAAAGTGCTGGAAATGTAGGCAGGAGAGGAAAGTACAATGAAGGATGCTTCTTGATTTCCTTAGACAACTGGTTGTTGCCCGGAACCAAGGAATACCAGATTCTACTACTACTACTGCTACTGCTGCTGCTGCTGCTACTACTATTACTATTAACAGTCGACTCAGTGAGAGAAGAAAAGCCAAGCCCCAAATAAAGTTTTATATAGACCATTTTCGAATTCTCACGGCTGGACTGGATCTAGCATGGAATGGAGGCTAATGCCAGCAAATATTTTCATATGCAAATTAATTTTCCCGCATTAGCCTCCATTTCATGCTAGATCCAATCCAACAGTTAGAATACGAAACTGGCCTATTGGTAAACTTACTTTACTAAGTTCAACTGTTACTGAAAAGCTCTTTTCATTCAGTGACACCAGTGAAGCTGCTGATCCTCTGTAAACACCGTTTACAACCATTACAGTTTTACCTGTAGATGGAAAGCAAAAATTACCTTACTCCATCTGCCCCCAAATCCACTTGAAGCTATTATATGTACATCATGGTTTGAATAAGTAAGCAAGCATTTATGTTTCTGAAACTCAAATTAATGACAAGCAAATTGTGAATCAACAGTACCCCACCCAAAAAAGGATAATTTGTTTGTTTCACATTACATGGAGTTAATGCCTCATGTTTGAAAGTGTGTGCGTGTTTAAAGGAAAAACACTAAATAACCTTTAAATGACTAAGTGCACAAAATGTTTACAATTCTGGTTGTACACTTACAAAATGTACTTGTACATGTTGCATTGTCAACCAGCCATACAAAAATCTCAAAAAAGTAAATTGTACCTCCATTTTTCTCTTATTTATCCAAGCACATATTTTTTCATCATTTATTAATTAATATTATTAAGGAAGAAATTTATTTTAATTGCTAAACCAAACAAAGATTGACCTATGTGACCAGTACTGTCATGGTACCTAGTGCAGGGATGACTGTTTCCAAATGCTCTTGATCGACTTTGATCATGTCTCCACTATCCAGCATTTTTATAACAGCAACAAACAGATTTTGCACATCCTGTTCCAAATAGAAAATAATATGTGAGTCCCAAGCAACAAATTCAAGGGCCGTAAAGAAATATTTATTTGATTGGGCTGTGTCGCTTCCAACTCTACTGGCACCTTTATACTAAGTCAACTATGGCAAAAAAGGACAAGCTGCCATGACTGTACAGAGTTGGCGCAGTAGTGCAGGGTTGGCACAGCGGTGAAAACACTCACCTCCGAACATAATGATCAAAACAATATTTTATAATAATAGTACTGTACAGTCTGTAGTTTGAGCACACCATTAACACTTGTACTTTACGGAAACTACAGTTCTTTTAAAAAAAACTTAAAAGTACCACAAACCTGTATAACTCCTTTCTTTTTATAGTATCTTTCCCCAAGTTTCTTAGTTACAACTTTGACTATTATTCCCTGTTTAAAAGAAGGCATGACATATCATCCATCACCACAAAGATTGAATATCTGAATGCACTGGTGCTGCATCAGTAGGTAAGCAAAACGAACATTTTGGTATCAAACAAGTTGATATAGATAAATTGACCACTGTGTTGAGATTTCGATTGAAAGCCCTTTGTTGGAATGAATCGAGGGATTTTGGGCTGTGCCAAGTTTTTGCATTGGGTGGTGAAGCAATCTCATTGATTGACTTCTCATACAATGTAACAGGAAAAAAATGTGCTTTCCTATGTAATTATTATCTAATAAGTACTGTAATTATTATTACTATTCTAGTTTGAAACAACTTGTGAGATGAATCTCTTTTCACTAGACATGCATGCAGCCCATTTACGTACATGTAGCATTACTAGTTTAATAATTTTGTATCTTCTTTCCAGTTACTGGATGTGTTAAAGTGTTACTAGCAAAAACAGATTCCGTCAACCCACGTTACCATACCTTCACTATCCAATTTTCCTTGTGACTACTTTTCATCTTTTTCTGTTCCTCTGTCTAAAATTAATAAGTTATACAACAAGAATAAACTAAGTGAAGCTATGATCCTTGCAGTTATAAACGAGAATTTGAGCACTTTATTTATTTTTTACTCCAATCAAAAGTAGATAAAGAAAACTCTACCATACTAATTACAAGATAAAAAAAAAAGCAATTGTGTAGAGAAGCCTGAAAATTTCAGGACTTCACCAGGGTTTGAACCCGTCAACTTGTGATGCTGGTGCAATGCTCTAACCAACTGAGCTATGAAGTCACTGATGTTGGGAGCTGGTAGTTTGTGGGTTTGAATGCTCCATGAATGAAACAATACCCGGCAAATGAAATGAATCATATATTATACTGCAGATATGATTTTTTTTTTAATTCACGTAATTCCAAATATTAATGGCTTTAAATCTATGGTGCATTTGAAAAATAAGAAAAAAAACTTTACATAGGGCGTTATGGTAATAAAAAAGGGACTTTAAAGCACAATTGGGCAGGTCTTTGGAATCATTTAATGTAAGGGTAATTTCCTTTCTAGGGGGGATTAGTAGGTATTGTAAGTTCTGTAAGTATGTAAGGGTAATTTTCTTTTTGAAGGGGAAGGGGAGGAATAGTAGTTTTGTAAGTACTGTAACTGTGAATCATGCTGTTGATACTCTTATTTCTGGTAATGTTATCATTGGCCTGGTCAGTTTTAAATTATATTCTACGGTAAGTATGTGTAGTGTGTACTGTAAATAATATAGCTTTAGTTGATTTCATATCCACAGTTCAATATATGATTTATTTCATATATAGTTTTGTTCAAAGAATAAACTAATTTTCCTTTAAATGTTTATATTAATTTCTGAAAATATAGTTTGACCCAATTTATCCAATTAACCCTTAAATACAATACTGAACTTCATATTCATTTGGCAATTTACAACACACTCACTCACACTCACTGTCAGAAGCAGAAGAAGCAGAAGCCCTTTTTTAAGGTGATACCCTAGAAATAGAACTTGTCATAGACTTCCGATGAAAATTCGCACACTGTTCTAAAATGTCAAGGAGATGATAAAAATGTAATAAAAAAGGGAGGTCACCGTGCTTGTTTCCACGATACGACGCTGACGAATACGGCCATTTCAGCTACTTTGATAATTGCTGCGCACCCCTAATGTTGGACAAATTTAGCTCGATTTTATAAATGTAATCCAATGAATAACCCAGAGCCTGGTGTCTTTCTATGGCTAATTGAAGTATGTACATGAAAAAATGTATTTGAATGCCTTTGAGTACTTAACACTCCAAAATAGATCTAACTTTAGTGTGCGCTGTTCGACTCGTAATGGCTCCTTCTGTACAATTTTACGAAATTGCAAAAAAGCTGGCCCCATAGATTTTCCCTCATTTTTTCAGTACTCCATGACGACACTGTTCTCAGCAAATATATGAAATAACAAATGGGGGTCACCATATTCGTTCAGGAAAAAATAGCAAGTCCTTGATGGATAAGGCTTGGCGTCAATGCAAATCCGCCATTTATCAATGTGCCTGCGCTACTGCTCGCACCAATGACGCCAGAAATTTTGTGCAGGAGGTTTGTGCAATGCAAAACCAGGGAATCACCTTAAAATAATAATCAAGTTCAAAACAGCAAGACCTTTAACATAACTGTACGGAAGTTGAAAATTTATTTTCATAACAATCATAATGCATTAGACTCACTTCCATAATTTCTTCCAAAGCAGACTTCCGTTTAAGACTAGAAACAAAATGAATCAAAGGACCTAAATGTAAAAAAAACTTAGTATACTATTACCAAATAAGAACAACAAATGCTTGCAAGATAAGATAATATTTGTATCACTTTAACATACCCATTCTTTGCCTTTTCATTTTCTGTTTTCCTGTCTTTTTGGGTTGAGGTTGCAGCTGCCAATGGATTCTGTAGGCCCACAGTTCTGGATTGACCAATTCTGAAATTTAAATTAGGGGAATTTTTTCATCTTTGAAAACATATTTTTTACTGGCAATAAAATAAAGATAAAAAAATTTAATTGCAGGTCAAATGCACATTGCCCCTCTGAAGAGCAAACCACTTTGTGTTGATAGTTCCTATAGAGAGCCACCACCCAGAATCCGTATTCACACAAGATTCATGCTACATGTACCTTACATTTTGCATTCAAGTGTTTGCAAGCATTTTGTGTACAAGTTTTGGTGTACGATTACTAACTGGTGCTTTTGGGCAAGTACATTTTGTTGGTTTCCTTGAAATTAATGTACCCTATAACATAAAAGCACCCATCTTGTATGATACAGTTGATTGCTGGGGTGAGCCATGAAATGAGGCAAACAGAGGGATGACCAGGTAAAATACGTAACAGGGAGGGGAGGGGAAAACCCTCCTACAATACAGACCTTTACCAGTCCAAATCTCTGCTTGCTGTGCTAGCCTTCTAAAAGACAGTGATAATCTGAATAGTTTCTGCCCACCCCCACCCCCAGATTACTGAATCCGGCCAGTGGAGAACTTTCTATCCCACCCTCCCCTAGTTGGCCTCTAGTATACCAAACTGTACCAAGTCAATGTGCATGAACTATAATACATGTAAGCAGCAAAGAACGAACATACACTTTGATGACTTAAAAAAACAATGAACTTACCCACTAGGTCCTGATACAGGATCTTTCTTTCTACTAGCAGGCATTGCAAAGGTAACTAGATTTTAACAACAAACAAAATGCTATATGAAATGAATCATACATGTACATTGAACTGCGGATATGAAATCAAGTGAAGCTATGATCCTTGCAGTTATGAATGCAATTTTAGCAGTTGCATAGAGAAGCCTGAAAAATTCAGGACTTCAATGAGATTTGAACCCGTGACCTCACAATGTCAGTGTGACACTCTAACCAACTGAGATGTTGGGAGCTCAAGTCATTTGTGGGTTCAAATGCTCCTGTCATGAATGATGATCAGTCTCAGATTTTACCAGTGTTAAGATAAAGTTTCAGTAAGTACTGACAGCTGACGCAGAGCATCGACTACTGCACCCAGAAAAGTCGGCCACTTTTTTCCAAAATTGAAGTTTAAATTAATTAATAACAGATTTTTTCAAATCTATGATTAAAATTCATTTTGACAATGACAACACAACGTCGTCTTAACGATTATTATCCTACGAGGGCGTGCTGGATGTGAAGTGATGGATAACCAACGAGGTGAATGACGAGTTGGTTATAATCATTTTTTTTTTAAAACTGAACTACAGAATAATATGGTCGAGAAATGTGTCAGCAATAAAGCTAGCTGAAAATATTTTTGCAGCTCTGAGAAAAATGGCCGACAAAAGCCATTTTGGACCGGAATTGTCCGAGGCAAAATCGAGGCTCCAGTGGAAGAGTTGTTGATCCTGGAGTTTTTAATTAAACTACTCTACGTGCCTTATTCATTATCTGTCACTTCATATCCAGCGCACCCTTGGATCAACCAGGATCAACAACTCTTTCATGTTGATTTTATTCCGGTCCAAAACGGCTTTTGTCAGCCATTTTTTTCTGAGCTGCAAAAATGTTCTCAGCTCGCTTTATTGCTGACGCATTCCTTGACCATAAATTATTTGATACAGCAGGTATATCAGCTGATACTGTAGCTGTGTCCGGCGAGCCAATGAAAATGCTGGAAATCTGATATCCATAGTACAGATTTTAATAATATCAGAAACCCATAAGGGTTGAAACATGTAACAGCTCCTTGTGTGCTGGGAAACAAGCTTCTGAATATTCAATTTGCTAAGTACCATATTTGGAACAACAAGACAGAAACATTAAACCAGTCAGTTCGCAAGAACACCGTGACGCAATACCACCAATGTTCTCGTGCGAAATTAACTGGAGCGAGGGGTTTCCAAATATGGTACTTAGCACTGAATATTCGGAAGCTGTGAATGCGTGTTACACCTTTCAACCCCTCTGGGTTTCTGATAATATTAAATATGGCCTTTGAAATGTGGTATATATTGGACGGCATTCTTTTAACCCACTGATCGGCCCCTGAGAGTGAGACTTTATAGATTTTACTCTGTCTAATGCCAGACAATTTTACTCGTCAATGGGGGGCATTCTGGGGCGTTTGAGGTCTGAATGGGTTAAAAAACGCCATGCCTACCGACACCCCTCGGGAAAGGGGCTCCTTGTTGATACAGTCAGTTCCTACTAATCTCAAGTTTTATTGAAATGCCTGTTAGCTAGTTTTAACAAAGATGCAACACCTACCTTTTTCTTCCTCATTTTCCCGTTTCAGCTCTGTGAAGAGAGCCTCTGGCTTTGTAATAACAATAACAAAAGAATGCCAGGGATTAGTGAAATGCAACCAACAAATTAATGTCCTGTAATAATGAAAATGATGTCCTGAAATTGGGAGAGCAGGGCTGGTGCAGTTGTGAGAGCACTCGCCATCCACCAATGTGGCCCGGGATTGATTCCCAGATTCGACGCCATATGTGGGTTGAGTTTGTTGGTTATAACTCTGCTCCACGAGGTTTTTCCCTGGGTACTCTGGCTTTCCCCTCTCCTCAAAAACCAACATTTGATTTGTAGTATCCGCAATTACGGTAGTAGAGCACTCATGCTTGGCTAAATAACTTTGCAACTTTGAAATTTACAAAAGTAAATTGTACCGCTTTACCAGCCACGCTTTACCACTGTCAGAGCAGAAGTACAATGTAACAACTCTTTTTTAAAACTATAACCAAGATATGGCAAACTCCACGTTCCAAATTTAATGCTATTTTTTGAGAAAGAATCGAAATTCATGTGACCGCCGGCTATCACGTGCAAAGTCACAGATTATGTTACATGTGAAATCATGTGTAACTGCCTTCGAACCGCTTGTTTCGTACGAAGAAAAAACATTTTCTGAGAGGTTTCGTAAACTGTAACCACCAGCATATTAAAATTTTTAGCTGCCTTATCTGCTAGAAATACAATAAGCCAGAGTGCCCGGCCAGTGCCCGGGTAAAAATGTTAGTGCGACCGGGTGCCGTCAGAGCACAGCCTTGGCAACCTAATTACATTGCAATAATACCTCATCAACTTTTCTTGCTCGTTCTCTTTCAATCTGTCTTTCCAGCAGCTTGGCTGTTTTGAAAGAATTAAAAAAAACACATTCACAGTGAGAATTCAGTCTTGGCTATATATTTTAGGCTCCACAGTCTTTTGATCAGTGAATTTCCTCTTCAGACCTCGTTTCGGGAGGTCTTTTTTGGAGGATCATTTTTGCTTTGTTCAGCTTTAGCCGGCTCTTTGGATTATCAATGTTACCATGGTCTTGGTTGTGATGGTACAGGGCTGCTCCCTCTGTATCATCTCGATCATTCAGCTCAGCATGATACAAGCATTGCACTGTCATTCAAATTGTCGTTGTTCATATCGTAATAAACTCTAGTGTTCTTGGGGGTGTGATGTTGTTTTCATCACTTTCACCAAGGCTAAAATAAAATAGTCTTTCTTTTTCATGAGAATAAACCTTGCTCTGTTGTGGAAATTCAAGAGAAGGTTTTAAATTCTACATGAGGCCAGAACATGTAGGCCCAGTTACCACATGAAAAATAAATAGAATGTCATTCAACATTTGCATTAACCCTATCACTATTAGCTGATTTCAATAAACAAA
>NC_090889.1:27416393-27421393 GCF_036669925.1 Montipora capricornis
ACACGTTTCTCGTCCCCTCCCGCTTCATTTTTTAGTGCTGCCTCTCTTTTTTTATTATTTTTTACGAGCAACGTTTTTATGAGCAAAAACCGACAGGCGTCACTTTTACCTTGTACTTAGTTCTCCTCTGTCTCATACAAAGAAAACTCAAAATAGATAGATGGCATTTGTCTGCGTCCTAATGTGAACTCAGGCTAAAATACTAAAGACATGGTACGCGAGGTTGAGTTAGTAATTCAAGAGGACTTCTACCCGCTCTGCAGTGAATGCCAGGAAAAGGGATGCAAGCCACACAAGAAAATCACTAGAGCTTTCAGGGGGGCTAAATCATAGTACTTAAAATGTACCTTTCCTATTGCGATATATATGGTATGATGCCTCATGTTGTTGTTTAAATCATATCACAGAAAAATCGAGTGTGTTATTGTAACACGAAAAAAATGTAAATTCTTGCAGCTGTGTGAACGCCGAGAAGGTGTTCGGTTGTTCACTAGTTTGGCGTAACTTTACACCAAACTGGTGTTACTATCACATCACGACAATTTTGACTGTGTTTGAAAACACCTTTCCAGTGTCACGGTAACACCGATTTAGTGTCTTTTTTTGTCAAAACTAGTGTTAAAGGGCAATTTTACTGTCACGCAAGTAAAATGTAGTTAATGGATCGTGACAATACTATCTGTAACACTTTCATGGCAGCTCTCTTTTCAATGTAGCGTTTGTGCCGTCTAGTTGCCAAGGTCAGCAAACACTAAGGATTTATTGTATTCTCGCTTCAAACTTCACAGCTTTGTTGTCGCTAGCAGGCTAGTACGATCCATGGCATTGGCACTTTTTTCAAAGCTCTATTCACGGCTAAGAGTTGGTATGTGTAACACTAAGTTCTCTCGTAGTACAGCTCTTCCGACTGGCTATGCCAGCAGACATTTGTCTAGCTATAAAAGCATGTGAAAGCTATTTAGAGATCACTTATGATCTGTTGTTCAGCGCAGTTAGCTCTCAACATACAGTCCGACCTCTATTAAGCGGCCACCCTCGGGACTTTTAAAAGTAGCCGCTTAATAGAGGTACAATATAAATTGGATAGAAATGTCACGACATATCAGCCGGCAGTACGTGGCCTAAAAGAAATTTTAATGAATAACTGGGTTATAATACAAAACCAGCCGTTACTGAAAAGCGTCTATACTAAACCTCCGATTATATCATATAAGAAAGGAAAATCCCTAAAAGACACGCTCGTTAGAGCAAAAATATAATTTAAGGCTAAAATGCATCGCTATCACAACTCATTAGGGGAGTCCGTGCAGGCCTGTCACAATCTTTTGTTTTCGCTTGTGACTTGTTATAGTAGAGATTAAATCACGGTTCTTGTTTTGTATAATTTGCTGGCCGCTTAATGGAGGTAAAAAACCATATAAATGTTACACTTGCGACAGCAAAAAGGTGGCTGCGGCCGCTTAATGGAGGTGGCTGTTGAATAGAGGTCTTAAGTACAGCAATTTACTGACAAATAAATCGGGACTTTGGAAAGTGGCCGCTTAATAGGTGGCCGCTTAATAGAGGTCAGACTGTATTAGTGTGGTTATGATTTGGTTTTTTTACAATGGCTCACCGCCCTCGCCGTTCCCAGCACGTGAACCATCCGTCCGCTCGGGGAGAAGATTTCACTGCGCTGACTCCAACTCCGTCTCCAAGCTCTCAATCTTCCCATCGTGGGCTCCTGAGGCCAGCTGCTCGCCTGTCTCAAACGTGCCTTGCCGGAAAAGGCGACCACACCACTGAACCCACAGAAAAGGCGCACGACTACCATCAAAACACGCCAGTTAGGGCGACCCAAGAGGAAGTCCGTCACAAATCGAACAGACGGAGAACCTGCAACCCGTCCAGTCAGCTTGGTCGATGAAGACGAAGACAACACCCTATCGGACAACGCCTCGTTTTCTTCTATCAAGGAGATGATTGAGTCCGGTCGAGAGCCGGTTGCTTGTGGCTCGCAACCCACCACAGTGTTCAGCCCAGCTCAACGTTCTGCCATCCAGGATCTCGTGTCAGAATCAATTTTCTCAGCTTTGTCGACATTTCAAACTTCGTCCACTGCACACCTTCTGTCCTCAACCAACCAGAGCTGTTGCACTCCTGGTATGGCCTCTCCTCTGGGTCTTTCAAGGCCATTAGACAAGTCTTTGGAGGACAAAATCCTCAGGTGATCTGGTGATGTAATTTTGAGGACTGGGAAGAAACATTTTAACGCCGTATCCCACAACCGCGCGCAGCCTTAGGTGTTGTCTCCAAACTCCCTGCAGTATTTCCATCGCCAAAACTCAACAGATCGTTCCCTGTCTACCACATTTCCTGCTTACTGAATAAACATTCAAGTAGACCCAACGAGATCTAACCTTGCCTCTGCCATGTTCAATTCGAATATAAGGCCGCGCGCGGTTGTGGGATACGGCGTTAAAATATTTCTCCCCAGTCCTCCGAATTACGTCACCAGATCACCTTGGAAGGAGATTGCTCTTGGACGGGTAGCAGGACCCTACCCCTCCCCGCCCTTACCTTACCCTACCCTGTAGGGGTGATCCTGAAAAAGCACTTGACTGAGTGGCGCACTATTTATCACCTCTCCTACCCCCTCGGCGCCAGCATTAACGACCACATTCCTAAAGACCCCAACTCTCTTAGTTATGTTCGGGTCGACGACGCCATTCACATCCTCCAATCCCTGGGTAGGGGAGCTTTCATGGCCAAAACTTATCTAAAATCAGCCTTCCGCCTCATACACATTCATCCTGATGACTGGCACTTACTAGGAATTCATTGGCAATCCCAGTACTATGTCGACATGTATCTACCCTTTGGGCTCCGTAGTGCCCCGTTCCTTTTTGATCAGCTGTCAGACGGTCTAGAATGGATTCTTAAAAACAACTACAGCATCCAGCATGCTATTCACATCCTCAACGATTTTTTCATAGCCGAACGATCCAAATTGGCATGTTTAACTAATTTTAGTACTCTGTTACATGTATTCATGTCCCTAAAAGCCCCCGTCGTCGCTTCCAAGACCATAGGCCCCTCCCAGGATATCGAGTTCATGGGTATCGTCTAGACAGCGTACGCATGGAGGCCCGCTTACCCCAGGATAAACTCTCCAGGATCAGTGTTTTGCTTAACTCTTTTAAACACCGCCGATCAGTTCGCCTCGTTGACTTACAATCACTAATCGGAACTCTTCAATTTGCATGCAAAGTGGTGGTGCCAGGCAGAACCTTTCTACAGTGGGCGATTAATTTGACCAGGGGGGTCCCTAGTCGTTTTCACCACATAAAGCTCAATAAGGAATTTTTTAAGGACCTGGCCATGTGGAAAGTTTTTATCTCAAACTGGAACGGGCGTTCCTTCTTTCTCGAGTCTGCTGCTACCCCAGCGAAGCATCTTGAGGTCTACACTGACACTGCAAGCTCAATAGGATTTGGGGGCTATTTTCAGGGAAAGTGGTTTCAAGGTCGTTGGCCTCCCCACATGAGCTTGAGTCAACAATGCGGAATTAGTATTGAATGGCAAGAACTCATTCCCATTGTAGTCGCTTGCTCCATGTGGCACCCCTTTCTCACAGGGAAGCGCCTTCAATTCTGGTGTGACAATCTCTCGGTGGTCCCTATCATAAATTCAGGGTGCTCTAAGACACCCCGCATTATGGATTTGGTTCGCCAACTTGTGCTTCTCTCTATGCAACATAATTTTGTAGTGCATGCCATCATGTCCCTGGGGTTTCAAACGAGATCGCTGATGCCCTCTCCTGCTTTCAGATGCAGTGCTTCCGGTCTCTGGCCCCCCACGCCAACCAGAGTCCTTGTACCAACCCGCCTTCGCTCATGACCCTCTGAGGGAGGAAGTCCTAAGGTACGCTTCTTGGGGCCTGGCCGCAACCACCAATCGGGCCTACAGCTCTGGGGAACGTCGGTTTTTTACAATTTTGCCTGATGAACCGTCTCCTCAACCCAGACGGGGATGTATTACCTGCCTCTGAAGGGACACTGATTTATTTTGCCTCTTACCTAGCTAGAGCAGTGCATCATAGCACGATTAAACTTTATTTAGCTACGGTTTGTAATCTTCATATTACAGCTGGGTACCATGATCCCCTTAAGGGTAAGCTTCTTCTCCATAAGGTCCTACGTGGTATCCTTCGCTACCAGGGCAACCGGCACATCTGTCGCTTGCCAGTGACACCGCAGGTTCTCCTTGCCATTCGTCCCGTTCTGCACGCATGGCTTAGACCCCCGGACTTTTCTATGATTTGGGCTGCTTTCAACTTAGCCTTTTTCGCCTTTCTTCGTTGCAGCGAGTTTACATACAGTGGGGTTTACAAATTTCGCCCATCCTTAGATCTTTCTACCGATTGCATAACCTTTCATCCTAACATGGCACACCCACAGCGCACGACAGTGTAGTTAAAATCGTCCAAGACCGACATTTCTAGGGAAGGGCATTCTCTCACTATAGCTCGCACCTTGTCACCCCTTTGCGCCGTAGTAGCCATGCAAGAATATTTTCTATTAGCTAGGCTGCAACCGGGACCTTTGTTTTATTTCCAGTCAGGTTGTTACCTTACCTGTAGCGTGGTGTCTAACCTCCTTCAGGATAGTACAAGGGTCGCAGGCTTTCCCTATCGGAGCCTAAGAGGCCGTAGCTTTCGTATCGGCGCGGTCTCGGTTGCCGCCACTGCTGGCTTACCTGACTGGCTTATAAAAGTTTTAGGTCGCTGGTCCTCGGACTGTTACCAACTGTACATTAGAACTCCTCAATCTACGTTACAGTCCGTCACTCCCAGGATGGGGCCGTTTCTGGACGCTTCTCACAAGTCTAGTTTCTCATCATGTTTTCAGTGTTGTCTTTGGGCTTGGGGGGATGCATTGCCTCGCATGCATCGGTGGCGGTTAAGTCTGCGCAGCGACTTCCCCCAAGCTTGTTGGCTGCGTTGCCTTTTGAATATGGCC
>NC_090889.1:27431393-27443893 GCF_036669925.1 Montipora capricornis
TGCTTTAGAGCAAGGCTAGTTGGTCTCATTAGACGAAGAGAAAATAATAATAATAATAATAATAATAATAATAATAATAATAATACTTTGTTTACCCTCGGATTTCAGAGTAGCTAGTAGCTAATATATCGGAGCATTTAACATACCGGTATACAATAATTTTGTTAAATCCCAACTGGCGGGAGCCAAACCAGTTGGCTATTTTACAAGTGCACCTGACCTGAAAAAAATTCAGTGAGTGGTCAGAACGCGGTCTTGAACCCAGGATCTCTGCATCTCAAGGCACAGGCACTAAGCACTCGGGCCCTAACCATTGGGTGCCATTTATGAATATGGTCTATACCAGAGTGAAGTTTCTCGTCCCAGAGTGAAAACAAGTATTTGTGTGGGAATGATGCTTCACACTATAATATGCACTAATCTATATTTTGTCAATTTACTTGTTAGTCAAATGGAAAATAGCATAGGGATTAATAAATCTTGCAACCAATATGCATGGAGTTTTACTAATGTGCAAGCCAGCGAGCTATGCGAGTCATGGCTGCGAGCCATGCGAGCCATGACTGCGAGTCAGCATGCGAGTCACACAGTTATTGAAAGCTAACCGTTTTAAAATGGGTGCTTAGACTTAAATGTTTATCAGCGCTATTTGAAATGGAGGCTTAGACTTGAATGCAAAAGTTGCATGGCTCGCTGGGTTGCACATCAGGCAGACCCATGCATACACACACATTACACGGCACTGTCATTCTCTCCTGCCTCGATGTCCTCATGATCTCTGGCTCCAAACTTTTCCCTCATTTTACTAGCAAAGTGCGCGAGGCCAGCCTCGACAGTTGCATCCACTAAGGCCCTCACTGTACTTCCCTGCTTTTCTGAATATAGTGTCAAAAACCTACCTTCTAAAAATATAATTTAGGAATAAATAAAAATGTTATTCACCGGCCTTGGTCGGTCCGTATTGGAAAAACTGTGCCCTCTGTCTCGAGTACGGCCCTCGGCCTGCGGCCTCGGGCAGTACTCGAGACCTCGGGCACAGCTTTTCCCAATACGGACCTCCCGGCCGGTGAATAACATATATTTATTGCCCAAAGAGCTATTCATATTTATTTTTTGACAACTTTTTGAAGACACTGTCTCCAAACTTGAAAACACAGGCCAATTTTTTCAAGTTTCAATCCATTTCCATCCTCTCCATCCTTGGGTGCAGGGATGGCGAAGTGGGTGAGAGCACTCGCCTCCCACCAATGTGGCCCGGGTTCGATTCCCAGACTCGGCGTCATATGTGGGTTGAGTTTGTTGGTTCTCTACTCTGCACCGAGAGGTTTTCTCCGGGCACTCCAGTTTCCCCTCTCCTCAAAAACCAACATTTGACTGATTTACTTTCATTGCATTGCTCATTTCAGTTTACAGTGTCCCCAATTAGCGCTCCAGCGCTAGAACGACTAGACACTTAAATAAAGTTCCTTTCCTTTCCCTTCCTTTCCTTTGGCTGCAGACAACAAATGGTTATTGGCAACAAAAAGTCAAGTGAAGCTATGATCTTCGCAGTTGTGAACGCAATTTTTACAATTGCGTAGAGAAGCCTGAAAAAAAAAGGACTTTCAACGGGGTGAATTGTAAAAATTGCGTTCATAACTGCGAAGATCATAGCTTCTTCTTGATTTCATATCCGCAGTTCATAAATGATTCATTTCATATACCATTTCATTATCACGTGTTTCCGGGTTAGGAACGAGAAAAAAGAGCAAACATGCTGCGGAGTTCGGACTTTCGCGCCGATTACCGATTGCACACTCACGTAAACAAAAAAACGACAAAAAGTTTGTAGTATTGTATGTTTTCGGTAACAAGAAGCCGTTGATTTTTTGGAAATGTTATTCTGGTATACAGCTGGGTAAATAAAATTTGGATGTGCTACGCACACGCAGGGGACTGGGAATTTTTAGAGTCCCGGAAATAGAACGCTGTGCACTGATTTTGTTCCAGAGGGGATTCAATGTATTGCTTTTCGGTCGAGGTTCCCAGAAGTTACGCCCATCCGTGGTGAAAGTCTCGAGTAAATTCGGTCTTGTTTCAACGGTATTTCAGCTTTAACTTGTTCTGAGAGGTAAGAGAGATTGAACTCACGCCCGTTAAGAACTTAATGCATTATCTTGGAGCTTTTTTTGGTTAGTTACTTAGGCAGTTGTACCTTGTATTTTGAAACTGACGATTCGGTACGGGTATCTGGGACTATGCATGACTTATAACTTTAATGAACTGCATTTGTACTTTGTTTCCTGTACAGATAAGCTGACCAGATTTTTACAAAAAAATCTCAGATTTTATTGTTACATTCAATATTAATTTTGACGCCTTTTCCAATCACGTTTTAAAGAAATATTTGAAAGCGTGACTACTAAATTAGTGTATTGGCTGGATTGTTTGTTCTAATATATTTTTTACTCTTTTTTTTTTCTCAGAAACATCGGAGAAGACTTTTCCTAGGTTTTGTGTTTGATAGTTTTTTCTGTAGTGGGAAATCATAAAAAGTTATTCAAGATGCCTAAAATGGTAAGTTTGAATTTGTTTCAACCGGCGTTAAATTTAGTGGAGCGTTGCACAAGTTTACAGTTGTAAGCTATATTCGAAGAAAAGCTTTAAAAATATCTTTCGTCCATATTTAACGGATTAAGAGCGATTGTTTTTTTATGTAGCTAAATGTTCGCGTTTCAACTGTGGATGCCGAGCTCGAGTTTGCAATCCAGCCAAGCACCACTGGAAAGCAACTATTTGATCAGGTATTTACATTCTTCGTCGATAGAGACATCGTGCTGCTGTTGCCACTCAAATTTCCACGAGAAGAGAGGAACTGGAGCGTCATTGAACGCATATTTCTAACTCTTGTGTACGTAGGTTGTTGTGAAGACAATCGGACTGCGTGAAATTTGTTCTTCGGGCTGGAGTACACGGACAACAAGGGCTTTCCTACTTGGCTGAAGCTAAACAAGAAGGTTTGGTTGTCCTTCAGACGTAACATTCTTTAGACTGCTCCAAATAATTGGTTAATCCTAAGGGGAAAAAACCTGATTCACTTCCTTTCCCTTATAGCCATGTGATTGTTTTTCAGTGAGTTTTTAAAATTGTCATTAATCCAGTAAAATTGGATTAGCAATTTGTTTGGCCAAGGAAACAAAGAGTTGTTTTACTCCAGGGAAAGGCACATTTGAATAACACAAAAAAAAGTGCAAATGCGTATTTTACCTCTATTGAGATTGAGACTGATCTCAATATACTGCATTACATGAGAATCCAAATTTGCTTCCAACTATGTTAGCATTTAAAAATGACTTTTTTTTCTCTGGTTAGGTGAAAATGAAACTTAACTCCATACCTCATTTGAATTTGCATGTAAATACATAACAATATTTTGCTTTTCTATACCTTGTCAGGTTCAAAGTCAGGATGTGAAAAAAGAGAACCCTCTTAATTTTAAGTTCCGAGCTAAGTTTTTTTCCCCGAAGATGTTGCTGAAGAACTTATACAGGATATTACTTTTCCCCCTTTTTTTTTCCATCAGTTTTTTTTTCCTTTTTTTTTTTTTTTTTTTTTTTTTTCTTTCCTCTCCTTCCCCCCCCCCCTTTTTCTTTTTTTTTTTCCCCCTTTTTTTTTTTTTCCCTTTTAAGTTCCCCCCCCCCCCCCCCCCCCCCCCCCCTTTTTTTTTGGAACTTTATTTAAGTGTCTAATCTTCTAGCCCCGTAGAGCACTAATCGGGGACACTGTAAATTGAAATTAACAAGTTAACGCAAATCAAATCAAATTTTGGTTTTTGAGGAGAGGGGAAACCGGAGTACCCGGAGAAAACATCTCGGTGCAGAGTAGAGAACCAACAAACTCAACCCACATATGACTCCAAGTCTGGGAGTCGAACCCGGGCCACATTGGTGGGAGGCGTGTGCTGTCACCATTGCACCATCCCTACACCTGGATTGGGACATGCATGGCTTGAAATTACAGGAAAAAATCCAGTTGCAAAATCGTGACTCTCCATTGTGTTCTCAGCCGTTCAGCAAAACAAAATATGAGCCCACAATACTTGTGTGTAAAGAAACCGCTGAAAATTACGCTATCTTCAGATTGAAAGAAAATTTGTGACTCGATTGGAGAACACTTAAATGACAAGAACTTCAGTATCAACACTTGCTGTACAGCCCAGAGGCTTAAAATTGACATGCACATGCTTGAGAAAGGAGCACTTATTGGGGCTGTTTCAGGGCCCTCAAAGTAACATGTAGCAATAGCATCCTATAATAGTAGCTCATTTTATAACATTGGCATATTATCCTTGTAATATAGCACTTCATTGCTTATTTTTATGCTTCTTGGAAGTGATAGTGCATTACAAATCAAAAACAACTGTAAGGGAACTTCCACATGGTATTCAAAGCCTTGGCATCTCTCTTTCCAAGCCATTATCACCATCATACTGCATGACAATTAAGGCCAAAAAATTACAGAAATCATTGGTGGGTCAAACCTGTCTGAAGTTGGAAAAGGAATGCAGAAAGCTTGTCAACCCAGAAAATTCTAATTATGCTCAACTTCACTCGAAGACCTGAAGGCCTTCAAATGGACTAACCTGAAGAGATATTTTTAATATTTTGAAAGAAGAACTTTTTTTGTGTAGTACACAATGCCTTAAAATATTGCTGCTCTCCTCAGTATTTATATAACGCAAGCATTATATAAGAACTATAAGTATGGTGTTTTGTACTAGACAAGTTAGTGAGTAAAGGTGCAGAAAGTGAAAGTTGTGCATTGTGTATCAGCAGTAAAAATTTACGATACCTTCAAAAGATCCTCCATAAACATTATCGAATAGTGTTTGTTGCTTGCAGTCGTGCTAATTAAAAGCTTTTAATTTTTCCGGCTTCATTTAACGTTTTGTTCTTCTGAAACTTTCCTCAAGAAACTTTCCCCGTTGAATGTGCTGCGCAACTAAGCCGATCGATAAGGAAAAATACTTTGTGTAAGAAAAGATCAGAGTAACCTGGCTTCTGTTCTATGCTGATTTTTTTTGTGGCCAATCAGAAGCAGGGAATTCGAAAGCTTCTGGAACTGGTTCGGAAAGAGTAAGTGCTCAGGGGCTTGTGGGCTCTATGAGTCAACACCTGCTTAGCGTTACTGCATACTTTGGGGATTCCATCACTATTTTTTCCAAACAGAATAAAAGAAGATTCGAAAAAAGGCCGTGATTAACCAAATACAAAAAAGAAATCAAGCGAAAAGAAAACATAGTTATAGAAAAAAAAAAGAGATTTGATGTCTTTGTCACTGGGATTTTTTTGCTGTGGTCTGTCATCCAAGTATTAATTCCACCCAAACAGGCTTAACTTTGGTAGATACTATTGCATCAATTTATATTTAAATCGGTTATGTAAGGGCTTGCAGGAAAATGACAGTAACATTGGACAACAAAATAAATGGTGAAAAAAAAAAGTATATGTAATTGCATGGGCCCAAGGGCAATAAAGGATTAATTTCAAGCGTATTTTCAAAGTTTTCTAAAAATTGCCTGAGTCATGAAGCAGCTGGGGCAATTTGAAAAGCTTTAAAAATACAACTGAACTTAATCCTTAATTGCACAAGGGCACATTGCGATTACATGTTATCACGTAAAGGGCAACATTATGGAGGAAAAGCTCGTACAGTGCTGCGACAAAGGATAATCAACAATCTCCCATTCCGTTAAAGTTCAATTCAATAAATCGTTGCTGTGAACAGAAATAGCCCTTGAAATTTATTTTTAAATGTGGACAAAATAGTAGTTAAATCTGGAAGATTCTCGTGTAACTTCCCTTGCTCTGGATAAGCAACTGTTAACCAGTTGGGATCAAGTAATCATGCCCTCTTGGTTACCAAAAGTGCCCTCGTGATAAGGAAAAATTCCCCCTGTCTCAGCCAGTCAACATTTAGTAATCTTGCCCTGATGTGATAAAAGGGGTAATCATGCCTCCCAGGCTTCGTGAGTCAACACCTGCTTAGTAACGGCACTGTTTGGGGACTCCATCGCCATTCATCAAAAATGCAAAAACAAGTTACAGAAAAGCCTTTAACAACCAAATACATAGAAGAAATAAAGTGAACAAAAAAAAAAAAGATGAGATATCTTTGTTTGCAAAGATTTCCCAATGGTCTCCCTTCCAGGTACCAACCCTACAATAGGGCCTACTCAAGTGAAAACATAAGACTGTTCGTAATAGAAATGCAAAAATGACAACAACATTGAATAACACAATAAACAGTACACCAGCCCACTGCACTACCCATATGTACGCAATGCATGCCTATTTTTTAATGGGTCCACCTCTGTTAATTATTCCAAATTCTTATTTTGTGAAAGCTCTTGTTGTTGGTTTCAGTTACAAGTTAAAAAGGGAGAAAAAGGTGAAAAATTCAAATGTTGATTGGAAAACAGTGCGTGTGGTTCCTGACAGGTAAGTGAAATGTTTATCTTTGATGTAAGTTCATTGCCTTTCAAAAATGTTTCAACAAAAGTACTTATTCCCTTTCTAGGCTCATGGATGAAGCGATGTGTTCTAGGATTGAAGAATATTGGGGTAAACATGGCAGTCTGTCCAGGTATAGTATGGACTGATTTTTACTACTAAATCTTTCAAAGTCTTTCAAATTATCAACAAGGTAGGTAGGTAGGTAAAGTCTGCTACAAACCTAGAAGGCCCATCAGGGCGGCGCTTATCTCTGGTTTCTGTAGCATGGAGCGACTAGGAGTATTTCTACTCCCCCCTGGATGGGATGCCAGTCCATCACAGGGTTACCCCCAGCATTGGATTCACCGGTACCCCATTTATACACCTGGGTGGAGAGAGGCACCATGAGAGTAAAGTGTCTCGCCCAAGAACACAACACTATGTCCCCGGCCAGGACCCGAACCTGGACCACTCAATCCGGAGTTGAGCACACGACGAACCATGAGGCCACCGTGCCTCCCAAATTATCAACAAGCCAGTCAAAAACTTCTGATTTGCTTTCATAATTTTTTTTTGGTAGAGAGGAGGCAATAGAGGAGTATCTGAAAGTTGCTCAAGATTTAGAAATGTATGGAGTGCAGTATTTTGAAATTAAGAACAAGAAAGGCACTGCTCTTTACCTTGGTGTAGATGCACTGGGGGGTTAAACATCTATGAAAAAAATGACAAGTAAGTGCTGTCCATGTATCCTTTGACTTTGCTTTATAAGTTCTGCTTGGATGAATGTTCCAGTGTGCCAATTATTATGACTGTGTGATCAGCTTTACAGAATATATTGTGGCAACATTTTAATAGTTCAACTGGTCATGCTTTTAGTGTTAACAAATCACATAATGTGTAATAAAACAGAACAACCGCAGGGCTCGAAATTAACGAAAAAATCGAGCTGCATTTTGCGACAAGATACGAAAATTTAGTCGCAATTTTGCAAATTTTAGTCATAAAAAATTGCCGCGCTGCATTGTGTTGTCAGCGGTTTAGCAAAGAAATATGAGCCCGCAATACTTGTGTGTAAAGAAACCGCTGAAAATTGTGAATGATCGAAGGAATGGACGTAACATCGCTGCTAAATTGCTCTACAATTACGCTATCTTCAGAGAAAAATTCACAGCGAGAACAAAATAGTTTTGTCATTTATTTATTTATTTTTTAGCAAAAGTAGCAAAGTAAAGTGGCAACTGCTAACCCTTTTGTTTCGAAAGAGCGAAGGTGACAACAAGTCGCAAATTTGCGACTTCTCCAGATTTTTTGGTCGCAAAGGAAAAAATTTAGTCGCAAATGCGACTGTATTGGTCGCAATTTCGAGCCCTGAACCTTAAGTTAACGTTTGATCCATTAGCCCATGTTCAACTGTACCTGTGTAACAAAAAAAGCAGGGTTTGAAATCCAGTCGCAAATTTTGCACCATGTACAAAAATTTAGTCGCAATTTGCAAATTTTAATAGCAAAGTCGTTTCACTGTTTTGTTTTGCCAGCTGTTTTAAGAAAACAAATATTGGCCTGGAATACTTGTGTGTAAAGAAACTGCTGAAAAATTGCAAATGATCGAGGGAATGGCGTCGTGCATGTAAAATTGCAGCTAAATTACGCCACAAATGTGCCCCATAGCTTCATTTTTCTTTTAAGGACGTTCGCGCGAAAATTTTTTTACCACTGTAAGATGAGAAAACATGCCCGGAAAAACACCCAAAATGTGACAAAAATCGACCTTCCTTAGCGAATGAGGCCAGTGTCTGTAAACCCAAATATATAGCAATTAAATCTTTGAAGTGAAATCCTCTTTTGCCAATATTCTTTAAGTGGACTTATTAAGTGAATTTAGTCAACTGGTGAGGTTCCTTAAAGATCAAGTTCGCATTTAGCGACCACAGTTTCACGTGCCTTTGATGTCCCGTGAGCAGAAATCTTGAAATTTTTTAAACTTCCCACATTGATTTTTTGTTCATTTTTGACAACGTGGAGATAATTGTAAATAAAATCCGTTTCTGGAAAGAAAAATAGGGGTCACCGACCGTCCAAGACCGTTAAATCCAGGCAAAGCTATAGCAATGGCCTTTTGCCCTGTCATTTCTCATTTTATTTCTTAGCGCGCGCTCGTGTATGACGTGGCGAGTGCATTTGCGTGCGTAGTAAGGATGCGCAGAAACAATTGGCGCGAACGTCCTTAAGCGAGGTGATGAAAGTTCAAATTTTTGGGCAAACCCAGGCAAGTTGTGCAACAGCAGAAATGATAAATTTCTTTTCACAAAATGACACCGAATCGAAAAGTATCATATCAGAAGACAAGAACGTCATTCTAAAAGTGTTTGTGAACTGTAATACGGGACACATAATGTATTTTCGCTAACTGAATGTTGTTGATGTGTTTTTTGCTGCAGACTCATTTTATTTCACGTTGCTTGTAAAATGAGGTTTTTCTAATGTCTTTGTTGAACAGGCACATCTTTGCTCCTGCCAGTGATGGCTGTTGTAAATGGTCATGCAACTTTCACAATTGATTCAAAGGAGTGCTGATAGAAATTAATACATTGACTTTCACTAAATTTAAGTTTGAAAAGTGTTCTCAAAAATTCACAACTGCCCCGCAAATTTCCCCTTCCTGCTTCAGTGGGAGCTGTAAATTTCTGGGATATAGATGGAAAATACGAGTTAAGAGAATTCCTAGTGGAGTTTGAAGTTACACCGGTACCAAACAAATTCTGCAAATTAATATTATTGCTTCTGTAGACTGCAAGCAGTCTCTCTTTTGCTCTAAATCGTTGAATTTGAATAAACACTTCAAAATGGCCAAAACTGCAGGTTGCAAATACCACGGGCATTTGTTAGAATGAAAAGAGAGACTGCAATGCTTTCATATTGCATTTTGGAACCCCAGTGACAGATTGACAGCTCTCATCATCCTGCCTGCCATGCCCATTTGGAAATATTCTCACAAGATTCAACGGGCGTTTTTTTGCCGGTAATTGATATGTAATGTTCGGTCGCCAACCAACAAAACTTGAATATGGTGTAGCACTTTTATTTTGCATTTTAATCCGCAAAATAAAAATTCCACAGAAATATCATGTACATGGTAAGGTGATGTATTAGGCGATGTATATAATGCTTCAGTGTCCCGTTTTATATATGCATGAAGTCAGTTTATGTAAGTCTGTAAAAAATGCAGATATAATTTTTTCTTCTTTCTTCGCTTAAAAGAGACCAGAATGTGAAGATTATAGAAATCAGTTTGTATTATTGTTTATCCATGGTTGGGCAAGCGCCTTCCTCTGAACTTTGTGAAATTTATTGGATGTTGGGGTTGGGCACTTAACCCTTTAAGCCCCGATAGTGCCATATGGCACTCTTGCGTGACTGCATCTTATTCCCGATAGTGCCATATGGCACTCTGAGACCCACGTACATGTGTAACCAATGAAAAGTGATGTTTTAGCGTTGCTATGAAGCTCTATTGTTTTTGAACCAATAGAAAAGGGTTAAGCTTTCATTTGATGTGAATTATGTCATAGGTTTTCACTTAGCATCAGTCTCAAAATTTCAATCGAAAACTATGGCGGCGATGAGCGAAGACGAAAGTGACGACGGTGTGTTTTTAGGATTCGAAGAGGAAGATCGAGAAGCTATTGCAGAATGGAGGCAAGCTAGATTTGAAGCTAGACATCAAAGCGACTTAGAGTCAGACATTTCTGTGTCTTCTGTTGCAACCGACGATCTCTCAGACCTAACAGACTCTGACGAAGAAGAGACATGGAATGAGGACGAACATCCCGTAGACGTTGCACCATTTACTGCCGCTACTGGCCCTACTTCTGGCGTTGCAGAGGGATGGAACAGCGATTGATTTTTTTTTATTTGATGTTCCCAGAAGAACTTATTGAGCAAATCGTCCTTGAAAAACGAATCGTTACGCACGGGAATGTATTGCTGTGAAACCAGACCCAGAATGGTTTGACACAACTCTCGCCGAAGTGAAAGCGTTCCTTGGACTGCACGTGCTGTTTGGAATAAAGCAGTTGCCTGCCACTCGCCTTTATTGGAGCAGCGATCCTCTTATTAGAGTTACGGCAGTCCAAAAAGTCATGTCAAGAAATCGATTCGACAAATTATCACAACATCTGCATGTCAATAACAACGCGAATCAAGTCCCTCGTGAAAATCCTGCACGCGACAAGCTTTTCAAAGTTCGGCGGCCGTTCTAGATCGCGTTGTTGAATGTTGTAAAATGGAACTAAGACCTGATAAAAATTTGTCTGTCGATGAAGCGATGGTAAAGTTCAAAGGACGTCTTGGAATGAAGCAATACATGCCAATGAAGCCAGTCAAGCGAGGGATTAAAGTGTGGGGAAATAGCCGAGGCGTCTAGCGGCTATGTTTACAATTTCGAAGTTTACACAGGGAAGAGACAAGATGGCATTACTGAACACAACTTGGGGTATCGTGTTGTTTATAACTTAACTCGAAACATTACAGGGAAAAATCATCATGTTTATTGTGACAATTTTTTCACAAGCGTTAAACTTGCAGAAGATCTGCTGCAGGACAACATTTTATCTGTGTGGAACGACGCGAGCAAACAGGAAAGACTTTCCGAAAGAACTTGCAGCGAACAATGCGCAAGTGAAACGCTTGAGGCAAGGAGAGTTCGATTTTTTTCGCGTAAAAAACAACCTCGTGGCAACTGTGTGGAAAGACAAAAGACTTGTTCATTTTTTGAGCTCCCAAAGCAATCCAGTTGGAAATGAAACAGTGAACCGCAAACAACGCGATGGGACTGTTATTTCCAGTACGAAGTGCCCCTGTTGTAAAGAGCTACAACAAGAACATGGGAGGTGTCGACCTACATGACCAGATGCGCGGGTATTATGCCGTCGGAAAAAAGTCAAGAAAATGGTGGCGTTATCTTTTCTGGTTCTGTGTCGATGTCAGTGTGGTAAATGCGTTTATTTTGGAGAAAAAGGCCGTGAACCACCCATCAAGAACTCAACTTGACTTCAGAGTTGAACTTGCCAACGATCTGATCGGCGATTTCAGTAACCGAGCAAGAACTGTAGCTTCTGATCAAGTAGAAGGAAGCCACTGGCCTGTTCCCTTTGGAAAAGGGCGATGCAAACGCTGCCTGAAGCGAAATCAGAAAACTTTTTGCAGAATGGGCTGCCAGCAGTGTAACAAGCGTGTTTGTTTGGCATGTTTCCCGAATCACATCGATGACCTGAGCTAATGCGTCACAAGAGCGCGAAATTCAAATTCAAAGTTTTTACTTCGAAAAATCGCTCGAAAATTCTGGACTTATCACATTTGAAATTTATTGTAATGTATATAGGATAGTTCTTAAAATTGCAAGTTCTGTTGTGCATTTCATTCAGAAAATGAGTCTTTTTGGCTTTCTTATTTCCAAGACATTCTAAATTTGAGTGTAAACAGGAGCGTTTTCAGCAGTTTTGAAATCTTTAGCTTGCTCTAATTCATGTTATAGTTCACCATGTGGTGTGATATTTGTCTAGAATTAAAGTTTATTTCTTGCTGAACATTTTTGTCTTAAGTGTTTTTTTGCGTCTGCTTTGTAGTTTTTTTTGAGATATAAGGCATTTCATCAGACATGGTTGAAAAATTGAAATTAGGCCATGAAGTGCAAAGTAGGTCCCGGGAATAGGGGGTCATGTTTCCTCAGTTTCCTGTGGGGCTTAAAGGGTTAAAACAGCACTGTATGTGCTTATTCAACTATCATAAACAACATAACCAAAGTTGCTAATAATTATTACAATGCAGGATCATCAACCCAAAAGAACCTACTTTCTTAAGATCAGCATCCCATAAGGTGATGTGAGAAGAGTGTTAGCAAAGGCTGAATGTTTCGAGATGCCAGTTGTGCGAATGCTATGGCTATCTCTGTTAATTATCATCATGAAGTAGCACCTTGACTAAAGAGAGAGAGGTTGAAAGTAAGTCATCTTTTTTGTCTTTTCTTTT